>NC_143130.1:180739131-181068774 GCF_059928025.1 Delphinapterus leucas
ACACAGCACACACACGGCGCACACACGGAGCACACACGGAGCACATTACTTATTCCTGGGCTCACTCAGGGATCCGCACAGCTGGCAGGGCCCAGGTGAGCCTGCCCAGCGGGACGACTCATGCCTGGCAGTTCCCGTTAGCTGGGCTGCAGCCGGGCGGCCTTCCAGCAAACAGTCAGACAGACACACACATCACTGCCGGGAAGAGGCCCTGGCAGCCTCCCGTCTCTCGAGCCCATGGCATGACGGGGCGCAGCCCTGTCCTTTAGGTGGGGACATCGGGGCTTGGGTCTCACCCCTCCTGCCCTGGTGTCTTCTCTCAGGCCAGGCAGCATTGCCCTGGGGCCTGAGACCCTGCCCTACTCGGTCCGGATGGGAATCAGTTACTTGTGGGCACAGGGAGAGAGCTGTATGTGTCCCTGGGTGTGTCTGGCGTCTGCTCGGGCCTGTCGGGGGTCTCAGCCTGCCTGTCCTCTGTGTGTGTGACTCTGGCCTTGTGGGCCTGGGAACAAGGGGCAGTCTGTGCAGTCAGCACAAGCTCTCTGTCCCCCTGCCCAATTAGGCATGTGAACTTGGATAAGTCGTGTGGCTCCTGGGCCCCGTTCAGCTGAAGTGGCCTCACCCTGTGTGACATATATCCTGATTTTCCAGCATGGTGCACACAGGGCTGTGGTGGCTCCTGTCAGCTCTGTGGGGAGGGGGAGGGGAGGCCAGGGGGCTGCCCCACCTAAACAGAGGCCAGGAGGAGCGGGTCTCACGTGGCCACTGAGGGAGAGTGGAGGTGGGCACCGCTGGCCCCTCTGGGGACAGTCCCTGGGCAATTGGGTGCTCCCTGGGAATCCAGGCCAGCCGGGGCCTGGGGGAGGCTGAGGCAGGGACCCTCCCTGGGGCCACTTCTGCCTTTGGGCTTGGTGAGGGTTGGGTGGGCTTACATTTTCCTTCTGGGGCCGAGTTCACTCTGCAGCCAGGGAGTTGACTCAATACTAGCTCAGGGCCCCAGATTCAGGATGAGGGTAGGCAGGGACACCCCCGCCCCGGCCAAGGGGTTGCCCCTTCCCCTCTCTTGTGTCCCCTGAGGCAGAGGGCTGGCCTCACCCGCTGTGCACACCCCTATGTACCACCGGGGGCCCTGTAGGCCCATTTCATCTCTGGAAAGGTGTGGTCCCTCAGGCAGTGTACCCCACAGATGGTGGACTGCAGCTGTGTAGAGGGAGACTGCCCAGGAGTCAGCCCCCAGGCCAGCCAGGCTGGGCCCTGCCTCCTCCTACTAATCCCTCCTCCCACCCGTGGGGGCCTTGGAACCCCGGCCTGGCCCCGGGGTCACAGCGCCTGATGGGGAGAAGGCTGCCCGGGTAGGACCTGCGAGGCCCACCTGTGCCTGACCCCTGCCCTCCCTACCGCCCAGCTGAAGCCTGGCCGGGCGCCTGCCGCAGAGCCCTGCGCAGCCGGGAGCTCCTGCCGTCATCACGCTCCACTCCAGCCCGTCCTGAGGTCCCCCTCTGGGGACAGACGCCCCACTGGCGGAGGCCACAGCAGCTGGGCATGGTTCAGGAATAGCTGCCCCTCAAGAAGCATGGAGACGCGGGCTGACTCACAGCCACCCTTGGCACACACAAGGCCCCGCATCATTTCTGAGGGGCACCCCTGTGGGGGGCGGCCTGTGGGGGCTGTGAGCGGCCCGCGCTCTCTCCTGCTGGCCCGCACTTGCTCAACCCCCTCCCTAGGAGCACCGTGCCAGGGAGGCTGGCGCCACACCCCAGCCCTGGCCCGGCCCGCTGGTCGCGGGTCTCAGACTGGGTACCCAGGTGCTGTGGCTGGCAGTGCAGTGCACTGCTGGGGACAGGGCGAGGGGCCAGGGCTGCTGGCTGGCGTAGCTCCTTAGGCCCCCACTCCTCAGCAGAGCCCCAGGCCTGCCCCACCCACCTGGCTGGCTGCCCTCCGTGCCACTCCGGGCAGGCAGGGATGCCCAGAGCATCAATGATTGATGCCTCCTTGCAGCAGCTGCGGCAGCATAAGCAAAAATAGCTCTGCCACTGTCCCTGGCCCAGCCCAGCCCAGCTGGAGGGGCACACAGGGTGGTGGGGGCGCCTGGGTCGTCCTCCACTGCCATCTGCCCTCCCACCCAGTTCTCTGCACAGAGGCGGGGGAAGGGCTCCAGGTCTGCTGCCCCCGGCCTCTAACTGCCTCACTCTCCCCCAAGCTGAGTGCCCACTCCAGGCCTGGGGACGGGCGTCCTCCTTGACTCACTCTAAGGACTCAGGGCTGAGGAGCGGACCAGCGAGGTGCTCCCTGGAGCGAGTGGCCCTCCCCATGGCTCATCGAGTGACGTGCAGAGTTGCTAGGATACCGTGGGGCTCCAGGCGGAGTGGCAGCCGGCCCCTTCTTCCTGAGGCTGTGTCAGGGGAGGCTTGGTGGGGCAATGGCAGAGGAGAAGCTGCCCACACCACCATTCAGCAGGGCTGGGGTGCAGGGCTGCACCGAGGTGTTGACAGACGAGCAGCCTGGGAGGGCCACATGGGCTCTCTCTTCACCACGCTGTGCCCAGCCCGCACAGCGCCTCGCGAGTCGTGGCTTGTGTCCCCTGCACCCCCACTTTAATAGGGACCTGCCCCCTCTGGCCAGTCTCCCCCAGCACGTGAAGCCTTTCAAACTTCAACAGCTGCCTGCCCTGCCCAGCCACCTGGAGGCCTGGCCCTCGGCTTCCGCCCCACGTCATGCCCAGAGCCCCCAGACGCCGGCCTGAGGAGCCAGGGGCCACCTGTCAGCTCCTTGGGATTCCCCCACCCACTCCTGCATCCAGGGCACGGTACCCAATGTCGGGATCACCTCTGCTGCCTCCTCTGAGTCTTGGTTCCCCCAACGCAGCACCTCCTTAGAGGCGTAGCCAGGGGTCAGCCAGGTGTAACCACACTCACACACACACACACACACACACACACACACACACACACACACACAGGCAGTGGCTTAAACCAACTCTCATTTATTCCCTTACAGTTCCGGTGTCGCAGGGCTGCATTCCTCCTGGGGATCTGTTTCAGGACAGGTCGTGTCCTGGCCTTCTTCAGCTTCCGAGGCCACCTGCGCTCCTTGGTTGGTGGCCCTGCATCACTCTGACCTCTGCTTCCGTCCCGCTGTCTTCTCTCTCAGACTCTGACCCTCCCGCCTCCCTCTTGTAAGGACCCTTGTGATGACATCGAACTCAATGGCGTAACCCGGGACCCTCTTCCCATCGTGAGAGGCGTAACTTGATCATGTCTGTAGAGTCCCTACAGGTTCTGGGGATCAGCAGGGGCTCCTGCAGGAGGCTTTATTCAGCTACCACACCACATAATGCAGAGCAACCCACCCGCGGGCCTGTGTCTTGTCGGGTCACCTCATTCTGTCCCCTGAGGGTCACAGTGCCATCCTCACTCCTCACTGAGGTCCAGACGGTGCGTGGGGAGCCGCCGAGGGTCTGGAGAGCTGGCTCCAGCTCCAGCAACACTTCTTACTCGGGCCTTCGCGCCTGGCCGTCAGTTTCCTCACCGGGACACGAAGACAACAGCCCTCCTACCCCTCTCCAGCCCCTGGACTGTAAGGATGGCAAGGACAGTGAATGAGGGGGTCCGAGCAGTGGGTGGACAGCACAGGACCGATCTCCCTGGGTGACGTCGAGGCAAGAGAGAGCCGGTGTCTGGTCACCTTCCTGCAGGGTCACCCCAGTGACTGCCCAGCACTGGGCAGTCTGACTGCATTGCTCCAACACTGCATTGCTGGCCGTTGTGCCCCTCGGGAAGCAGGGGATGGGGCAGATGGCTAAGGTCCGGGGTTCAGAGAACGATCTCATCTGGTAATTTTTAAAATTGAAATTTTCGGTAGCTTAGCTGCGAAGGACCATTGAGAGAGCAGGTGATTCATGCAAACCGGACAGGGCCCAGGGAGGTCCCCAGGAGGTCCCAGGGTGGAGAAATCTGAGCACGAAGGTAGACTGGGAGACCGTGTATGGTTCAGGGCTTCAGCCGGGGGCCTGATGGCCGCATCTGCGGAGGGCTGATTTAGGCAGATGGGGAAAGGCCAGGAGTGCCTGGGAAAGGAGCTAGCAGGAGGGCAGGGCTAGCCCATGAGCGGCCCTTGCCCTGGGGCATGTGGCAGCAGGAGGGGCTGGTGGTCCATGGCCCAGACTGGCCCTGCTTTGCCTTGGGGCTGGCTGGTGACCAGGCCGAGAATCAGGGCACTACATGGGACCCGAGAGGGAGGGGGTCGCGCCCCGGCTCCTGCCTGCCGGGAGGCCCACGCTTGGAAGTACTAGCTTCTGGGGATTCAGGATTTGACAAGACAGATGGCACAGCTACACACATCCCCACTGAGGCGGGGCAGGGGCACGAGAGGGCGTCCAGGGCGGCCCGGGTCGGAGGGCCGCAGCTGGCCGCCGGGGCTGGGGGGATGGACGTTGGCGGCAGCACGCGCCTGCTCGCTCCCGGCCGCGGGGCGTGTAGGGCGCCCGCTCCACGTTGGGTGGCAGCACGAGGAGTCGCCTAATTAACCAGAGGCTTTTCGCGCGGCGGCTGAAAGGCGCGGGGGTGACGGGTCCCGCCCAGGTCGGGTACAGCCGGAGAGCCCGTTCCCTACGCTCACAGAACTTCGCCGGCGCGGGGGCGGGGCCTGGCGCTGCCACGCCCCGCGCGGCGCCGGCGCACTGACGCCAGGGCTGCAGACGACGGAAGCTGGACAGTCGCGCGTCGTTGCCGGGCAACTGTCCAGCGCAGGCCGAGGAGACCCCCCGCAGCCTGCTGCGCCCGCGGGCGGAGGCGGAGACTTGGCCGAGGTGGGTGCGGGCCCGAGCCGGACGCCGGGGCCCCAGCGCGCTCCAAGTCCGCCCCTCGGGAGCCGTAGGCCAGGCCCGATCGTGGTCGTCAGCGGCCGCCTCGGACCCCCGCCCGCCCCGCGAGGGGACTACCCGAGCCCCCGACCCAACTCTCGGGGACCCCCGCGCGCCGCCCTCCCTCGGGCGCCCGGACTCTCCCCGGCTCTGCCAGACTGGGCCTCGCAGACCCCTGCCCACGGCGGCCGAGGCAGGACCCCGCAGTTCGTCCACCCTCCCAGGCAGTGCTGACCCCCAGCACCTGGTTGGTCTCTAGGACACGCCCCTGTGCTGGACCGTTCGCCCAGACGCGTGGAGGAAGAAGCCGGGCAGCGGCTCCGGTCACTTTTGCCTGGGTGACCAGGCTGTGTATGCGGTCTGTGTCCGTTCCGCAGCGACAGTGGACCCACACCAGCCCATCCGTACTCCCGAGGGAGCCGCCGGCAGCTGCTGGGCAGTGGGCGAGCAGGCAACCCCGTCGGGCCCTGTCCAGCCCCGGGCAGCTCCCGCACAGCGGTGTGGATGTCTCCTGAGCATCTTCCCATCGCGTCTATGCGGTCTTGGCGGCACCAACATGCAAGGCCAGCGGGAGCTGGGGGGAGCACCTGGCCACGTGCCCCCTCTCTGCGCGTTTCTGAGTGACCTCGCAGAGCAAGCAGGCGGGGTTTCCTTCTGCCGGGTTTCCGAATACAGCGGTGCAGGCTCGGCACCTGGGACACAGGGCGGTGACGCTGTGGGGTGGGCGAGTTCCTGCTCCCTCCTTCCCCCGCCCGATGGGGATGGGGAAGCCAGGATCTCTGGGCGCAGCGGAGAGGGCTTGTCTGCCTCCGCCAGGGGTCCAGACCTAGGGGAACACAGCGGTACCTGGGGAGAGTTTGAAGGCTTTCGGGAATCCTCAGCCACGTCTGAACAATTCTCTCAGTCCTTTGAGCTCCCGGAGAGGCCCACAGAACCTCAGCCGCCGAGAACCATTTCTGCCCAAAAGGAGCCTGGTTCTCACCAGTCTCACCAGGGTGGACCTGGGGTGACAGGAACCAGCGCCATCACACCTTCTGAGGTATTTCTAAAGTATTCGTCTTTGCCATGTTGCACAGGAAGTGTTTCCTGTGCTTTGGTGGGCTGGCCAGGGAGGGGGTCTGCTTCTCTCCGGGCTTCATCCCACCCCCACCTTCCTTTCCCTCCACCTTCCTGAGGGGAGCGTCTGCCCACTCTCCATCAACCAGGCTGTGTTTTCCTGGCCCGTTTAGGGCACGTGGTGAAAGAGCATTTCTTTCGTCTGAGTTGACAATCTACTTATTTAGAAAACCTCACCAAGAGTCACATTTCAGTGTGCATGCACTGACCGGGCACTGGAGGTGGCCTGGAGAGCCCAGGACTCGCCCCCTTGCTCCGTCCACCCTTCCTGCCCTGACCTCCAGAGTTTCCCTTTAGTGTGACTGCCTCTCATCTTCCTCTTTCTGCCTTCTCTTCCCAAATGGTTTACCCCAAACACCAAAAGTGAAACAGAGAAGGGAGGAAAGGATTTGCTGGTTCTAAGGATGGTCCATTTGTTTTCTAAACCAGGACCTCTGACAAGATCCACTCTTCGTACATACAGTTAGCTCTGCTTTAATGCTTGTTTTGAAGACAGGACTGTCTTCCAATGCGATTACTGTATCGGGGAACAATTGAAGCATAATGTGAACTTTGCAGGAAACCCCAGGTGAATGCAGAAAACCACACCTGCTGAACTGAGGCCCATGTGAATATGCACCACGCACACGCCCCTCTCCCAGCCACCTCGGTCTACCAACACCCACCCTGACGTCAGACAACCCACCTTCCAGCACTTCACACTAATTCACAACCTGCAAACCTCTTTTCCGGGAAGGGCCATGTTGATTGTAACAGGAATGGATTTCTCAACCAATTAACACGTGGGCAACAGTGCTCACATTTTCATTGCGTGCACGTGTCCCTGATGAAGTTTATGACTATTGCGCCCTAACCACACTTTTCCACACACACTGGTTCACTGCACGATGTACAGTGCAGTGATTTGCGGGAACGAACATGTCATGTTTCAGTAGCAGCAACGGTATCTAATCACTTACAAATTTCATTTGTACCGAAATTATACATTTGGAATAAGGTGACATGATGTGTGTATTTCTCCTAATTTTGGTATGTTTTTCTTGTTTTTCAGCCTATTGTCAGCTATGAGGAGATTTTTAGGTTCGCTTTTCAAGAAGTGCCGGTCCCACAGGCAACTGAAGATGTTCCCACCTTAGACCGTTTCTTAGAAACAAGCAATGAAGAAAAACTTGGCCTTGAATCTGTGCATAAACTGTGGTAATGAACTTGGATTGGCGCTCACATGTCTTCTGGCAGCTCTGCATTTATGCCTTTGGTTGATATGGTGGACGCATGGGGTCTTCTGTTTTTACCTCTATAGAGGGCTTCGTCCCTCCCGAGGTTCCACCACCTGTGGTCCAAGGGTCGAAGGACCGGGTGGCACAGGTGCAGCAGCTCCTCCTTTTGGAGCCATGTCCAGCCCTTCTCCCGCCCCCCACCAGCTCACCCGGAGCAAAGTGGGCCAGGGAGTGCCAGCTCCTCGGGTCTTGGTGAGAGTGCTGGGGGTGAGGGAGGGACCAGTGGGCTTGGGTGGCGGGCACAGGGGCTCCTGGGGGACTGGACCGAGTGACCCCCTAGTGCCCTGGAGACACCCCAGTGCCCTGGAGACATTCTAGGCCCACCGTAGGGTCAGCCCACCGGTGCTCCAGGGGCTGCCAGCAAGGCTGACACTCCCAGTAAAGGTCCCTAAGGGAGATCACAGAGGCACTTGTTTGTGGACGGCCATTTTCTAAGACACCCTTTCACTGAGCACTGAGCGAAGAACCAGTTTAGCTCGAGTGGATAAAATATAGGCTGAGCAGCCTGGGACCTGCTGGACCCAGGCCCCAGAGGGAGGAGGTGGAGGTGTGTGGGAGCTAGCTTCCCTGGTCCCTGCGCGCTGCCGGGCAGGCGGGCAGGTGGAGACTTTGTCAGACAGCTCTGCAGATGGGCTCTCCTAGGCTCTGGCCGGGGTCCGAGCTGGGGTCCCAGCCAGCGCCTGCCCAGAGCACTCTCCCCCTACCCCAGCAGAGGCCTGGGGACCAGAGCCAGAGCCTGGATGACCAGGACAGCCCAGGTGGCTAGGCTAGTGTGCCCTCTGGGCATGCTGCTTCCCCAGGTCGTGGTCCAGGGCAGAAGGCGGGCCGCGTGATCCTGGGGCACCCGCAGGCACAGGTGGTCCTGCGTGTCGGGACCGGGCCGGGCTGGACGCTGTGGTGACACAGAGGGTCAGGGTTACTCTGGGGTGGTCTGGAAGCCACTCGGCACTTGGCGAGTCTGTCCCCCTGTAGCCATTTGCGCGCCTGCCCGTGCCTTCTCTCCTGGAGGCCAGGCTGAGCAGCAGGGCGGGGCCACGGCACACACTCGTGTTTATCCCTCTCGGCATCTGCTCCTCTCAGTTTCTGGACATCTCTGTGGTACCTGGCGTGGTTCTAGGCACCTGAGATCATCAGGAAACAAGACTGCGGAATATCTGGCCTCCCAGGGCTTCTGCCCCCGGAGGAGACACGTGATGGTGAAATTGGTCATTCAGGCCAGGGCTGTGCTCTGTGCAGAGCAATAAAGCCGGGAGGAGGGGCGGTGCTGGGCACTTGCAGGACAGTAGATGCTTGAGTAAACGAACAAGGTGGTGAGAAGCCGGGGTTCTGTGGTCAGAGTTCTGAAGGGTCAGGTGCCCTCTTTGCCTCCCGTCTGAAGCCCTTCTGGGCTACTTTGTAATTAATGCCGCTCTTTTCCAGTTCTGAATCCAGAAAACTCTGGAGAGCTCTTCAGAGCACCAGGACCGTGATGAATTCCCGAGGCCTCTGGAGCGAGTCCCGTTGCCGGGAAAACTTCCTTCTTGTTCTCGGAATAGATGTTGCTCAGAAGGTGAAATGACCTGGGTGGAGGTGGGCTCCTGGGGGCTGGCAGGACTACGAGCATCTCTGCCAGCCACCCTGTGCGCCGCTCCTGGACGGGGCGGGAGGCGGGGCGCGCGGCGCGCACCTGCAGCCGGGACGCTGCCGTCTCAAGGCGGGAAGGGCGAGCCAGGGCGCCCTCGTCTGGCTCCGGCAGCTCCTCGACGGGCCATCAGGCGCAGCCCTGCCCTCGGCGCCCGGTGAAGGAGGTGCCCTGGCAGCGCGGTGATGTAGCGGTGCACTCTGCCGGGGGCCGCAGGGCGCAGCCACCCCACAGGTGCTACTGGAGGCGGTGGGCTTGGGTGCCGGGGCTCTGGCGGGGCCGGGTCACTGTGAAGGCCGCGGGCGGGGGGTGCAGGGGAGGTGTGGGGTCTGCCGCCAGGCGGGCCCTGAGGTGGGAGCCAGCCAAGCCGGAGCAGAGCGGTGGCCGGGGACGCGCTCGGGAAGGCCACGGCCAGAGGCCACGTGTCTCACCGAGAGGCAACTCACAGCCACTTACACGCCGTAGGGCTCATGAGTCATCAAAGAAACGCAAATTGTAAGGATGGTCGTCTTTCAGGCACCAAGCTGGCGAAGATCTTTTTCCATTTTTTAAGTATTATGGAAACTTTCAAAAGTGGAAAACACAGAAGGGGCTGGCAGGCAGGCCCAGGTGAACACAGGGTACAGGAATGGTGGCCGTGGCCACACTGGCCAGGAGGGGGCCTGCGGGGCTGGACAGTGACCCGGCTGGTGAGTCTCTGTGGGAGGAAAACAGTGGGGGGAGGGGGGGAGGAGAGGCGGCGAGGACCTCGGTTGAGAAGGCACCGTGGGCCTTGGCCGGAGGGCCGCGTGAGCCGGGGTGGGCGGCTGGCAGCCCCCAGCGGAGCCCGAGTCGGGGCCACGTTGCCATTTTACAGGGAGACTGCCGGAGGGCCCAGGTGAAAAAGAGAAAACGACCTTTTAATCTTCCTTCCCTCTGCTGACACTGGTTTACTTCCTCAGAGCCCTTCGGAGGGCCCGGGACGCACTCTGGGAGACCCTGGCCTCCACGAGCCTGAAGAGCTCGGCTTCCGCCTGCACCGCTGCAGAGCCCTGATCCAGACCAAGGTGAGAGCCCGGGACGCCTGGGGCCTGGGTCTCGGGTTCCAGTCGCTTTTATCCTTTAACTCTCATGGGCTCGTAAGAGTCAGAGGGGCGGCAGACGGCCTCCGTCCTGCCGCCCCTCTGGAGGAAAAGCTTCTTCCGGGAACAGGGTCTCCCGCCCACCCTGGGACCACGTGTCGGGAGGGGTGCGCCGTTAGCAGCCCAGCTCCCGCGGGGCGCGAGCTCAGCCTGGAGAGCCGCGTCCCCACCCCCGCGCCCCAGGACCCCGTGCTGCCCCGGATGTGGAGCTGGCTCTGAGCGCCCCCCTCCCCCAGGGAGAAGGCGGGGCGGCACAGGGTGTTGTGCGGGGTGCCACGCAGGGGGCGCCGAGGCCAAGGGCCTGATCCGGAGCTGGGGCGGCAGGAGGGCGTGGAGGGAGCGGCGCGCGGAGGCGGGGCTCTCGGCGGGAGCCGGCTCTGGTGTGAGTTGGCGCCGCCCGGCTGGCGGGAGACGGGCACAGGGGCCACCCCTCTGCCCTGCGAAACCGCGGGGCAGGAGGCGGAACCTTCTAGAGGCACGTGGCTGGGACCGTCTTAGAGCAGCAAGACAGAAACGTCCCCAGCAAGCCCCCCACCCCCACCCCGGGCAGCCCCTGCGGGGACCGCGGCCGCGGCAGCCGCGGTTCGTTGGGAATGTCCCTGGGGCCACCGGCCGGGTGGGAGGAGGACGAGGAGGGCGACAGGGGCCCGGGGCCCAGCGTGCCCTCCTCACGGCGCAGTCCTGTTTGCTCCGGGAGAAGCTGTGGCTTCTGTCCCCGCGCGCCTCTGTGGTGGCAGCGCGTGGGGAGGGGCGCAAGATGAGGGGAAGGAGACGCCGCCAGAGACGGGCGAGGGCCCCGGGCAGGCGCGGGCGGCCGGGGGCGTCTCTGGGGGCGCGCGTGCTCTCCCCGACCTGTCCCTCCTTTCTTGCCAGCTCCCAGGGACGCCGGGTGGCAGACAGGGCAGCCTGATCACGTACAGCCTCTTCCTCAAGAACCCCATACACGGAAATGGGCAATACATCACAATTCCAAGGAAAAAGAAGATTTTCAGTCCTCGTAACCTAAAAATGGCATTGTTTAACAGTGACGTTTGCTAAAGCGGGAGGACTTTGTGTCTTGATGAGGGATTTTACGGTTTCTTACCGGTTTGGTTTGGTACTGGAAACCAGAGCTATTTCGTGGAGGGGTGTCCTGTATCAGGGCTGACGCTTTGATGGGGGGTGTGTCCCTCGGCAGAGCCAGTCACCAGGAAGGGGGCACCCGGGTCCCCAGGAGCCCCACCCCAGCCTGGCTCCAGGGACCCTCCCCTGGGAAGGTGTTGCCAGCTGCTGGGGGCACCTGTGAGGGACCCCAGGCCTGGCTGCCTGAGCCATGCTGCCTGGGACCCCAGGGTGGCTTCGCATGTGGCTGGAACTGTCACTGGGAGCAGCCGTTCAGGGACCCGGTAGGCCCTGTGTGCGTTGCTGCCACACTGGCCCCTGGCCTGGGTGTCCACGTGGCAGGGCACGCGCAGGGGTAGGTGCTGTTTCCGCAAAGCGAGTGTGCTCGCCTGCCTGGTGCCTGGGTGCGTATCCAGTGGTGATGTCTGCCTGCGGGCAGGCGAGCCATCCTGTATCAGCTGAGGGAACCTCTTATGACCGCAGAGCCCGGCAGTTGGCACTGCCTTTCGTAAAATTTTATTAAATAACAACAGCCTAGGGCTTCCCTGGTGGCGCAGTGGTTGAGAGTCCGCCTGCCGATGCAGGGGACACGGGTTCGTACCCCGGTCCAGGAAGATCCCATATGCCGCGGAGCGGCTGGGCCCATGAGCCATGGCCGCTGAGCCTGCGCGTCCGGAGCCTGTTCTCCGCAACGGGATAGGCCACAACAGCGAGAGGCTGGCGTACCGCAAAACAAAGAAACAAACAAACATAAATAAATAAATAAATAACAGCCTGGACAAGCTGTGTTCTTGCTGAATCACCGGCTCTGTGGGGGCTGGTGCTGGAAACCCCGGCAGGCGGCCCTTCCAGTCCCTCAGGGAGGCCTGGGGATTGAAGGCTGGCGGGGCCCGGCACACGCACGGCAGGACCCCGGCGTCACTGCCCCTCCAAGGCCACTGTCGAGTCTGGGAGACCACAGCTGGGGGCAGCCTCAGACGCCAACTCCATCGATGGAGGTGTCAGATCCAGACAGAGGCCAAGTGGGGTCACAGTGACCAGCAGATGTCACCTGTCACATGGGAGAAGGAGGCGGCTGGCTGTCACCCGCACCCCAGCACCCTCGGCCACTCCACAGACCACCTGTGGATCTGAGGCTTATGTTAAGAGGTAACAGATTTTGGGGGGCTGTATGTTTGGGAAACCTGCCTAATTTCTCATTTTCAGCCAGAAAGAGGTGGGAATTTGGAAACTGCTTTCTGCCACGCTGCTTCCGCCAAAGGGGAGCATCCACTCGGGGGCCTCCCAGGACCCCTCCAGCAGAGGTCGCCTGAGCCGTGCCATCATTTCCTAGCCTTTGGTTAAAGTTAGACGTGACAACCCAAAATACGCCATTGTGCTTCCCCCCCCAGATTCAAATTCAGATGCTGTCATTTCACTGTCCTCACAGCTGCCCTCCCTGCCCCCTGGCTGTAAGCCAAGCTCTCCCCTCCCGTCGCTGGCCCAGTGTCCAGCTGGGTCTCCAGCTGCTCCTCACACAAGTCCCAGACTCCACAGGCCCCAAATCCGAACTTCTCCCCCACCCCGCTCTGCTCTTCCGCCACCCACCCACTCCTCAAGCTGGAAACCACTGCTCCCCTCCCCCCACTCCCCGTCTAATCAAACGCCCCGTCTACCTCTGATTCTGTGTCCTCGTGTCCAGCCCATCTGCTTGAGGAGGGGACTTCTTGAGTTGGGAGAGACAGGCTGGCACATGGTTAAGTGCTGACTGGTCACCTGATTCAGATGTAGAGGGTGTAAGAGGCGGTCACTCTTACCCTGAGCAGAACAAGCCCAGTCAGCTACCCAACCATGGTTTAAAATAAACACGTTGAGACTACAGAGAAATCTAAAATACTCACTGAAATCAGGCAACAGAAGAGGCCCACAGCCGCCCTCATCACCGCAGCGGCGACAGAGGAGACTTTCAGCTCCACGCTGGGCCAGCAGAGTCCAGCCCTGAGCAGCCCCAGCGGCGGGCAGGTCTGGACCCATCCTCCAGCCCGGGCGTGAGGGGCAGAGCTGCAAGAAATCCCCCCGGAGCAGAAGGCAGCTCTCTCAGAAGTCGGAGGGGGTCGGAGAGCAGAGAGAAAGCCCCTCTGGCGGGCACTCTGGGGTTTCTGCCACCAAGTCTCAATCAGCGTCACGGAGCTGGGTTCAGAGACATAGGCCTGGAGAAACCTTGGCCACTGTGTAAAAAGGAGCCTGGCTTCCTTGATGCCTCCACGCTAGAGGAGTCCTGAGTGACCACACAGACGGGAGCCCAGAGATGCCCAGGGACCCAGTGTTGGAGTCTGCCAGCCCAGGAACCAGCCACGTGGGGGAGGAAGCAACAGACAGCCAGGAGGACACGTGATAATATTTATTCTAAAAACGAATGACAAGGAAAATACAACATCAAGCTATTGGGGGAGGCAACGCCAGCAGTGCTCAGAGCAGAATCCATAAACTCCAGAAGAGTAACAGAACTGGGATTAATTACTGCCTGACACATCTCAGTACTTCAACCTGCATTGCCTAGGAGCTTCGTAATCACCTTCTCGTGTGATGATAATCTATCATGTACTGCCCATAAAGATAACTCGACTATGTTTACTAGCGACGGTTCAGAAGTTTCAGTGTGAGGACTTGCCACTGGCCAAGGCTTGTACCTTGAACGGTCCTCAGGGCTGGGAACCCCTCCGGAGTCTTTCCTTTCGAGGGCTGGCTGCTGCCTCCATCCACGAAACCCCACTGCCCCTCCCTCCACGTGCTCCCGGGACATGGGGGGGGGGGCGCTGCAGACAGCAGCAAGCAAATTCCAAGTCCTTCCGGGGCAGGAGCTGGCCAGAGATCCGCTGTGCTCAGAAACAACTGCGAACACGCAGCGTAACTCGCTCCCCACAAACCCAGCCTCCCTACCCGGAGCCCAGGACCAGCCCAGGAGAGGTGGTGGGGTGAAGGCAGCAGCCTTCCTTTTGCAGTTTACAAACACCTGACCACACGCACACGGGAGTTTAAAGCCCCACCCCACCCCACACTTCCATATTCAATTCAAATCCATCGTCAGTAACTGGTCACCTGCCTCCACTCCTCTCTGGAGAAACTCTGATGCTTCCAGGGAAATCGGTATCCAGCAGGGCCCCACCTCGCCCTGCCCGGGACGTCTAGGCCATCAGCACCTCAAGGGAGCTGCCGAAATGAGAGTGGGTGGCTGGGAAGGAACCCGAAGAGCAAAGGGAGGAAGGAGGGGTCACTACAGGGGCAGAAAGGAGGCTGGGTCTCAGCCTCTCAGGGGAGGGGGACCCTAAAGCCGAAGCCTGACTATAGGCACTGTCCGCTCCCCACCCTGAGCCCTGCCTGTGTCATACTGCGGAAGGCTGCCAGATAAGACACTGTAGCCGCCCTGAAACTGAGCAAATGTTTTAAAAAGACAGAAATGCCATAAAGACACAAAATACCGCTACAGGTTTGTTGCTTATAAAACATACACTTAAGCTACTTTCCACAAGGAAATACTTTCAAACTCTGAAGGAAGCAACCCTTGGATGTTGAGAGCCACAGCCCGCCTCTCACCCACAGCTTCCTGACCGGGCTAGGCTCCCACCATCGGCCCAAATCCAAGGGCGCTGTCCCTCACCTGTCTTCTGCCACAAGAGCTGGGGTGGGGAGAGTTGCCTCAGAGCCCTGCGAGGTCAGGTGATGAAGACGTCCCACAGCCTGCCTGTCAACAAACCCACGTGGAATCTCTTCACAACCCCACAGTCTCCCTTAGATAACCTGGCTGAGCTCAACTAGGGTAAAAAGACCAACTCGAGGACTACAACATGGTAGATAATTGACAACACATTTCCACTTTGTTGGATAATTTTTTAATAAAATGAGGTGCACACCACTGATACTAAGAATGGCATATGCGCAAACAGAAACAACCCTTTTTGGCTAAGGGCTGGAGAAGGAAGAAAAAGCACGAGAAACGGGAAACGTCGGCTGGGCGTGCGGAGAGAATACAGTCTCACTTGTAAACAAGTGAAAAAGATCTAAAAGTCGCGGGCGGTCTCGGTGCCTGGGGCAGGGTCACAGGGCACACACACCACCCAGCCAACCCCACCGTCAACGACCCTCAAGATCGAGGGCCCACAGATGACATGTGTACAGACTTCTTTAACCCTAGACTTAAATTTATGCCACCATTCTCCAATCCAGTGGTGCATGGACACGTGCCTTCCCCAAACATGCTGGCACACGGGCCCAGCTGACGTGGGTCCGGCAGCCCAGCCAGGCAGGGGCACGCGGACGGCAGCAGCTTTGGGAGGAAGGTCAGCTGTGCTGGGAACCCGCGCAGGAGGGGTCCCGAGTCTCAGACCCTCTGGAGGCACCGCCCAAGACACCTCAGGGCACGCATGATCTCCACATAGACCTTACTTGACCATCGGCTCTGAAGACACTTATACATAAATAGGCATAAATAAAACCCTCTAACAGAGACGTGTCTCGCACAGCAGATCTGGTGAAGGCACCGCCGTGCAAGGCCTTCAACTCTGACCTCGCTCTGACCACAGCAGCGCGTACGGGCAAGGCTCACACCCGAGTCGAAAGCGGAAATCACAATGTGTGGACACTGCAGACTCAGGGCAGTGACGCTTGTTGGAGAAAGAACAGTGTGTGTTAAACCTTAAAAAAATGAAATACACCAACTGCAACTGTTTAGGTTATAAAAGTTTCTAATGTGGCAGCAGGGGGCGTTTATAGAAAAAATATATTTTTAAGAAAATAGCTAAAACAATCTAAAGTGATAAAAAGTTCAAAAATATATCTTAAGACAAAATATTGCCCAAAACGTATAAAACTTAATTTTAGAAAATTCCCCTATCTAAAGTAGAATGAGGCTGGATGCGGAAGGGGGCTGGCATCCTCCAGCGGGGCTGTAGCAGGACACAGACGAGGGCCCAGGGCGACCGCGATGACCGGCCTGCGGGAAAGCAGCCCAGCCCTGGGAGGGAGGGAGAGAGGCGGGGAGCGGGCGGACCGGATGCTGTTCTGGGCCGGTCTCCTAATCGCAGACAAACCAGAGGCCAGCCCCGGCTGCAGGGCAGCGGGCACCCACACCCCCAGCGCGCTGGCTGTTTTCGTGGGCCTCACAAACACATCTGCTGTGTGCCGCGGCTGCGGCTCAGGTCTCCACCAGGATCTCCACCACGTGGTCCAGCTCGCCCAGGTCCGACTTGCAGCCGGCGCTGGGGGGCGGGGCGGCCGTGGAGGCGAAGGCCTCCAGCCCGTCCTGGCCCGACTTGGCACCGCCCACCATGCCGGTCAGCACAGCGTCCAGGTCGTAGTAGGAGCCGTCCACGTCGGAAAACAGCTCCTCCACCGCACCGGGGCTTTGACTCTCCAGTGTTTCAAATATCTGATCGAGCGACTTGTGAAAGCTTCCTCTGTTTTCTCGAGGACCGTCCCCGTCCCAAACGCCACCAGGAGGGACCCCGGGAGCCTGTGCTGCTGGGACGACTTGGAGCTCAGAGGCCGGGTCTCCAGGGTCAGGGGCCGGGCGCGCCTCCTCGCGTGCTGAGCGGCACAGGATCTCCGTGGACACCAGGCGGTCGCGCGACGCCCGCCCCGCGGTCTGGGGCACCGGCACGCACCAGCTCCCGTCCTGGGTCATCTCCTCTTGAATCTGCCGGACCGTGTTGGCGATGAGGACCGAACGGCACAGGTTGGGCTCCACCAGCATGTGGCACAGCTGGAGCTTGACCAGTGACATGTCCAGGAGCGACTGGCGCTGCAGACTGTACGCAGGCGCGGCCTCCTCGTCCTCCGCGCACTTCCTCTTCAGCCCTCGCGCAAACATCGTGCCCTGCGGAAACCAAGAAAGATGCCGTTGAGCCCACTTCAGGGTCCCTGCAGACTCTGCCCCAGGTTCAGTCTCAACGTCAGGGGTGATCCACGCAGACAGGGGCGCGGGCCGGGGCAGAGGAGCAACTCCAGGCGGCTGCAGCCCCTGCGCCCCTCTAGCTCAAGCCCGGCCACAGAGACCCTGTGAAGGTTGTTCTAGACGCCACCTCTAAACCACAGCGCAACCGTCTCCATCAGAAAAGATAAATGGGGCTTCCCTGGTGGCGCAGCGGTTAAGAATCTGCCTGCCAGTGCAGGAGACAGGGGTTTGAGCCCTGGTCCGGGAAGATCCCACATGTTGCGGAGCAGCTAAGCCCGTGTGCCACAACTACTGAGCCTGCACTGTAGAGCCCGCGAGCCACAACTAACTGAAGCCCGCGGGCCCTAGAGCCCGTGCTCTGCAACAAGAGAAGCCACTGCAATGAGAAGCCCGCACACCGCAACGAAGAGTAGCCCCCGCTCACCGCAACTAGAGAAAGCCCCCGCACAGCAACGAAGACCCAACACAGCCAAAAATAAATAAAATAAATTAAAAAAAAGACAAATGGACCAAAAATAGGATAAATGCATTTTAAAGAACTCAGCTGAACGGGAACACCAAATTTCCGAGTGCTGGCGCCCTGGGAGGGAGGAGTTTGGGCACAGCACGGGGGCCTCGCGGTTGCTGGCGGGCTGAGTGATGCGCAGCCGGCTGACTGAGGGGTCCCGGCCACCAAGCAGCCATTCCCGCACAGCAGGCGCAGGCTCCTCAGTGCTTTCACCAGCAGGGGGCCCCCACGCATGCCACACAGCCCCTCTAAAAAGCTGTGCCCCAGGAGTTTCAGGGGAGATGTCGGACCTGCAGGGAGCCCCCGGGGCACTGGCGGAACAAGCCGGGACGAGTGCTCTCCCTGCAAGGACAGGCTCTGCCAGGCTGGGCTCTGCCTGCTCTGCTAGGCCACCAGCCCCCCTTCCAACTCCCCCCCTCCCTCTGTGTCTGGAAGGCCCAGGCCCAGGGGCAGGGTCCTCACCAGGGCTTGGGGCAGCCTACATCCACCCAGGCGGCATCACCGAGTGGACTCCGTACCAGCGCCACGAGGTGAAGATCCTGGCTGGTTCCTGGGCCACACCCGGACCGATGCTGACCGGATGCAGCCAGCTCACTGCACCTCTGCTCCCAGAGGCAAAAATACAAGGAAGCTGTCCCTCTGAACAGACTCTTAAGTTGGGAGACCTTTGGGGAATTAAAAAGCGGAGAAAGAAGCGGCAGCATTCCCCCGGCAAGCACCCTGGCAAGGTCTGTCCTTCCAAGCACAAAGTTAAGCTATAACGCATGAACTGTCTCTCTCTTCAAGTTCATAAAGTAGATAAACATTTTTATTTCAGATAATCCATTTGAGTTATTCATCAAGAGGGTTAGAATTTTTTTTTAATAAATTTATTTATTTATGGCTGCGTTGGGTCTTCGTTGCTGGGTGGCGAGCGGGAGCTACTCTTCGTTGCGGTGCACAGGCTCCTCATCGCAGGGGCTTCTCTTGTTGCGGAGCACGGGCTCTAGGTGCATGGGCTTCAGTAGTTGTGGCTCGCAGGCTTAGCAGTTGTGGCTCGCGGGCTCTAGAGCACAGGCTCAGTAGTTGTGGCACATGGGCTTAGTTGCTCCGCGGCATGTGGGATCTTCCTGGACCAGGTCTCGACTCCGTGTCCCCTGCACTGGCAGGCGGATTCCTAACCACTGCGCCACCAGGAAAGTCCCAAGAGGGTTAGAATCTTTTAAATACGCAAATTTTTGGATTTCCTTCTTCAAAAAACAAAACAATCCTGTAGCTTCCTGTGGCTGCTGCTGGCCTATGACTGTGGTGTGGCCAGGGGCTCTGGGACCAGGTGGCAGCGCCTGTGCTGACCTGCTGATGGGAAGCTCTGTGGTGAAGGAAGAAGCAGCCCCGTCCCCACCTGCCCCCGAGCCCCACCAGCCACAGCCTTAAACAGACAGAAAAGGGTCCCTTGGCCTCTGAATCTCCTTTCAATGTCGTAGCTCTCACCTCCTGTGTACTTAACATTTAAAAAACTTTTTAAAAGTGACTTCTTGGGCATTTATCCCAGAGAAATGAAAACCAATGTTCATACAAAAATATGTACAAGAAAAAAAAAAATGTACAAGAATGTTCACAGCAGCTCCACTCATAAGAGCCCCATACTGGAAACCAAGCCCTTCAAGCGGGGAGAGGCTGCCACTCAGGTGCAGCACACAGCGTGCAGGAGTGACCAGTGGCTGGGGTACTCGGATGGGTCTCAAGGGGGTCATGCAGAGCGAGAAAGCCAATCTCAGAAGGCTGCCCAGGGCAGTCTCCACCTCTGTAAGGACCCTAACACAACAGATGGGTGCGCGGCCAAGGGTGAGCCCAAGGGGCTCTCTAGGGTGAGGACATGGCTCCGTGTGGGGACCATGGTGGGGGGTCCAGGAAGTGCCACGTGAGCTCCGACTGCACAGAACCGCACACAAGCGCGCGCGCACATGCACACACACTCTCTCTCTCTCTCAATCCGAATCAGCTCCGTGGCTGCTCAGAAGCCAGTTTCCTGGTGGGGATGCGTATCTGTGCATCTCACGCAGACGCCCACACTGGGCGGCAGGGCAAGGATGTACCTCCAGGACACTTCTTTACAACTGCCCCTGGACCCATAACTACTGATATTTCAAAACAAAAAGTTTAAAAACTAAGTGACTATGGCTCATTCCCCTCAAGACTAATTTCCCCAGAACAGCAAACAGGTCTAACTTATCAACATAACCCCCAGGCCACAGCCAATCATAACACCTTGCACACACCCACTTATTAACTGTCTTTAAGTGAATGACAGTGTAACCGGGCAGGACACCACGGGGGCCTTCCCGGTACAGGCCTTCCCCCATATCCTCTGCTTTAGCTCCTCTCAGAAGTACCCAGCCGATGGTAATTGATGCACATTTCCTAAAGTTGTTTTGCAGATGTGAAAACTTCCCCCACCAAATGGAAGATGTTAAATACTTGATAACCATGGACGCATAGCCCCAGGCCTCCTGGAGCCTAAGGACTGATGACATGAACCCCTGTGACACCACCCTGTTCCCTCAGCATCAGCCAATCAGAAAATTGCGCACGACCTGATCACATACCCGCAACCACCACTCCCTCAACCGGCCTTTAAATATGCTTTGCCTTTAAAAATGCTTTGCCAAAAGCCTTCAGGGAGCTCGAGGGCACGAGCCACCTCCTCTCCGTCTCCCGCACGGCCCTGCAATAAACCTTTCTCTGCTCCAAACTCTGGTATTTCAGTTTGTTTGGCCTCACTGTGCATGCAGCGTTTACAAAAGAAGCAGCTTACCACCAAAATACAGGAAAAATATTTCAGTGACTTCTAGTAATAAAGGATTCAAGTTTTTTGTCTTGGCTGCAAATTCAACTTTTACAGTCTTTTTTCCCCAGTTACTTGTGTAAAAGTCATTGGCTTAAATTTTCTAAGCATATTGAGAATTACTATAAATAATGTCAATAAAAACATAATTTATTTATAATATAAATTAATTTATAATTAACTATAATTAATTTATAGTTAATATGAATTATGTCTATAAAGAGACACCCTGTGTTGGGGGGAAAAAATTAAGTTTCAAGGGTTCCTCTGTGGCAAGTTAATCACCTCTGGCTTTTAGCATCTTTTCGACCAAACCTAAAATCCTGACTCTGCACAGCAACCAATTTAATTTAGGGCCCAGGGACTTCCCTGGTGGTCCAGTGGTTAAGACTCCGCACTCTCACCGCCGAGGGCCCAGGTTCCATCCCTGGTCAGGGAACTAAGATCCCATAAGCCCTGCAGCGTGGCCAAAAAAAAAAAAAGATTATTTAAGGCCCAAACCAAACTCCCTCGAATAACACAGTTAAGCCTGAGTTT
This sequence comes from Delphinapterus leucas, assembly GCF_059928025.1. NCBI lineage: Eukaryota > Metazoa > Chordata > Mammalia > Artiodactyla > Monodontidae > Delphinapterus > Delphinapterus leucas. The sequence continues at coordinate 180,760,027 of NC_143130.1, forward strand.
ACCAACAGAGGAAGTCGAGCCACCCTCCATGGGCCCCATGCAGCTCAGGTCAGCGGCCACTCGGGCTGGCGGGGTCGGGCGGGAGACCATGGCTGACCCACAGCCGGGAAGCTACATGGGAAACCCTGGGACCCCACCTCCCTTTCCTCGAGGGGTCCTCAGAACACCCAGCCCACGAATTCACGAGTGGTCAACCCAGTGGGAGCCCCAGGGGCTGAGTTCAGGGCCGGCCGCAGCTTGGTGTAGCCAACACCTGGGGCAGCACTGCCAGGAAAGAAGGGCAGAGGGCACGCTTATGGCTATTTGCTCTGAGAGACTGAACGGACACAGCGAGGACACCCGATCCGCCCGGGACACCCAGCCACCATCACAGGAACCAGCCCAGGAAGCAGCCTGCTCCCTCCACGCCAGACCTGCCCAGGAAGCCCTACAACCGCCCTGTGACACCCCCCACAATGGCCTGGCTTGATCAATAACCCACGGCGTCCATGGTCTTTGTTCTCGCTTCTGACTGAGGACCAACCGGAGAATACCGGACGTGCCCCAGCCATGGCAGTGGCGCCCGGGTCTCGTCAGCCGTCCAGCTTCCCCAGCCCCGCAGCCCCCGGCAGGACCCCGAGCCCCCTCTCCACCGGCAAGCGCTCCCACTCCCCTGCTGCCCGAGTCCCTGCTCAGCCGGGTGGTGGCAGCTCCCCGGCCGCAGCAGCTTGGAATAAACAGCCTCTGCCCTTCCCGCAGGCAGCCTTCGCTCACCTCCACAGTCACTGCAGGTGATCGGGAAGGAAGCAGAAAGCCCAAGAGAGACACTCGGGAACCAGCCATCACGCCGGCTCCCGGCGCTTCCCGACCACGTGCTCCTCTGCGTGTTTGAGTCTCGGCAAGTCCTGCTTTCCTTGCTCACCACACCTTCCATGCGACTCAGAGCTTTACCACCTTCTGACAGCCGCGAGTCTGTCCCAGCACACAGCACCTGATCATACTGACGGCTTATCCAGGGCTCTGCCCTCCCAGCCTTCCAGGCGGGTGGAGGCGGCCCTCCCAGCTCCAGCGCTGACTCCTCAGTGCGTCTGCCGGGCGAGGGGCAGCGCGATTTTACCAAGCTGCGTTCAGGAGGATAGGGACCAATTCCCCCTCCACCGTTTCTCCCGCACTGATCTGTCACAGCTGCTGGTGGGCTCCCACTGTGCTTCACCAACAGTCCCAGCCCCAGCTAGACCCTCCCCGACCACATCCCTACCCTCCCACCCCACACAGCACTTCTGCCTGCTCGGACCCCCCCACCAGCCGGTTTCACCACCCGACGTAACATTACTTAAGACTGAAAATCAGCTAGTTGAATGGGTGAAGAGTGGTGTATCTGACAACGGGACACCACGTGGCAAAAAAACCCCACCATGAGACGCAAGGACACGCCACGATGGATCTCAAAACACCACGTGAATATGAGTAACAAAGCAAGAACAGGAACACAGGGACCGTACTGCTATGTACATGAACTCACTGAACAGGCAAAGCTAACCCAAGTTGTTGCCACTGACGAGTCACGACTGGCGGGAACTCCCTGGGATGGTGGGAATACAGCCCCCTCCAGATGGGCGCCTGGGTCACACGAGAAGATGCATTTGTCAGAATTCACTGCACTGCACAACTAACATCTGTTCATTTCATTGCATCAAATTATACCTTCATAATAAACAAAAATGCATCAATAACCAATGTGACGGGGGTGGTTACCACCTTAAATCTAAAACACTTTAGATACTGCCCCCCGCCGCGCCCCCACAGGCAGGCCAGAACACATACAGGCTCAAAGTCAGCCCAAATTATTCCCCGCAAATGTTCCAAAGCCTAAGCGACTGTTAATTTGTGCCACACTCCACAAAAGATGCTGGCCGACTTACATCTACGGAAGGGAGCAGCCCATGCGCAGTGCCCCATCGCCCAGAGGCTGGGTGAGAGGGTGGGGTCACGATGATCTCAGAAGGTGGCCTGCGAGGGTTCCCCCTCCTCAGACAACTGTGTTTGGGACAAAGTCAGAACACAGCATGGTTCGGAAGGGACCCTGAGAGATGCTCAGGGCAGAGGTGGGGACCCAGAACCCCTAGGCTGGCCTGGTGAAGCACAGCTCCCTGCCCAGCAGTGACTGTGGCCTGAGGGCACTGAACCCTTCTAACACGGGGTGACACAAGGCCCTACACCTCTGAGGCTGTCCTAACCGCACAGCCTGACTCACCGCTGAGTGCTGAGCAAAAAAATGTTAGGCATTACCCACCTCCGTCACCTCCACAGTCGGCTGGAAGGTCTCGCCACGTAGCTGGTTAAACACCCGAGGCCCGCTGAGTCCTCAGTTAGCATGTTCCACACAAAACCCTCCAACATCCCTGGACAGCCGGCCCACCAGGGTTGACCCCCCGTCGTGGCACAGCACCACCCTCAGGCCTCCTCCAGACCAGGCGCAGGCGGGACAGACAGGCCACGAGTTCCACGTGGCAGTGAAGCGGGGGGGGGGGACACGGGACGGACGGACGGACACACACTGCGCCCGCCCACCCCGAGCACTCCCAGCAGAGACCCCAGTCACAGCCAGGTCCCCATTCCTGAGCAGCTCTCACGCCACGTGGCCACCATCCCCAGAGCCGGTGGAAAATGCAGATCCCCAGATCCAGAGCAGCAGGGCTGTGGGGGCACTGGGGACAGACTCGTCACCATGACCTTCAGCCACAGCCAAGCACTCTCGTGAGTTTCAGGTTTTTAAGGCAAATCAACATGAACACTCTCAGTTTCTGTCTCACTATCTGGCTTTGAAATACTCATCAAAGAAAACTGAAGATGGAGCAAGCAAAGCTAAATTTTGAGAAGGCTACCTCTAAGCTGTGTGGCGGTCACCCCTCCACTATTGCCTGTCTGCAGCTTTCAAAAGCCAGCACGAAAAAGCTGATTTCAAGTACTTTTGTTTTCGGCTGTGCCGTGCAGCTTGTGGGATCTTAGTTCCCCAACTAGGGACTGAACCCGGGCCCACGGCAGTGAAAGCGCAGAGTCCTAACCACTGGACCGCCAGGGAATTCCCTCAAGTACTTCTGTTACTTGGAATAAAATACACAAACCTTCTCTGCCTGGGAATATGTTCTACTAGCAAGTTGAGGGAAACGTCCAGCCCTCCTTCCAAGATAAAACCTGCCATTCTCTCTCTCCAAAAAAAAGAAAAAAAAAAAAAAGGTCGTAACTGATTTTTTTATTCTGAATTTCAACTTTAATTATAAAACATGGTGAAACTTGAAAATAAAGAGCAATTGTATGTAGGAAGTTCACAGAATATTTAACTTAATTTTGTAAGCGGACAGTATCTTCTTTGCCTCATTTTAACAGAACAGTAAACTCAGTCTGGCTGTTCTGTGTAAGCAACACAGGGCCCCACAAGAGGAAACACGGCCATTTCCAGCAGAGGAAAACCCTCTACTTGGACCACAGCTTCTCCCAGCAAACAGTTACCTGGTGGATGCTTTTCCTGGTAATCCTGCTTTGGGGACAATAAGCTTTTGAAAACGTAGAGCTGAGCTTGCCTCTGACTTGTGGAAGTGAGTGCCTGGTACTTTTCCTAGTCCTCTGACTGCAGCAGGATGGGGCGGAACAAGGAGCCCGCTGAAGACAGCTCCCTTAGCAGCCAGGGTCTGGGAGCCCTCCTCCCCCCACATCCTGCTCCCCTCCCTGATGTCTGTCTCCACTGGACTGGGTAGCTTAGGCCAGCCTGCAGGGGAAGCCGACAGAGCACCAGCTTTAGACCACCCAAGGCTGGCATCCCTTGCTCCCTGATACCCCCTTGACCAGCTTAGAGAGAAGCTGGGTCTCCTACAGTAGGGAGCAGGGAAGCTATTGCAAAATATCCTTAACATTCCTCTTCAAAGCAATTAAAATTGAGACACAAAGGAAAAGAACCCAAACTGAACACTCACAGGCAAGCAGCTTACTACAGGGAGGCAGCCCTGCCCTCGGGGGTTCCAGAGAAAGGTGCCCCTGGCCAGGCCATTTCTGGAAGGCAGTATAGCACTGCAAATCCCAGTTCTGCTACAAGGACCTAGGATGAAATTCAAGTGTTCCATCGCTAACACTCACCACCCACTCCTCGCTCTACAAGGGATGCAGATTAGGGAGAAAACCTAGAAACATGGACAGATGTGGGTGGATAAAAGGATGGACGAATGGACGATGGACTGATGGATGGGTGGGTAGATGGGTGGATGATGGATGGAAGGATCGGCCGGTGGGTGGAAGGAGGCGTAGGATGACGGACGGATGAGTGACAGAGGAGCGGCAGCTTGGTGGCACTGTGGTCAGGGCTGTAAATCCAAGTAGGCCAGACAAGTAGCTCCCCAGGGTCCCTACAGGTCTCCCAGGAGGGTCTTCGTGGGAAGCAGGAGGAGGAGGGCCTGCACTGACCCCTTCCAAGTCAAAGGTGAGAAAACAATGTAGGGACTTCCCTGAGGAGGAGCCCAACCGACCCATCGTAACTGTTTCTCCTCTTAAGAAGGGCCCCCAATTAGGTTAAACGCAAGGCTACATATTACTTTTGACTTGAAATGGTGCGGAACAGCCAAAGTTTAGTCTGCGGCTGCAGAGACAGAATCCCAGGAGGCCGGTCACTCGTCGAGTGGGAAGGGGGCGCCGGTCATTGCGACTGTGCCCCCTCCTCCGACGCGCCCCCGGACCCCCAGGCCGCCCCCTCCCCCGGACTACCCCCAGCCCCCCCCAACTCCCCAGGCTGTCCTCAGCTCTCCGGGCCCCCCGCCCCAGGCCGCCCCCCCAAGGACCCCACAGGCTCCCTGGGCCCCCGCCCACGCCCGAGCCCTCCCGGGGACCCCGCCGCCGCACAAAGGCCCGGGCCCAGCCGAGAAGCTCACCTGGCAGCCCGCGTCCGCGCCGCCCGCGCCACCGCCGAGGGAGGGGCCGCCGGGAGGGGCGGGGCCGCCAAGGAGGGGCCGCCGGGGGCGGGGCCGCGCAGCAGCCCACAATGTGTCGCCGTGGCGCCGGCCGCCCCGCCCGCTGATTGGCCGGGCGCGGGGGCGGAGCCTCTGGTTCAAACCACGGGCGGGGCCTGGCGCCCGAGTTCCCGCGCGGCCGCGTTGGCCGTTGGGCCCGCGCCCTCGGCCGCCCCGCCCCCGGCGTCTCCCAGGTCTCCGCGCGCGGCCCCAGTGCGCCTGCGCTGGCCTCCGGAGGGCGGGGCTAGTAGGGCCGGAGAGGACGGGGTGGGGGAGGGGAGAGGAATAGGGTGGGGGAGGGGAGAGGAATAGGGCGGGGGAGGGGAGAGGAATAGGGTGGGGGAGGGGGAGAGGACCGGGTGGCGGAGGGAAGTCCGGCGCCTCTGCTCCCTGGACTGCTCGTCCCTCCAGGGGCTTCAGGTTTACCTGTAAGAAATGAAATCACAAAAGTCGAAAGGAGGGACTTCCCTGGTGGCTCAGTGGTTAAGAATTCGCCTGCCATTGCAGGGGACACGGGTTCGTGCCCTGGTCTGGGAAGATCCCACATGCCACGGAGCAACTAAGCCCGTGCGCCACAACTACTGAGCCTGCGCTCGAGAGCCCGCGAGCCACAACTACTGAAGCCCGTGCGCCTAGAGCCCGTGCTCCGCAACAAGAGAAGCACCGCAATGAGAAGCCCACGCACCACAACGAAGAGCAGCCCCCGCTCGCCGCACTAGAGAAAGCCTGCACGCAGCAACGAAGACCCAATGCAGCCAAAAATTAATTAATTAATTAAAAAGAAATGGAGGGGCTTCCCTGGTGGCGCAGTGGTTGAGAGTCCGCCTGCCGATGCAGGGGACACGGGTTCGTGCCCCGGTCCGGGAAGATCCCACATGCCGCGGAGCGGCTGGGCCCGTGAGCCGTGGCCGCTGAGCCTGCGCGTCTGGAGCCTGTGCTCCGCAACGGAGAGGCCACAACAGTGAGAGGCCCGCGTACCGCAAAAAAAAAAAAAAAGGAAAGGAGATGAGGTTTCTTTAAAAAATAACTTCTTAGTGGAGAGGTCCTAAATAGGATACACAGAAGGACTCACAAAACTAGATGAAAACTGTTATTGTCATGGTTTATTACTGCAAAAGGATGCAGAGATAAAGATTACGTCTTCCGTGTGTGGGGCTGGAGCCAGGAGGATCCGTGCTCGCTCGGGGCTTTCCACACCCCCACCCTAAATCTCATCTTAAACTATGTGGTGTGGCCCCAGGTCCCCAGCAAAACACTGCTAGCTGGCAGGACATCCCCTCCCAGGAACGGAGGGCAAAGACCACACCTCTCCTTGGGCAACTTTCCTTTCTTTACTACACTACAAGGGAAATCCCCAAGCTCAACGAAGATCTTATTTCTGTCATCTACTTTTAAATTATGACTGATGACATTATAACAGGACATCTCAGAATTTTGGGAATTTCATACAATTTTGGAATAGTTATATTAATACATACCCATACAAATATAAAGTTAAAAGGTTTAGTATTCCTTCTTCGTTAACAAGCGTCCCATGTAATTTAACATCAAATAAGCCTGAGTAGTTTAACATTTTACCGGGTGAGAGACAAATCCTTTGAGCTTTTGCAAAGGCCTGCTGGAAGAGCCCAGAGTTACTTCAAGGTCAGAAAGACTGCACTTACAACCCAACTTTTGGAAAGTTTGTCAAAAATATCAAAAGATTTTGGACGTTTGCTCACACAGGACAATGGACCATTAAGAAATGATGCTTAATTATCTATTTGACCAAAGTAATGATAAAAGATTTCAAAGATAAATACAAAAAGTTACATAGTTGTTAGCAAAATGTAGCTCTTTTAATATTGAGAAGATTCAGTTTTCTTAAGGAATCAAATACCTGATTAAGACAACCTGAAACACAGGAAATAATCTGGGTAAAACACAATTTTGGTTTTCTAAGCAGATTACTAAAAGGTAAGGAAAAACCTTTCACAATCTCTTATCAGAAGCAGGCAACAATTCAAGAAAACCTTGTCCTGTTAGCATATGAAACTTAGGTTTTAGTTTTACATAAGTACACTACTGATTTTAAGATTATTTTTAAAACCCTTGTAATAGCAATTCAATTTTAGCCATCTTGACCACACATAGATTTCCTTTTTTTAAGATTCCTTTTCCACAATCCTACAACTTAGTATTACCATTCAGCTTCTGTCCTGTCTTTCCTTTTTCCTATTCTGAAACAATCAGATTCACTTTAGAACAAAAGTACTTTCTTTCCCTCAACAAAGTGCATTTCCATTCCTCATACCTTTTCTTACCAAAAACACACATCCTACTTTCCTTGTATACAGAGTTGTTTTCCTTTATTATTTCTAGTAGTTTTAAACAATTATGAATGGTCTGTTACTAGCAAATTTATCAATACAATTCATAATTCCTAAAAGCATATTATCCTTGTAGTAAATTTTCCAGTGTGGCATGTTTACCAATAGACCAAAATATCTATTTCCTTTGTAAAGGAAGCCAAAAGTGAATGAAACTATTTTTAGTTATGTTTCAGTATTTTATCTTATTTGGGAATAATCTAGATGTTTAATGACTACCCATCATTTAATTTAACTTAGCAGAACTGTAAGGTTTCAGGTTACCAAAAAGGTGTGAGGAACCTATTTAAAAGGTTTACCTAGAAACTTGTATCTCATCCGCATCCATTCAATTCATTTGTTTTCAACAGTCATATTTAGATCACTCATGAAAAATTTTATCATACCCAGTTATTTTTCTTGCTGACAAATTATTTAACAAAGGTAACATGAACTTGTCTGACCAACAAACCCAGGTAGGGGACTTTCATGGTGGTCCAGTGCATAAGACTCTGCGCTCCCAAAGCAGGGGGCCCGGGTTCGATCCCTGGTCATCCGGGAACTAGATCTCACATGCATGCTGCAACTAAAAAAGATCCCATGTGCCACAACTAAGACCCAGAGCAGCCTAAATAAAAAAACAAACAAATATTAATTAATAAATAAATAACTCAGGTAGAATGCCTGCTTTTTTTTTTTAATTTTAAATCTTTTATTGTAGTTTGAGCATATTCATTTTTTTTTTAACATCTTTGTTGGAGTATAATTGCTTTACAATTGTGTGTTAGTTTCTGCTTTATAACAAAGTGAATCAGCTATACATATACATATATCCCCATATCCCCTCCCTCTTGCATCTCCCTCCCACCCTCCCTATCCCATCCCTCTAGGTGGTCACAAAGCACGGAGCTGATCTCCCTGTGCTATGCTGCTGCTTCCCACTAGCTATCTATTTTACATTTGCTAGTGTATATATGTCCATGCCACTCTCTCACTACGTCCCAGCTTACCCTTCCCCCTCCCCGTGTCCTCAAGTCCATTCTCTACATCTGCGTCTTTATTCCTGTCCTGCCCCTAGGTTCTTCAGAGCCTTTTTTTGTTTTTTAGATTCCATACATATGTGTTAGCATATGGTATTTGTTTTTCTCTTTCTGACTTACTTCACTCTGTATGACAGACTCTAGGTCCATCCACCTCACTACAAATAACTCAATTTCGTTTCTTTTTATAGCTGAGTAATATTCCACTGTTTATATGTGCCACATCTTCTTTATCCATTCATCTGTCAATGGACACATAGTTTGCTTCCATGTCCTGGGTATTGTAATTAGAGCTGCAATGAACATTGTGGCACATGACTCTCTTTGAATTATGGTTTTCTCAGGGTATATGCCCAGTAGTGGGATTGCTGGGTCGTATGGTAGTTCTATTTGTAGTTTTTCAAGGAACCTCCATACTGTTCTCCATAGTGGCTGTATCAATTTACATTCCCACCAACAGTGCAAGAGGGTTCCCTTTTCTCCACACCCTTTTCAGCATTTATTGTTTGTAGATTTTTAGATGATGGCCATTCTGACTGGTGTGAGGTGATACCTTATTGTAGTTTTTGTCTGTCTGTTTGTTTGTTTGTTTGTTTTTGCATTACGCGGGCCTCTCACTGCTGTGGCCTCTCCCATTGTGGAGCACAGGCTCCGGACGCGCAGGCTCAGTGGCCATGGCTCACGGGCCCAGCCGCTCCGCGGCATGTGGGATCTTCCCGGACCGGGGCACGAACCCGTGTCCCCTGCATCGGCAGGCGGACTCTCAACCACTGCGCCACCAGGGAAGCCCCTCATTGTAGTTTTGATTTGCTTTTCTCTAATGATTAATGATGTTGCGCCTTCTTTCATGTGTTTGTTGGCAATCTGTATATCCTCTTTGGAGAAATGTCTATTTAGGTCTTAGAATGGCTGCCTTCTTTTCAGCGTTGATAACTCCAAAGACATGTTTATTTTAATTAAACCAACAACTCCAAGTTAGCTTTAATTCACCAAAATTAATCCTAGATCACATAAACCCCCAAAGCACCTAGGCCAGTCTGTTATATTTTAATTCATATAAGGGCTTGTTTGTTTTTAAACCACTTAATTAGTGCCCTTTTCCAAATTAATGTTAACAATACCAACCAGAGATAGAAGAGAAAAATAATACCACACATCTACAACACATATATAGACACACATGAAAATACAGATAGATGCAAACAGGGACCTTACAGTTTCATTTAAAATTCTAGCCATGTCTCAGATATAAGCTCAAAAGAATAGTTAGATCCAAACTGTGCTGTAAGGATCCTTTTCGAGCTGTTTATGTTATGGAGTCAATTTGTCTTTTAGAAGCTTCTGCATACCAGTCAAAGAACGCATTACATGGTCTCCAGAGACGTTTGGAATCCTCTCTTTTAAGGGTGCCCCTTAAGGTGGACTTATTTCAAACAAAGTTTCCCCCTTTAGAACAGGATGGTGGCTTACCAAAAGGCTTCAACAAACAGAAACAGAAAGCAAGTTTTCTCCTAGAAGTTTTGGAGTATATTTGTCTATAATCAAAACCTAGGGCAATTGCTATTTAAATCTTTCCTTCTAGTTGTTATTTGCTCCAGTTAAGGTAGAAGCAGTAATTAAAGGTTTAGCATTTGGATCCAATTTTAAAGGGGCAGGTTTTTGCTGAGGAGGAGAGAGGGAGATGGTGCTAAGGGCTGAGGCTGAGACAAAGGGGGTGGGGTCTGAGTCAAGGGGGTGGGGCCTGAGACAAAGGGGTGGGGTCTGAACCAAATGGGTGGGGTCTGAGTCAAGGGGGTGGGGCCTGAGACAAAGCGGGCAGGGAAGACAAGACAAAGAAGCTGGGGGAGGGAACACAAGGAGCCCCAGGCTTCATAAGCCATTTGTTCTTTTCTAGGTTTTTGTTGTTGTTTTGGCCAATTTAGAAGCGGTATCTTGCAAAGAGGCAATTTTAGAGTTCTGTGCACGTTTGGAAGCTTTTAGGTGCCAATAAAAATAAATCTACCATTCATTTTGTTTAAGTTTCGGACCACGGTCCTCCGATGTAACCCTAACAAAAACGAGTTTGAGATTAAAAGCTCCCCATAATGTGCACTGTAATTCCGGATTACTTTTAGTTTGTCTGGCCCACTTAGTTAAAATGTGCATATGGGGGTCCATAGTTTTTGCATATGAAACTGGCCGGAGTCCCTGAAGGCGGACTGCCCGCAGAGAATTTAGGAGACTGGGTTGCCATTTCCCTAAGTTCTCCTGGAAACCCAGGATAGTTGCTAGAGTCCTTGCCCAGATACCAAAAGGAATAAACGTCCCAGTTAGCATGATCCCCAAAAGAGAACCCTGTTACCGCACTCCAGAAAACAACTGAGTACTTACCAAGGACAAAGCCTTGAACCGGAAAGGACAAAACCTTTCCAGATCCCATGTAAAGCCTGAGAGCTCAAAACACAAAAAGAGCGGGGTGTGGAATCCAAGAGCAGACGCGCCAAACCGAAAGCAGGCGGCGGCTCACAGAAGTGATGAGCACGGGGGCTCAGCGTGGGCATGCCACTGCATTCCACGAGCTGCCATCTCTCGGGGTTTGCCTCCTTTGGACCCCACTTCTGACACCAAATATGTCAACTTTAATCATATAGTAGCCAGTTATTTTACCGGCAAAAGTGAGTTTATTCAGGAATAGGCAGAGGAATAGCAATTCTGCAAATGCGAACTATGGTGGACCCCAGGCAAATCCAGAAAACAAGGAGGAGGAACTTGCTTTTATAGGGAAAAGAAGGGAGTTGGGAGGGGCTGTGATACCCAAAGAGTGGGAGCGAGCTCAGAGTCCCAAGTATGAAGACTTCTCATTGGTTGGGCTGTCGTGGGGCAGAGAGAAGTTTTCTTCTTCCTGTTGGATTGTAACTGGAGGCACCTTTTGTGGGAGTTGTAGGTAAACGTCGTTTCCTGTTTAGGGTAATTGATAATGCATAGTAGGCATGAGAGCTTCCCCTACAGGTCTGTCCCGGCTCCTACTTTAGTCTCTTTAATTCCACAAAACTGTGTGTGCTGCTTTTCTGTAAATTGGAAATTATTTCAAAACTAAAAGTTAGATAAAATTATATACACAGGGGCTTCCCTGGTGGCGCAGTGGTTGAGAATCTGCCTGCCGATGCAGGGGACACGGGTTCGAGCCCTGGTCTGGGAAGATCCCACATGCCGCGGAGCAACTAAGCCCGTGCGCCACAACTACTGAGCCTGCGCTCGAGAGCCCGCGAGCCACAACTACTGAAGCCCGCGCGCCTAGAGCCCATTCTCCGCAACAAGAGAGGCCGCGATAGTGAGAGGCCCGTGCACCGCGATGAAGAGTAGCTCCCGCTCACCACAACTAGAGAAAGCCCTCTCACAGCAACGACGACCCAACACCGCCAAAAAGAAATAAATTAATTAATAAAATTTAAAAAAAAGTATATACAGAAAATAATTCTATATAGTTTCCATGGGTGCCTATATAGGCAAGCAAATGTTTAGGAAAAGTGCAACTTCTGTAAGTATACATGGATGTAATAACAAAGGAAAGAAAACGGTGTCCTTATGAAACTGAAGAGACACGGCAGGGGAGGCGGCGTGAGAGAGCTGAAGGGAGTAAAAGGGGGCGATCAGCGTGTGGCCGGCACAGCTGCTGACAAGGAGCAGGTCCTGGGCACAGGGGCTGAGGTGGACTGGAGGCAAATGCCACCAGCGCTGAATAGGCCGAGGAGCAGAATGGGCCGGTGCAGAGCCCAAAGCCCCTCCCCTGCGTGCGGGCTCCCCGCTCGGACGGCGTTGCCCCCAGGGTCCCAGAGCAGCTGCAGCACCAGACCTTAGCACCCAGTCTCACGGGAGTCCTGGGGAAGTTTCTGGGGAAACTGAAGTCCTGGCCCACCTCTCACTGGCCACAATTGAACACATGCCTTTCCAATGGCGTTCGGCTTGGGGCAGAGGTTCTCCAGGTGTAGGCCTGCACCCCCAGCAGCAGTATCTTCTGGGAACTTGTTATGGAGGCAAATTCTCCAACCCAGAAGCTCCGGGGCTAGGCTCTGTCTGTCTGTGTTTCAACAGGCCCACCAGGGGATTCTGATGTAGGCTGAAACTTGAGACGCAATCAGAGCCCTCCCAGAGCGCAAACCCAGCAGTGGAGGGGTGGGCAGCGCAGGGCGGGCTGCCATCTCCAGGCGGGTCAGGAATGGTCATGATGGAGGAAGGTGATTATCTCCTGAGCATCAGAAACGACAGGTACCCTGCTTACCTCACCTGACACCCTGGGGTGAGGCTGGGAGGTGGTCTGGCAGGGCTGAGGGCAGAGCCCACTGGGGACCCTCAGCCACCCTGCCCACCCTCAGGCTGCCTGCCCATTGCCTGAAACCTAGGCCTCTGTCACTAGGGGGCTGTGGAGCCCCAGAGCCATGAGTGGGGGATACATGGGGGCCACTGGGGTTGAGGCCTCTCAGCCCACCCTCCTTTGAGCTGCGGTGGCCCCAGAATGTCCCTTCAGGGGCCTTGGGGCTGCAGTCTGGATGAAGGGGGTCTGATGTGTCTTTTTTCTTAAAACAGTTTTATTGAGATGTGACCACATACCATACAGCTCACCCTTTTAAAGTGCACAAGCCAGTGCTTTTAGTGTATCCACAGATACGTCAATGTTAGAACACTTTCATCCCCTCAGAAAGTCACGCCTTACTGCCCCGCCCCCAGCCCCAGGCGACCACTTGTCTCCCCTCTGTTTCTGTGGATTTCCCTACTCTGGACACCTCTGAGAAATGGCCTCATGCTTTATGTGGCCTTTTGTGTCTGGCCTCTCACTTGTCACGTTTTCGAGGCTCAGCCACACTGTAACAGGGGTCAGAACTCCATTCCTTTTCGTGGCCGAGTAACAGTCCGTTGTGTGACAGACCACGTTTGCTACGGACATCTGGCTACTGGGCATAATGCTGCTCCCAACAATGTGTACACGGATGCTTTCAACGCTCTTGGCTACGCCCTCGAGCGGCATTGCTGGGTCACGTGTAAATTTGAGGCACCGGCAGGCCGTGTCCACGGCAGCTGCCCCGGCTGGTGGCGGGTGTGCTCTGGGTGCCTCCCGGGAGGGCCTCCCTGCTGCGTGGCCCCGGCCACCTCCGCTCTGCCCGGAGCCCAGGGACAGGGCCACCGCCGGCCCTGCTGGTCCCCGCCCTCCCCGCCCCTGGGGTGCGCTCCCATCCCCCGGGGCCCAGCCCCGAAGCCCCGTGACCCTGCAGTTTCTCAGGATTCGCACGAGGCCGGGAGCACCGGTTGATGTCACCGTCAACCATCACGTCACTGTCACTTGTCACCGGGCGCAGGGCCTCTCTCGGCTTCTCTTCCCCTTCTCAGACCGGGCTTTGGGCCCGGCTCCGCACGCCCTGCCTGCGTGGCCCCGCGCGGTTTCTCCCGTTAGAACCGCTCTAGCGGGTCCGGATCCGGCGAGGAAGGGGCGCTCAGACCCAGGCCGCGGTGGGGCCGCCTAGTCCGCCGGCGCCGCCTCGGGTGGTGCTGCCCCCTGGCGGCCGCGGGCCGGACATGCAAGGCGCGTTCAGCCTCGCGGGTACCCTCTAGGGGCCGTCACTGGGACAGGCGGGCCTTGGTCATCAAGAACTTGGGTCTTCGCAGGACCCCGGGGAAAGACCACCCGGGAAGCTGAAACGAGGCTCTAAGTTTTGAGCGCCCACTCGGTGTCAGGCACAGCTTAAGCGGGGGACAGATATGATGTCAGTGAACGTCCCCAATAGCCCTGCGGGCAGGTCCTGTGGCCATTCCCAAATCCCAGGTCACGACGCTGGGCTGGCAGGGGTGAAATACCTCGTCCAAAGCGAGCTGTCCTCCGACGTCCGGGGTTTCCGGAAGGTCTTAGAGTAACACGGGGAGCGCGGCTGTTTCCCCGCTAGGACCAAGCACTCCCATGAATGTCAGCGTGCTTTCCTGTCCACTCAGGAGAGCCTCCCCGGCAGGTCCCTCTAGCAGGTCAGGAGGCTTTGGGCAGCAGTGTGCCTTCCTGGGGCTGTGCCGCCTCTTCTAGACCAACTCCAGACCATGTGACCCCAGGATTCCCAGCCAAACCGTTCAGAGATCACCTCCCCTGCCGCTGCCATGGCTTCTCCTTGGGCCTGTCCCCACGGGGTCTGCCCGGTGTGCACACCTGTGGGCTGCGGCCACTCGTGAGTCCGGAGGAGTGAGGGTGGGCCCCGGAGGGGGCCTGACCCTGCACCAGATGTGCGGGTGTATTTGTCAGGGCTGGGAGCCGGGGTGTGTCTGGTGGAACGGGGCTGTTAGGTTGTTGACTTTTCAAATACTTGGACACATGTGAGTGCTGAAATGTCGGGGGAGCCTGGGTGGGTCTCCCCAGCTGGCAGGGTGATCGCCCACGCACGCGACCATCGGTCCCTCAGGGAACAGCAACAGGCCCTGCTTAGACACGGGCCCTGTCCAGGGAGCTGGGAATACATCAGTGAACAAACAGCAGGGTGTCCCTCCAGGGAGCGCTGGTCTGGGACACACTTGAGGAAAGAGCCCAGGAGTGTAGCCTGGGCTGCTCGAGATGGCCGGGCAGCCCCGAGGGGTCTTGACGCTCCCCTCCTCAGTTCCTGCCTCCTTCCATGGACCCCAGGACAGCAAGGGTGGGCCTCACTGTGCCTGGCTCCCTCCCCACCTCGTGGAACTGTGGGGAGCACTTTGTGGAGGGGTGGATGGAAGAGGGGGAGGGAGGGTCAGAGGGAGGGGGGTGATGGAGGGAGGGGGGTGATGGAAGGAGGGGGTGATGGAGGGAGGGGATGATGGAGGGAGGGGGGTGATGAGGGAGGGGGGGTGATGGAGGGAGGGGGGTGATGGAGGGAGGGGGGTGATGGAGGGAGGGGAGGCTGTCTGACCGGCTCTCAGGCTCTGTAACCCCACTATGAACGTGAGAAGCTTCCCTGAGTGACGTGAGTCAGATGAAGGAGAAAGGTTGTGGTCGGTGAACGAAGGTTCAGCTACGATATTAGGGGAGGGGAGGTGTGTGTCGGGGAAGACTGTGCCTCGGGCCAAGGTGGGCCCTTGACCACTGCCTCCCCAGCTGCTCCCCAGGGTCTCAGCCTCAGGGGCAGGGCCGCCTCACGCCCTGGGTAGCCCTGTGTCCAGCACGGAGCTGGCAGGTGACCGGAGCCCAGTCCCCCACTCTGGGCCCCCCGGGAAGCCCCTCCACCAAGGGCTGTGGATGGCGGATTGGGACCTGGCTGGGCCCTGAGCACGGAGCCTGCCCTCCCCAGCAGTGACAGCCCCTCCACGCAGCCACCTTCTAATTTCATGTGGCCCCATGTCATCCTGCAGGCACCCTCTGAGACTCCCCGGGGGCAGAGACCCTCCAGGCCACCCCTCCCGGCAAAGTCCTGGCAGCCCCTCACCTGAGCCAGCGGCTCCTAGGGCCTGAGCCCTGCCTCCGCCTCAGTGAGGAGCTGGTGGGCCGGGCGGTGCTTGACGGGATCCTGCCCGGGGAGAACGGGCCGTTTGTTGGTTGCATGATGTCAGCAAAAGATGGAAAAGTAGGCAGTTCCCAGCCAGGGTGTGAAGAGGTGGTGGTGAACTAACGGGGAAGCCCCTTCGCTGGGGGCTGGGGGCTGGGGGCTGGGGGCTTGCGTCCAGGGTCACATCACACACACACGCACACACACACACACACAGGCTGTCTTCTGAGACAGTGCTGTGAGAGGACAGAGGGAGAGAGGAGGGGAAGGGTGGACAGGCCGGGCCCACCGCTAAGGCTCACGCACCCGCTACCCCCGGGCCAGTGTGGATGAAGCCCCACGGCCTGAGGGTGGAGGGTGCGGACCCATCGGGCACAGTTCTCAACCAGCTCGCATCCGATTCCCCTGCACCTTGCACAGCCTGGGCACCCTGGTGCGGGCGAGGCTGGCTCTGAGCTCCCTGGGGAGAGCGGACAGAAAGCAGTGCCCCGCCACAGAGCTGCTGGGCCAGGATGACTGCGGACCAGGCAGGGCCAGCGCCGGGCGTCCAGACGGCCCCTGGGGCCCACCACGCGGCCTTGAGATGGAAGGGGCAACCCGGAGGGACACAAAAGGGGGCACGTGAAGACAGAAGCAGAGATTGGGGTGATGCAGCCACAAGCCCAGGGACCCCTAGAGCCACCAGAGGCTGAAACGGCAGGAAGGACTGTCCCCTGGAGCCTCTGGAGGGAGTGCGGCTCTGCCGACACCTTGATTTTGGACTCGGGGCCTTGGAGCTGTGAAAGGGTAAATTCCTGTTGCTTTAAGGCCTTTCGTCCTGGTTTGCAGTCATTTGTTTTGGCAGCCCCGGACTCTCATGGACGGAGAGGTGGGGACCCTGCTCACAAGGCCCTGCTGCTCCCCTCGGTGGGAGCACGAGCTTTACCTCCGTGACTGAAATTGAGGCGTAAGATGCCGAAACCCCGGGGCCAGTGACGCTGCCCGAGAGGCTAGGGTGCAAGGACGGTCCTGGGGAGCGGTTTGCCAGGTGAGGGGGCTGGAGGGAGGGCCCCAGGCTGGGATTTCGGATGCCAGGAACTTTTCCTAAAACTGGCAAGGAAGCGGCATGAGGCTGCCAAGAAAGGGTATTAATGAAAAAGATAGAGAGACTCTACCATCATTCTTTTTTTTTGTACAGCAGATTTTCGCAGCAACTGGGAGGCCAGAGCACAGTCGTGGGGTGCTCGCCCGGTAACCGTGTCTTCCCCACGTTTGTCATGGTCACCGCCAAGTGGACGGTGACAGGTGCGGAGCGACGAGGAGTGGGCAGTGAGTCTGGGGGCCACTCCTCCCCTGGGAGCCACAGAGCATGGTTCTCGCTCCTTCCTGCCATTTGTAGTGGATAGACTGGTGGCCTCCGGAAGGATCCGTCTCGTCCTACTCCCCGGAATCTGGGGGCGGGGCCTTATTTGGAAATAGGCTTTGGCTAAGGATGCAGCGCTGAGCTCACCCTGGATTATCCAGGGGAGCCCTAAGTCCAAAGAGACAGAGAGGGGGGTGAACCCGGGGTGGGGGGGCACGGCAGCGCCAGAGGCCAAGAGCAAGGCATGGAACCCGCTGCCTGAGATTCGCCAGAAGGAGCCCTGCCCACGCCTTGATCTCCGACCTCCAACCCCCAGAAGGCTGAGAGAATCCTGTTTGCTTTACGCCCCCCGGTTTGCAGTAATTAGTTACAGCAGCCCCGGGAAGTCATACGTCAGATGTTGTCGAAACGTCCTGTGATCCCGGCCCTGAATAATCCAGACTGTTCCTGGAAGCCGGCCCATCACCTGGAGAGCCCAGGCGCACGCCCCTCCCCCAGGGCTTGGCCCTCCAAGAGGTGCCTAGAGGGAAACGTTTGCCTGAGAAGGTAAAATGATATTACCCCAGGTTAGGAAGTTGGCACCGACGTGTATTCTTGCATTTTTATTTCTAAACGTATTTTCTAAATCACATATCCTCTCAGGGCCTCTCACAATGAAGAACATCCAGCGCTGCTGCCTTAGGGAAATGCGAACATAAGCGGTGGGTGTGGTCAGCCCCCAATGCCGACCCGCTGAGGTAGGTGTCACTGGCCCCTGTCACGGATGCGGGAACGGAGGTAGCGCTGTGACCTGGCCTGGCCCTCGGCGGCTTCTCCCCGACAGCGGAGCTGGGAAGCCTCGGTGCGGAGGACTTACCGCCGTCCTCGGAGCCCGTTGGCGGAGTGTCACCCTGCCTGGGGTGTCCCCCGGCCCTCCCGGCTGATGGGCATTCCTGCCACGAGCACCTGGGGCTCCCTCCGGAGGCCATGTGGGTGCACCCCGCCCCCCGGCTCCCCTCAGGGTCTGCAGCACAGAGAGGCCCCAGCCGAGGCCCCAGCCAAGTCCCCGTAAGCAGCCACCTCAGGAAGGGGCAGGGCTTGCACTGACAATCTGGGGCAGAAGAACAAAGGCCCCGCCATGTACTATCACGGTCATCCAAGCAACGCTTGCAGAAAAGCGCGGAAAATAAAGCCATCACGCGGAGGCTGACAGGCACCTACCGCCCGCAGGGCCTGTGCCAGCTGCTGGCAGCACCATGTGGCCACACGGCCTCTGCCTGCGACCCTGCAGTGCGCTAATAGCCGAGAGCGCCAAGCAGAACAAGCCCTCCTGCCTGCCACGGGCTCCCCCTGCAGCTGGCAGACTCGCCCTTACCCTCGGCGTGCTGCCACCTCCCTTGTGGGGCTTCTGCTCCCAGTGGAAAAGCCTGCAGGGCTGGGACCCACAAGGGGCAGAAGCTCCAGGAACGAGAAATCTGTGGCGTGTCGTCCAGAGGGGGCTCCACAGCCAGCGCTGTGGACGCTGGCAGGCAGGCTCCGTGGGAAGCCGAGTGATCGGCCCTGGACTCCCACGCTGGGTTCAGCAGGACCCCCTCGGTCAGGCCCTCCAGGGTGCATGGCGAGGCCGCGCGCCCGGCGGTGGCCCCGGTGGGCGGACAGGCTTGGGGAAGGCGTAGCCGTTTGTGAGCTATGTGGGCGATCGTGCCTCCTGTGAATCCTTCGAATACGTGAGCTTGGCGACGTCTGTCTTCATGGACCACTTTTTCCACCCCTTGTGGATTCTGGACACTTCTTGGCGTGAAACTTTTGTGGCCAGCACGTATATGATGGGGTCAGCCACGCTGTTCACCGTGGCCAGGCTCAGGAACACCACGGAGACCGTGTACAGTTTGATTTCGAAGGTGCACACAAGGCCCCTGTCTCCTTTGTAGTAGGAAAAGGCTATGGCTTTGACCAGGAGCACCAGGTGGTAGGGAGTGAAGCAGAGCAGGAAGATGGCCACGACCGCGACGGCCAGATGCTTCACCTTGGCCTTCTGGGCGGCGCTCAGGCCGGTGCTCATCTTGATGCTCCTGAAGATGCGCTCGTTGGTGAAGGCGATGACGGACAGAGGGATGGCGAAGCCCACGGCGAAGCGCGTGTAGTAGTACCCGGCGATCTCGCGGTCCATCGGCAGCGTCTCAAAGCAGGTTTCCTTCTCCTCCATCTGAAACACCGGGTAGTGGACGAGCCCCACGAAAACGAAGACAGACACGGAGACGAGGATGGCGGTCTTCTGGTGGCGGCGGCCTCGCGTCTCCAGCGCGTATACCACTGCCAGGAAGCGGTCGCAGGAGATGCAGCACAGGAAAAGGATGCTGACGTAGAGGTTGCAGAAAAAGACGTAGGCGGTCACCTTGCAGGCCCGCGGGCCCAGGAGCCAGCGGTGCCCGTTCTGGATGTAGACGACCCAGAGTGGCAGGGTGCTGGTGTACAGCAGCTCGCACAGTGCCAGGCAGAAGAGGTAGACGGCCAGCACGTGGCCCTGGCGCGCCTGCAACAGCGTCAGCCAGGCCGTCAGGCAGTTGGCTGGCAGGCCCAGCATGCACACGGTGCTGTACACAGTCACCAGGAACACCCTGCTCTCGTTGAAGGGCACCGTGCAGTTCTGGGGAGATACGCCAGTCAACAGGGCCCCTGGCAGAGGGCTGGCCACCGGCGTGGCGTTTCCTGTGGGGCAGAGACAGCGTGAGGGCGGGTGTCGCTGGGAACCACCTGAATCAGATGTGCTGGCGCAAGAAGGCTCTTGTCAGCTGCGGACTGGGCGCGCCAGGGTTAAAGTTTTCCAGATGGTTTCCTAAAGTGATCCTAAATCCCCCATCCCCCAGCCAATGGCCTCGAGGGTACAAGGCCGGCAATACCGCGTCCTTGTCACCAACAGTCATTTTCCAAAGTGCTGTTTGTGGGCTTGAGGAGACTTTATTCTCTATTCGCCTTCTGTTATGAGTTGAATTGTGTCACCCCCCACCCCCCCAAAGAAGATATGTGGAGTCCTAAGCCCCAGGACCTCAAAACGTGACCGGATTTGGAGATGGGGTCTTTACAGAGGTGACCAAGTCAAAATGAGATCTTTAGGGTGGGTCCTAATCCAGTATGACTGTGTCCTTATAAAAAGGGGACATTTAAACCCAGGGACACGCGTGAACGAAAGCCGATGTGAGGACAGGGAGAAGACGGCGATCCCAAGCCGAGGAGAGGGGCCTCCGAAGAATGCAGCCCGCCCACACCTCCATCTCGGACTTCCAGCCTCCAGGGCTACAACAGAAGAAATGTCTGTGATTTAAGTCATCTGATCTGGACTTCCCTGGTGGTGCAGTGGTTAAGAATCCGCCTGCCAACGCAGGGGACACGGGTTCGAGCCCTGGTCTGGGAAGATCCCACGTGCCACGGAGCAACTAAGCCCGTGTGCCACAACTGCTGAGCCTGTGCCCTAGAGCCCAAGAGCCACAGCTACAGAGCCCACGTGCCACAACTACTGAAGCCCACGTGCCTAGAGCCTGTGCTCCACAACAGGAGAAGCCACCACAATAAGAAGCCCGCGCATTGCAACAAAGACCCAACGCAGCCAAAAAATAAAGTAAAAAAATAAATCACCTGGTCTGTGGTCCTTTGTTACAGCAGCCCTAGCAAACAATACATCTTTTGCATTTACTGAGTTGTTTTTAGTCTCTTTCCCCCTTTATTGTTTTGGAGATTATTAAGCCATTTTTAATCTTTTCGAGAGGACCCTGGATGTTTTAATGTGCGTATTTAGTAGTGTCTAAAGTTAGTCAGAACCTTCACCTCCTGCGTGGGCACAAACCCTGGGACGCTGTTGCTCTAACGGCCCCACGTTTGGCTGATGTGCAGTTCTGGTCCCAGTTATGTTAGTCGTGTGGGCTCTTTGCCTGTCTAACCCCGTAGGTCAGATGTCGTTATTATTACTGTTCCTGCCGTGGTTGTTGTATTCACACTGCCCCTCCCTGTTCACAGGTGCCCGCGTGTCGGCCAGACTTCCACCCGCTCCCTGCCCTCCATCTGCTGCATTTCCAGGGTCACTCCCTCCTTTCCCTGAGGACGGCCCTCGCGAGCCCTGTGGACGAGAGCCTGCCCCAGCTTTGGTTCATCTGAAATGCACTTTTACCCCAATTCTGGAGGACGGTCCCCCCAGGGGTCTGATTTAGCTCCGGCCCCGCTGCAGCCCGTCTTCTGGCTTCTGAAGCTGCGACGACGGCCAGTTGCCGTGCCCTCGGACCCCTGAATCCGAGACTCTGTACACCCCAGTGCTCCGGATGGCCCCCTGTTTGCCTCCTGGGGCTCTGGTCAGGCACGTGCTGGACCTCTTGCCCTATCCTCACCTCGCTCTGCACCCTCCCCCCCTCCCCCATCCTGCAGGACCATCCGTCTGTCCAGGCAACCTACTGACATTGAACTTGAGTTTGTGAGCTCTTTGTACCTGTGTCTAATTGGTGGGTTTTTTTTTTACTCATTCACTCCGTTAAAACTCAGGGATCATGTCTTTCACTTCTAGACACTCCATCTGGCTCCCTTTCGAGTCTCTTGTTCTCTGCTTATGTTTTTCCTTCCGTCTCTGATCTCACATTCACCCGACGTACTGATGTCACTGTGTGTGGCCTTCCCAGCACCTGCAGTCTTGGAGGCAGGGCCCCCGCCACGGCACAGTGCCTGCACACCCTCCCACAGGCCGGCTCCTGCGCATGTCTTGTGGCGGTTGTGAGCTCACGCCTGATGGGGCGTTATCCATGGGCGTTTCCTGAGTGGGAGGGGCTGTCCTCCGAGGGGTTGTGGGCTCAGGTGGCCGGAGGGCAGGAGTCCTTGGATTTACTCCAGGGCTGGTTTCCATCCAGGCCTCATAGCGGAGCTGAACTTTGGGGTCCCTATGCAGGTGTCCCAATTCAGAGCCCACGCTCTCCCCACGTGGGAGCCAGGGCTCACCTGCTGTCCCCTCAAGAAACAAGCGGTAAGGAGTCAGTCCATAAACATGAAACGAGCCCTGAAACCTTAGGCCTGTCAGCGTCCCTCTGCGGACTCTAAGCGTCAGTTACATGGGACAGTCGCCACTGTCAGCCGTCATATGAAGCCCAGCTCAGAGCGAGCTCGGCGTCACACAACCCAGGGCTCCCCACAGCCCACGGCCCGCTGCCCGCTCCCGACTTCCCTCCACCCCTGCGGGCTCAGGCAAGCTTTCACGACGCTCTTCAGATGTGTCACCTGGGCTTTGCGGGGTTCGCACTGGGACCGTGCAGAGCTGGGCTGGTGGGCCACGGCATGGGAAGTGGAAGCTCACCAGGGCTTTGGGGTCCCTGCTGGGATGGGGGGCTGGGAAGAACCACAGACTGGCACTGGGGGCTCCTCCAAGCTCCAGTGCCTGCTTGTCATGGAGGACCCAGGAGGATGGCGGGACCTGGATGCCCACCTGCCCTCCCCTGAAGCCCTGCCTGGAACACCAGCTACCACCCCTCTCAACAGGGGGAAAGAAGCCAGTGGGGAGGGGTGCTCCAGGCACCTGCGAGGTGGTGCCCTCGCCTGCCTTCCCACCGAGGGGACAAGGAATGAGTCACAGGACCAAGCGCCCTGCTGTAGGGGTGAGCCCTCTGCCCCCCGTCTAAGGATCCACGGACACTGCGGTGACTCACACCGGGGGCTCCCCGGGCTGAGGGACCCCACACGACATGCGGAAGGAAGCCAGCGTGTCCCAGGCGCCCTCCCTCTCCCGCCCAGCCTGCCTCTCCTGGGTCGCTCTTGTGGCGGTGACCCCAGCACCCACTGCCTGACCTGTGCCCAGAGCCTCCCTGGACCCTCTCCCTCCTGACCCGCCCCTGGGACCTGCCATGCGACAGGAGCATCTGGGTGGCCATGGGGGGACGCGCATCCCCCGGAGCCTGTGCCCTGGCCTCGGGAGATGCTGTCCCGTTTAGGCCCTGTGCACCTCGGACAGCAGACTGTGGGTGGAGCAGCCCCCTGAGGTCAGCGGGAACCACAGGCAGCGCCCGGTCGCAGGTGGAGCTTCACGCTGCCGCTCAGCTGCAGCAGCCTCTGGCGGTGATGGCCCCGTGATCCGGCCAGGGGAGTGGACAGCAGGCTGGACAGGCCTGGGGTGGCCTCAGTGACAGCAGAGAACGTGGCCCTTGCTTCCGCAGCCCGTGACCCCTGGGCCTTTCCACACGCACATCCAACAGCCAAGGAAACCTCGGGGCATCCCAACGCTGACATGGCCGTGGGGTGGTGGGCAGCCGTCCGGGATCCCTCGGGCTTCGAGGGCCCTCCCGAGGGACTCAGCCCCAGTGCCCATGCATGGTTTTCAGCACCCCCCGCCCCCCGCAGGGCGACCTGGTGCAGAAGTTAGCGGCAGGCCAGTGAAGGCGGGCAGAGAGCAGCGCTCGTTCTTCAGCTGAAAGCTCGCTGTGAAGGTCCCCAGGGTGATGGAGCTGTCGGCCCCCCAACGTGCTCCCAACACCCTTTTGTGCCACTCACTTGTTTTTCCCAATTTTTAAAATTCTGGTAAAATATACCTAAGATAAAAGTGACCATCTTAACCATTTTCAGTGTCCATTTCTGCGGCACTAAGTACATTCACATTGTTGTACAACCGTCACCATATCCATTTCCAGAATTTTTCATCTTGCAACACTGAAACTCCGTCCCCATTAAGCACTCAGACTCACTGCCCACCCCTGCCCCAGCGCTTCCTGTGAGTGGGTCATAACGAATGTGTCCTTCTGGGGCTTTTTAGCTTTGCATCATATTCTCAGAGTCCATGTGTCAGAACATCCTTCCTTTTTAGGACAGAGTTATAGCCCACTGTGTGGATGGACCACATTAGGGTTTTCCACTCTTCTGTCTGTGGACACTTGGGCTACTTCCACATCTTGGCTATTGTGAGCAGTGCTGCCATGAACATGGGTGTGCAAATACCTCTTCCACACCTGTGTTCACTTCTTATTTATTTTTGGCTGCGTTGGGTCTTAGCTGCCACACGCAGGCTCTTTGTTGTGGCGCGTGAGCTTAGTTGCCCCGCGGCATGTGGGATCTTAGTTCCCTGACTAGGGTTTGAACCCGAGTCGCCTGCATTGGAAGGCAGATTCTTGAGGGATCTCCATACTGCTTTCCCCAGCAGCTGCTCCATTTTCCGGTCCCACCGACAGCGCACAGGGGTTCCCATTTCTCCACATCCTCGTTAGCACTTGGTATTTTTGTTTTGTTTTGTTTGTTTGTTTGTTTTGCGGTACGCGGGCCTCTCACTGTTGTGGCCTCTCCCGTTGCGGAGCACAGGCTCTGGACGTGCAGGCTCAGCGGCCATGGCTCACGGGCCCAGCCCCTCCACGGTATGTGGGATCCTCCCAGACCGGGGCACGAACCCGTGTCCCCTGCATCGGCAGGCGGACTCTCAACCACTGCGCCACCAGGGAAGCCCGACAGGCGGATTCTTAACCACTGTGCCACCAGTGGAGCCCCAAAATTCACACTTTTTTTTTCTTTTTTTTTTTTTGCGGTACGCGGGCCTCTCACTGCTGTGGCCTCTCCTGTTGCAGAGCACAGGCTCCCGGACGCACAGGCTCAGCGGCCATGGCTCACGGGCCCAGCCGCTCCGCGGCATGTGGGACCTTCCCGGACTGGGGCACAAACCCGTGTCCCCTGCATCAGCAGGCGGACTCTCAACCAGTGTGCCACCAGGGAAGCCCAGTATTTTGGTTTTGACAGTGGCTGTCCCGATGGGAGCAAGGCGGTCCCTTTTCTGGGCCCCCACTCATGGCCCTAACCTCTAGGATGTGGGCTTAATTCCACGTGCAGACGGAGGGTGTCGGGGAGTCATCAGACCCGGCTGTCAGTTCTCCACACGAGTCGGGCTGCACCAAGCGGGGGGGCCGGCGGTGTGTAGGGGAGCACCGGGCTGTGGAGGGCGGTTCTCAGGTGGGAGAAACGTGACACCTGTCTGCACAGGCTGGCCCTGCTTGGACGGCTCGTCCCTCCCAGCCATGCGAGTCCTCCAAGGCACCAGCCCAACCCGCTGGACCCCAGCACTGCCCTGGCTCCATCCCAGCACCGATCCTGTCTTGCCACACTCCGGGGGGCAGAGCGCAAGGGAGCCCCAAACCCAAGTGGAGGCCCAGGTGAGGCCTGTGGGCCCCCCACTGCTCCCAGCCACCCCTCCAACACTGCCCACCCCCCAGGGTGCCGACTGGACTCAGTATAGCTAGTGCAGCCACATGCCACCTGCTGGGGCCACAGGGCTGGCACGTGGCCTCCCGTCTTCACCTGCCTACACCCAGTCCCCTCCCCCAAGCCGTCTGGTGACCAGCACTGAGCACACAGGTGAGAGCCTGCCCCTCCCACCACGGGGCACTCAGAGGACTCTGACTGCTTGGGAAAGGAGTCTCCCAGGCTGGGGGCACACGAGACCCCGGGAGGGGAAGGAGGCTCTGTGGGGCATCTGTGGCTCGGCACAGGGTCTCTCACAAGAAGTGGGCAGGATATGAGGCCCCGGTGGACCCCAGAGCCTCCACATCTCCTTCAGTCCTGTTCTTGGTTCTCTTCTAGCACTTCAAGAGAATTAAGAAGTGCGTGCTTCCTGATGTCTTCATGGAAAGCCTCCAGCTTTATTTTGTTTTTGTTTTTGTTTTTGTTTTTGTTTTTTGCGGTACGCGGACCTCTCACCGCTGTGGCCTCTCCCGTTGTGGAGCACAGGCTGCGGACGCGCAGGCTCAGCGGCCATAGCTCATGGACCCAGCCGCTCCGCGGCATGTGGGATCTTCCTGGACCGGGGCACGAACCCGTGTCCCCTGCATCGGCAGGCGGACTCTCAACCACTGCGCCACCAGGGAAGCCCGACAGGCGGATTCTTAACCACTGTGCCACCAGTGGAGCCCCAAAATTCACACTTTTTTTTTTTTTTTGCGGTACGCAGGCCTCTCACTGCTGTGGCCTCTCCTGTTGCGGAGCACAGGCTCCCGGACGCACAGGCTCAGCGGCCGTGGCTCACGGGCCCAGCCGCTCCGCGGCATGTGGGACCTTCCCGGACCGGGGCACGAACCCGTGTCCCCTGCGTCGGCGGGTGGACCCCCAACCACTGAGCCACCAGGGCAGCCCAGCCTCCGGCTTGACTGTTTCTGAGCTAGTTTTTATTTCAAGAAGTCTACTTTTTTTTTTTTTAATTTATTTGGCTGCATCAGGTCTTAGTTGCAGCATGTGGGCTCTAGCTCCCTGACTAGGGATCGAACCTGAGTCCCCTGCATTGGGAGCGCGGAGCCCTAGCCACTGCGCCACCAGGGAAGTCCCTCGAGAAGTTTACTTTTGCATGCTAATTTTTGAAGTAATTTTCCCTGTTATGAGACAAACTGCATTGGTAGAAAAATTCTCATGGGCTCCCTCCTAAATGTTCCAAGTCAAAGGAGGCATGGGGTGGGGCTCTCACCTGTCATGTCTGACAGCTCTGGGCTCAGGATGGGGCTGTGGTGTATGTCATATAACGATCCTGTTGAGACGTTTCCTCCAGAGTTTCACGTGACCTGGAGAAAGGGTGGGTTGAAATTGCTTTACGGAAATCAGATTAAATCACAAATTAAGTTATTTGACAAACGGTTAGTGAGCATGTGTTAAGTGCCAAGTCTTGTCTTCATCCTGTGGGACACGACAGCCGAGGCTTAATATAAAAAGGACTCCCACAAATCCACAGAAATAAGTGTCGAAGCTGATCATTCACAGAAGAAGTAAAAGTACCTCCTACAAATTGGAAAACGCTCAACTTCACTTATATAGTCAAAGAAATGCGAACGTAAACAACCCAACAGTGGTCTTTTCCTTGCCTATCAGACTGGCAAAAATAAAGAACTTTAATTCTTAGTGTTGGCAAGAGAGTGAGGAAGTGGGATCCTTCACTGTGTTGGGAGCATAAACGGGCACAGATGTTTTCTAGCACAATTTGGTAACATGTCTCAAAAATCTTCAATGTGGGCTTCCCTGGTGGTGCAGTGGTTAAGAATCCGGCTGCCAATGCAGGGGACACGGGTTCGAGCCCTGGTCCGGGAAGATCCCACATGCCATGGAGCAACTGAGCCCGTGCGCCACAACTACTGAGCCTGCGCTCTAGAGCCTGCGAGTCACAACTACTGAGCCCACGTGCCACAACTACTGAAGCCTGCACACCTAGAGCCCGTGCTCTGAAATAAGAGAAGCCACCGCAATGAGAAGCCCGTGCACCACGAGGAAGAGTAGCCCCCGCTCGCCGCAACTAGAAAAAACCCGCGCGCAGCAACAAAGACCCAATGCAGCAAAAAATAAAATTAATTAATTTAAAAAAAATCTTCAATGTGCTTCACTTTTTTTTTTTTTTTTTTGCGGTACGCGGGCCTCTCACTGCTGTGGCCTCTCCTGTTGCGGAGCACAGGCTCCGGACGCGCAGGCTCAGCGGCCATGGCTCATGGGCCCAGCCGCTCCGCGGCATGTGGGATCTTCCCGGACCGGGGCACGAACCCGTGTCCCCTGCATTGGCAGGCGGACTCTCAACCACTGCGCCACCAGGGAAGCCCTACACTTTAAAAAAAAATAAATTTATTTATTTTGGGGCCACCAGGGAAGCCCTGTGCTTCACTTTTGAGCAGATAAAATCCTTTCTAGGAATTTTTCCTGGTGAAAGAATGACCTGAGATGCAAAGTGCATGGACATTGCTCCTGTGAAAGGGCCCGGGACCCCGGGGAGACTGCCCACGACAGAGGTGGACGGGCTCACGGGTGCGGGCAGATGGGGCAGGATTCTGGCCCCCCCACCTCTCTGCTCTGCTTCCTTCTGTGCCCCTAACGTAAGCTCCATCCTGTCAGCTAGACAGGGTCTGGGGGAGGCGGGCTCTCTAAACCCTTCCTCAGCCAGCCTGGAGCCAGGCCCAGACCCCACCCACAGCCCCTGTCGGGCGGAGCCCCCAGCCCCGTGGGGCGTCGGCAGGTGCAGACCCCGCCCCC
This sequence comes from Delphinapterus leucas, assembly GCF_059928025.1. Classification (NCBI taxonomy): domain Eukaryota; kingdom Metazoa; phylum Chordata; class Mammalia; order Artiodactyla; family Monodontidae; genus Delphinapterus; species Delphinapterus leucas. The sequence continues at coordinate 180,788,164 of NC_143130.1, forward strand.
CAACACTGGGCAGGCCGGCTGTGCTGACAACCGATGAACCACCGGGAAATAACAGGAAGCCAAGGTGTTTACCTGAAGCTGCAGAGTTCATCGACCTAGATTTGTAAGCAAGACCTCGGAAATACAGACAAAGGTAAGGCGATGCGGCAGCACAGAAACGCATTGACCTTTCGAAACTGACGTCCTGACGGACTGGTGGGCGTGGGCCTGGAGGGTCAATGGGCCTCCCCTGTCCATCCCTGCACCCTCGTTGCTCAGCCAGCCCCCTGCAAGTCAGGCAGGGGGCCACCCAGGGGCGCTCTGCCTGAGGTCTATACCTGGCCCTGAGACCCGCAAGCAGAGCGAACTCTCCCCTCTAAGGAGATGGCCCAAGGTGCTCAGGGTGGCCACCCAGTGGGGCCAGCGTGGCACGCGGGTTTGTGGCCCGGTCAGCTCGGGGGTGAGGGAGGGCTGAGCCTGATGAAGGGGGATCCAGCAGGGTCTCCAACTGTGAGGGTGGCCCACATGAGCTGCAGGGGTGCCACCCCACCTGGGAGCTGTCCAGACGCCCCTGAGCCCCATGAGCCTGGGAGGGACACAAAAGCCTCACCCTGGGCCCGATTCCTTTGTCAGAACTGAGATTCTGGAAAACTGGGAGGTGGTCCCTTCCCCCAGGGGCTGCGCCGCCCGGCTCTTCCCTGATGCAGATGGCAGCAGAAAGGGGACCACTGTCTCTAGAAGTCACTTCTGCAAAAGCCAGAGGAAGCGGCCCAACTGACACTGTGCGGTCCTGGGGCCCCTGCTCGGCCCCCCTGCCCTGTGCAGTCTGTGCAGAGCACTGGTTCCAGATCCGGGGCCGTGTCCCTGACTGTCAGGCGCACCGGCAGGGTGCGGGGGTCACGTTGAGAGGACCGGGGGCCACAGAAGGCCCAGGCCGGAGCAGCCAGGCTCTGGAACCACCCCACGCCCGGGTGCGGTCCTGCCCCGCTCGCGGCCACAGGCCTGGGCACCTGACCCAGGGCCCAGCCCCGGCCTTTTGCCCAGCAGAGCTCAGCCCAGCCTTGGGCTTCGTCCTGGCCTTTCCCTGCCCAATGGACACATGGCTTCAGGTCTCCGCCCGCCCCGGCCTCCTCCCGGCGTGGCCGTGCACTGTCCCCTCCTGGTGTCCCCACCCTGCCAGCCCCAGAGTGCCCGTGGCCCCTCCCCACCGGCAGCTGGGGCTGTTGCCGGCCAGGAGCCCATAGGCCTGGGTGCCCCCTCGTCCTCTCCCGGGGTCAGGTGCCAAGAGGGATGCATCTTCCACGCCAGCAGCCTCACTGCCCTTCCTGCCCCACATGCCAGCCTGGTGGGCCCAGGGCCTCCGTCCCCTCTCTGTGCTCCAGGGTGGCTGTGACAGCCACAGGCCATGGGGTGGGTGGCCCAGGTCAGCCCGAAGCCCCTACGCACCCACCCCTGGGCTCGAGCGGCCCCTGCCTCCCGCCCCCACCCCCTCTGGCCCTGGGCACCACCCTAGTGCCTGCACATCCCCGAAGGGCCCACGGAAGCCCCACAGGAAGCACTGCGTCCGGATGGATGCTCACATGACACGGTGAAGAGCGACCTGGCCGCCGGCGCTGGTCCCTGACGCCCTACGCCCTGCGTGTGCAGTGGGTCCCTCCCGTCATTTACGATACGCTTTCAGACGTTTCACTCTGGAGTTTTTCAAACAAACGCAAAAGCACAGGGGGCGAGCCCGCGTCCAGCACGCCCGCTGCCCTCACCTCCCGGTGCCCCATCGCACGCCGTGGAGCCTGGTCCCCGGCTACTGATCATCACTGTGGGTTTGCTGGGACGTCTTTACCCTTTCACCACGGCTGGGCCTGTCGGGTGACTTCCAACCTCTCACTCCCACCTGCTCCCACTCAGAGCTTCGACTTTATTTCTGTCTCTGCGCAGGTTACACTTTGGGGAGGGAGCTCCTGACTTATCAGGCCCTGCAGCCCCTGAGCTCCTTGCTCTCGGGCAGCTGAACCGGGGCCCCCATCTCACCAGCACAGCAGGAGTCCATCTCCATTTCCCCCATTTAGGTAGATTTTTTACAATGTGCCTTCTAAAACGCACCTCCACTTCTTCAATGGCTAGGGGGTGGAACACTGCACCCTGTCCCACCATCACCGGAGGCGTCTCCGTCCTCTCCCTTCTGCCTGCAGGAACCCCTACAGCATCACCTTGTCACTGTCCAGGCAGAGACGCCAGGAAGAACCCCTTCCTCAGCGCCCAGCTCCTGCCCACCGTTCTCGGCAGACACCTACGGGAGCCCCCCCACAGGGCCTGGCGCTGGACACCGTCCCAAGAAGCCTGCGAGCGGCCCAGCCTCAGGACCAGGCTGGCTGCCCACCCCAGCAGAGACCCCCTGTCTTTCTGTCCCTCCTCTCGCCCACGTGCCTCTGGCCCCACCAGGCCCTGGAAACCAGGGTGGCCACGCGTTATACCCACCCCGCCAGGCTCCCCACCACCTCCGAGAATCAGCGGCAAGCACGCAGCCCCAGGGAAGTCCCTGAGTGCCTGGCGGAGGCCCTGAGGGACCTGGGCCCCCGCGCTGGCCCCCGACGCCCTATGCCCTGCGTGTGCAGTGGGTCCCTCCCGTCATTTAAGATACACTTTCAGACGGCAAGGAGAGCGTCCCAGGGGGATAAGCCCCCAGCTCCCGGCTCCCAGCTCCCAGCCGGCCCAGCACTGCAGCCGGGGGGCAGGGGACTCTGCAAAGGGGAATCTCAGCAGCTCTGAAGGGGCCGCAGAGGGACCGTCCCTCCCCCCAGTCCCCCGCCCTCCACCGCATCTGTGGTGCCCCGGGATCTCTCTTGGTGAAGGAGCCCAGGTTAAGACCCTCCACCAAGCCCCCACCTTTATGCCAACGAATCACTCTGCTTTCAGACCCCCACCCCGACTGCTCCCCGCACAGGGGCCCGGGACTTACTCAGGGCCCGCCCGGCGCCAGCCTCGTGCTCCCTCCTTGCAGGCCCAGTTGAGAGCTTTCAGGAAGTAGCAGGAGTGTCTCTAAAACTCCCCAAACCGCAAACAGAGCGAGACCTCAAGACCTGGGGTTGGCCAGCCCGCCGGGGTGTCTTCTCACTGGTGTTGAGACTGTGGCCTCATCGCTTTGCTGAAAACGGCCTCAGTGCCACTTCTCGTGGTCCTGGCAACACCCAGACCTGCCTTCCCTCAGGACCTTCCTAGGCGGCTCGGGCTGGACATGGGACCAGCTCGCATGAGCTACTGGTGCCTACTGCTCCCAGACAGCTGCGGCTGGGCACCCAGGGGCAGGGACCCCCGGGGAGACGGACCCCAGCTCCGCAGGCCCAGGCCTGGCATGGCCCCTCACAGGCCGCTGGGCACAGAGCAGGGCTGCCTGCAAGAGGCCTTGCCTTCCCAGGGACACACCCGTGGGGCACTGGGAGCAGAGATGCTGCCCGGCACTGCCCACCGTGGCCCCAGGACAGCACCTGTCCTCAGCGCCCAGACGTCTCACATGGAGCCCGCCCTCCCCACTCCCCATCCTGGGGTGGGCCAGCACACCCCGTCTAGGTGGTGTCTCTGAGCCCCTAAAGCCGATCCCAGCCAGGCCAGGTGGCCTCTGAGGGTGGGTTTCTCTTGAGAGGCCGCGTGGGATCCCCCAGGGACCCAATGTCCACGCTGGCGGTGGGGGGGGGTCTGTGTGTCTCTCTCCGGCTTGCAGGATCACAGCCTAAAGCATGTGGCCAGTGTCCTCGGAAGATGCGGGGGGCTGCAGGTGACCGCCACCTTGCCTGACCACCCTGGGCTGGTTCTGGGTTTCGGGGTGAGACAGAGACACCGTGGGCCCCTCTCTGCGTCCCCACTGCAGACCTGGCTCTTCAGCCCAGGGCAGGGCTGGGCCCACCAACATTTGTGGGTGACCTGTGTCCAGCACCACAGCACGGGCGGTAGGCGGCGTTGGAAATGAGGCCACCGCCACCCCCTCACCTCCAGGGCCCGGGGAGCCTGGGAGGGCTGGCCCCCACCCTGCACTTTCCCTCGGACGTTCATCTGGTGGCTGGAGGCCGGCTCCCTCTCCGTTCCCCCACCTCCACCGCAGCAGCTTCTCAGGGTGGGTGGGGACATGGCGCCCAGAGACCTGGGTGTGCGGCACATGCGGGTCTGAGCACAGGCTCATCTTGGCCTTGCCGGAGCACCTGCCCAGGGCAGCTCTTCCCAGATGAGCAGAGGAAGGTAGAGCTGAGGCTCTGGGTGGGCTGGGTGGTACCCACACCCCTGCGGTCTGAGTGAGGCAGGGCCTCAGCCGGGGCACTGTGCACATCCGGCCAGTGGACCAGACACCCTCAGGGATGGCGGGGGACAGCTGTCATCATGGGGGCGGCCCAGGCCCTCCCCGGGACTGTTCCCTTCTACACGCCCACCTAGAGGTCCGCGTATTCCCAGGCTGCCCAGCGCCCAACTGATGCGCTTGGGCCTGAAACCCTGGCCAGCGTCACCCTCTGTGCCATGGCTGTCGGGTCAGGGGTGGCAGCTGAATCCTCCCCTTGGGGTCTTAAGGGGGGCCTGGGAAGGGAAGCCTGGGCCCCTGCAGTGGGAGTGGAGGGCTGTGAGCTGGGGGGTGGCAGCTGTGCCCACCCCACCCCCTTCCGAGCTCAATTCCTGACCAGCAAAGCAGGTGTGGGGAAGGGGTTTTGGGGGAGTGAAGGGGCTGGGTGCTTTTCCTGGAGGCTGAGTGTCTTTCAGGCAGGACAAAGGGGGACCCTGTAGCCCCCTCTTGACAATGTCCTGGGGGCCCCCTTGAGAAGAGGCCACTAGTTTCCGTGGTCCCACTTCCACCAGGCAGGTGTCTGTGAACCCAGAAGGGTTTCCTCACTGACCCTGTCTGCAACCTCACTTCCATCACCTCATGACAGGGGAACATTATTCACCGTTTTAAGTGGGTTGAATATTCATGGATTCAAACTCAAGAAGAGGTAAGAGGGCGGGCGGTGGCGACGCTCTCCGGGCATCTGCTGGGCACCATGCGCCTCCGGGCAACGTCTCTACTCTCCTCACTGCTCCTAAATGTTTTATAGGGGAAGGAGGGGACCACCACCCACGTTCAACAGGCACGAAGATCCCTGAGATGGGCTTCGTGTTTGAGCAGAATGAGGCCCCTGGCCTGGCACCCAGATCCCCGAGCTCACCTCCAGAGCCACGTGTGTGTCCTGCCCGCCCTCTGCACCCCTCAGCCCCCGACAGCCAGCCTGGTTGTCCCCAGGTGTTTACAGCAGGGATGGCGCACCTGGTTGACATCAGGCCTCTCGGTCTCCTCACTCGGAAGCAGCGCCCCGACCCCTTGTGCCCGTGACATTCGCTTTCTGAAGGGGCCTGTCTCCTAAAATGTCGCACGTTCTAGATTTGCTTGATTGGGTCCTCCCAGAGTCATTGTACGTGGTTCTCCATCACGGGCTTCCCGTGACTGGGAAGTGGTTCTAAAGCCCCGGCAGGTTCAGTTCGACGTTTCTGGCACCGGGATCACGGCGACAACAACCACTCCTTCGACAGGGCCGGTGATGGGTGGTGGGGTGGATGCCCCCTGGCACCCTGGCCGCCCCTCCTGGAGCTGTACTCCCCACACCCCACCCCAGGGCAGCCACCTTGCTTGGCTGGCTAAGTGGTGACTTTCCCATTATGTGACATTTCCACCTGTGTCCTCTGGCAGGTTCAGGGGGGAAATGAGCTGCCCCTCCCCTCTCCTCCCAACCGACAGGCAACAGTCGCCTTCTGCTGTAGCCAAGGTCTTGGACTCTCTCTCACCCTCTCACCGAGTATCATTAAGGACTCAGGGATTTTTATTGTGGTAAATTATACATAACGTAAAATTCACCATTTTAGGGGCTTCCCTGGTGGCACAGTGGTTGAGAATCCGCCTGCCAGTGCAGGGGACACGGGTTCGGGCCCTGGTCTGGGAGGATCCCACATGCCGCGGAGCAACTGGGCCCGTGAGCCACAACTACTGAGCCTGCGCGTCTGGAGCCTGTGCTCCGCGACAAGAGAGGCCGCGATAGTGAGAGGCCCGCGCACCGCGATGAAGAGTGGCCCCCGCTCGCCACAGCTAGAGAAAGCCCTCGCACAGAAACGAAAAGACGCAACACAGCAAAAATTAATTAATTAATTAATAAACTCCTACCCCCAACTTTAAAAATAAATAAATAAATAAAAGTAAAATAAAATTTACCACTTTAACCACTTTTAAGTCAATAGCTCAGTGATAAGTATACTCACATAGTCGTGCGACCACCACTGCCATCATCCCTGGGACTCTTCACCTCCCCAGACAGAAACTCTGTCCCCATTCGACACTCACCCCCCACCTCCTCCCCCAGCCCCTGCCCCCACCGTCCTACTTCCGTCTCTAGGACTCTAACTGCTCCAGGGACCTCATATGAGTGGGATCACACAGGATCTGTCCTTTTGGGACTGGTTTATTTCCCTCAGCATGAGGTCCTGGAGGTCCACCCGTGTTGGAGCAGGTGTCAGAACTTCACTCCTCGTTATGGCTGAATCCGATTCCACTGTGTGCATGGGCCACATCTGTTTATCCATCCTCCGTCCATGGACACGTGGGTTGCTTCCTCCTTTTGGCTGCCATGTGTAACACTGCTGTGAACACGGGTGTGCAGGACCCGTGGGTTTTTGTACCTTCACTGCGTTTCTGTCGACCACAGTCGTCACTCTCGAGGACACTCAAATTATCCCAGACTCGATGAACCACCCGCGCTGCCTCTGCGGGGATGATTACATGGTCTGTCTCTTTACCTTTGTTACTACGGTGAATTTTGTCCCTCGATCACCAAACACCATGTGCCTGGACTGAGCCCTACTCCGTCGTGTGTGTCAGTCTGTTTGTGCGACGCCGGATCCCATTGGCTGAGATGACGGGTTTTTTTCTTCTTCCAGTGAGCCTGCCAGGCTTCCCTGACTGCTGACCTCTCCCCCCTCCCCCACTTTTGAGCCTCAGTGATGCTGAGTCACTGAATCGGGCTGGGGGAGGGGGAGGCAGGGGGCTTCCGGGGGTTTCCATGGGACTCAGTGCTCTCATAAGAGGGCAGGAGTTCCCCGGCACCAGCCAGGGAAGGGGCTTTCAGGGCAGTTTCGGAGAGTTTCCCTGAGAGAGAAGAGGCTGGGAATGGAAAGGGGCTTTTGAGAAGCTGTCACCCCAAGAGCTTGGTGATTCTGAAACTCATTACCAGCCCGTGTTCCTCTGACCAGGGCATGCTCTGAGTGTGAATCATAGGTCATGGTTTCAACAAAGTTATAGTGTGCCCTAGATCAGCCCAGGACAGGCTACCCATCACCTCAGAAACCCCAGACAACCATGCTGAACACACAGGGGTTTCCTCTCTCTCTCTCTCTCTCCCAGGGCTGGCTCAGCAGCTCCCATGGCCTTGGGAAACCAGGTGCCTTGACTCTTGGTCAAAAATGGCTACTTGAGCTCCAGCCTTCACATCTGCATTCCAGGTGTCAGGAAGGAAGGAATTGGAGGACTATGCCCCCCCCCCTTTGAGGAGACATCCCAGAATCCCCACCCAATGCTTCTGGTCTTGCCTCCTCAGGAATGCAGACCTGTGGCCACGCCCAACTGCAGGGGCGCTGGGAAATGTGGTCTTTGATTTCACTGTGCCCACTGACCCTGGGTGCTCTTCCTAAGCAAGAAGGGGCATTTAGGTATTGGGGGTGTGCTGCCTTGGGCACATGTGGTCACCAGCTTCCCTTCCACCTGGCAAGGGCAGGTCCCAGACTGGTGGGTGAGGCGCACACTGCCCAGGCCCAGGGATGAAACTGCCCCCAGATGAGAAAAGCGTCCAGAGGGGGGTTGATCTGGGAGGAGGAGGACCCCAGAGACCAGAGAAACTGGGAGAGGGGGTTTGGGGGAGGGATGAGGTGGGGAGATGGAGGGGAGAAGGCCCCAATGTAAAGGCCGGATCAGCTCCCCTGAAGGTGGCTTTCTCCCCCCAGAAACCCCAGGAGACCCACCACCCCCAAGCCTGGGAAGCAGGACCCACATGGAGAACCGAAACCATAAACCCACGTGGCTTCTGGCCCACATGGCTCTGGCCCACCAGCATTAACAGGATTTGTTGCACCCCTGTCTCCACTGACAGAATGGCGCCCCTCCCAGGGAAGCTAAATGTGGCAAATAACCTTATTGTTCATTCCAGAACTTCTAGAAAGGCCCGTCAACTCTTCAGTAGAAAGCGTCAAGGGACTTCCCCAGTGGCGCAGTGGTTAAGAATCCACCTGCCAATGTTGGGGACATGGGTTCAAGTCCTGGTCCGGGAAGATCCCACATGCCACGGAGCAGCTAAGCCCGTGCACCACAACTACTGAGCCTGTGCTCTAGAGCCCGTGAGCCACAACTCCTGAGCCCACATGCCACAACTACTGAAACCCACGTGCCTAGAGCCCATGCTCCGCGACAAAGAGAAGCCCACGCACCGCAATAAAGAGTAGCCCCCGCTCACCGCAACTAGAGAAAGCCCGCGCGCAGCAGCGAAGACCCAACTCAGTCAAAAATAAATAAATTAATTAATTTTAAAAAAGAAAAAAGAGGGCTTCCCTGGTGGCGCAGTGGTTGGGAGTCCGCCTGCCGATGCAGGGGACGCGGGTTCATGCCCCAGCCCGGGAGGATCCCACATGCCGTGGAGCGGCTGGGCCCGTGAGCCATGGCCGCTGAGCCTGCGCGTCCGGAGCCTGTGCTCCGCAACGGGAGAGCCCACAACAGTGAGAGGCCCGCGTACTGCAAAAAAAAGAAAAAAGAAAGCGTCAAGTGACACTTTGTCCCGGTGATATTTTGGGGACCCACGATCACCAGTGTCTGTTGGGGGCACCAGCGGGTTCCAGACATTAGGACAGGGTCACCGGCACACTGAATCCTGCTCGTATGACAGGGCCTCCCCCTCTGTTTGTCCCTCTAGTCCGAGGGGATGCCTGGACCAAGTTAACGCACGAAGACAGAACAGGAGAGCACGGGTGCTACAATTAACAAGAATTAATACTGAAGGTGTGCGAGGAGCTTCTGCAGGTGGAGACGTGCGGGGGAGAGGCACCGGCAACTGCGTGGACGCGGCCCACGGCCCCCCAGCCATGGCTGGTCCACGAGCCCCCAGGGCGGTCCCTGGCCTCCCCAGGGAGGGAGGCTCAGCAGGCAGATGCCCGGTGGACAGTGTCCACGGTTCTCAGCACGCCTGGCCGGGGACCCCGAGCCAGCCTGGCTGGCAGGTGCTCACCCTGTCCAGGGCTACCCACCACCCCCCCTCCCCGAGGACTCGGGAAGGTGCCGGGTGAGTGAGCCTCTTTGCAAGACAGGCTGTGCACAGGGCCACACAAGGAGGCCATTCACTCGGCCAACAGCTGTTTTGTTAAGCACCTACTGTGTGCCAGGCCCAAAGCAGGGGCGAGACAGTCTCCCTGTCCCAGGTAAGGGGCCCCTGCCCTCCCTCAGCCCAGCTGCCCTCCCAGGAGTGTGGCCCTCGGGCCCTTGCGGTCCAGCCTCAGCGGCCTTTGGGAGCTGCTTGTTTTGCCCTACGGATCCCATGACACAGGAAGGGTCCCAAAGACCAGGGCCACCCCCAGGCCGCCCCCAGAGGGACGGCAGAACAGCCTCTGCCCAGCAGAAGTGCAGGTGTGTGCAGCCCTTCACCTGCCCTGCCCCAGGCGCTTTGGAAAGCTCTGTTCAGCGAGAGCTGAGGCGGAAGCGGAGAGGCAGCGCGGAGCAGCCCGCGTGGCAGGGTGGCAGCTCACGGACGTCGTGTCCGAGCGTCTGCCTTCTCTCCAGTCTGCCTCCCGGCTCAGCTGTCCAAGGTCGGCCGCAGATGGCAGGTCAGGAGTGAAAGCACAAGCCTTCCCAGGGGATCCCCTGCCTCTGAGGCCCCGAGGGCCTCACTTCCCTGCAGCCCATCCAGGCCCAGGACCTTGCCCGGGGTCCCCAGATGGGGCGATTTCTTTCCCAGGGGACATTGAGCCTTTCTGGAGACGGTTTTGGGTTTCACAGCTGGGGTGGAGGTGCTGCTAGCATCGGGTGTGGGAGGCTAGACTTGATGCCAGACAACCCCTAATGCCCAGGACAGCCCTCTTCCACCACAAGGAATTTTCCAGCCCCAAATGTCGGCACTGCCTTCGGGGTAGGGAGCCCCGAGGGCCTGTGGGCGGGTTTAAAGCAGGCCCCTGTTAGGAATTGCTCTGATGCCCTCATGGGAGGAGGGTGGGAGGGGACACAGGCTGCCTGGTAGCCCTGCCAAGAGGGGCTGCCCCTGACCCACCACCAGCCCAGACCCGGGAAGCTGCCCAGGTGCCAGAAGGGCGGGGCGAGAAGGTGCTTCCAGGTCTGTAGCTGCACAGCAGGGTCTGAGGCGCTGTGCCCTCCCCCTCATCCGCTGCCACTGAGTAAAAAAGCAGAAGTAACCTGGGGAGGAAAACTGCCGGGGTGGGGCTGTCGAGGGTGTGGGGTGAGGCTCCCCTCCCCCCTCGCTCCCCTCTCCCTCCACCCCCCTCCCCAGACAGACGAGGCCGAGGCAGCAGCCCCACGTGGAAGACACCCCTGCTCACGCCGGAAGCAATCGGTTTCCCCTGCAGGGTGCTGGAGCTCCGGCCAACCTCCTTAACAGCAGTTTAGGTAACGCCCAGGGGGGCTGCTGGGCTGGGGGAACTAGGGCTGGTCTGGCCATCAGCTCAACCCAGCGAGCATTTACTGAGCACCTGCTGTGTGCACTGCCCCGCGGAAGGTCCTGGAAGGCAGGGATCACGGCCCTCCAGGAACCCACAGGGGGGGGCGGGGGCGGGGGAGCGCGAGGGTCAGGCGTGCGGGGAGGGCCAGGCCTGCAGCTGGTCTCCTGGGGTAACCATGTACGGGGTGCAGCCAACCCACTGAAGGGGCTTTGCTCAGGGCTGGGGAGAGCCCAGGTGGGAGAGGGGTGTGCGTGTGCGTGTGCCTGTGCGTGTGCAGCTGTCTCTTCCACTCCAATCGCATGGGCTCCTCCCACCTCAGAAAATTCAGGTCAGTGGCAGAGCTGCTCCCACTTCCTGCTCCTCACCCGAAGCTCTGCACCCTTGACCTGTCACTGCCCTCACCCACCCGGATGGGCCTCTTCCACCCCAGCCCTGCTGGCACCCCCTCAGCTTCCTCACCACCTGTGACACCAAGGCTCGCTGGTTTACCCACACGCGAGTGAACCCGGGGCACGCGCGTGCGGCACGTAGGCTCACATGCACTCACGCACACGCACACACACGCTGTCGCACACGGACGTGCAGGAACCCTCGTAAGGGCCCCAGGCGAGCGGGAGGAGCGGGGAGCGCTTGGAGTCACCCCCCTGCCCCCCCCCCCCGACCCCGGCCCATCTTCCTCCTTGTGCGGGTCAGGTGGCCTGGCTCCCCCGGTTAGGATGGGGTGCGGGCAGGACCCCGGGGGGGGCGTTAGCACCTGCAAGGTGTGGGGCAGAGCCACCCCCCCGGCTGAGCTGACGTCAGTGGACGTCAGGCCTCGGCCGCAGACTTGGCTCCCCGTCCGGCTTCCTTCCCCGCGCGGCCCCGTCCCTCCTGCATCCGCCCCCTTGTCCCTGTGCCCTCTCCCTAGGTCTCTGCCAGCCAGGCTCCGGGGAGGTGGGGAGGCATCCATCTCTGCCCCAGGAGGGTTAATTCCCTGGGCTGTTTGGGGTCCCTTAGGCTCCATATGAGTTTTAGGATGGATATTTCTGGGGGAAAAAATGCACATCATTGGGATTCGGGCAGGGTTTGCGGTGACTGCAGATCACTTTGTAAGAACGGTGAGCCCTCCAATCCCTGCGCGTGGGATGTGGGCCCTTCACTTGTGTCTTGCTTCACTTCTCCCACTTCACTTACTTCTCTGTGGCTTCCATTGTACAAGCCTTTTCTCTCCTTGGGTCAGTTCATTCCTAAGTATTTTATTATTTTTGATGCCACTGAAAATGGAACTGGTTTCTACCCCAGACCAGGTACATCAGCCTCCCTAGGGAACTTGGTAGAAATGCAAATTCTCCGGACGCACGGTAGGAAAGAAAGAAAAGGAAATGGAACTGATCTCTTTATTTCCTCTCCAGTTTCTTTGCTGTTAGTGAATAGAAACACAGCTGATTTCCAGGTTCACTTTGTATCCTGCTACTAAGCTGACATCATCTCTTTGTCCCAACAGGTTTTTTTGTGGAATCTTTAGGATTTTCTACATCTCAGATCACACCACCTACCAACAGAGGTCTTTTTTTTTTTGCAGTACACGGGCCTCTCACTGTTGTGGCCTCTCCCGTTGTGGAGCACAGGCTCCGGACGCGCAGGCTCAGTGGCCATGGCTCACGGGCCCAGCCGCTCCGCGGCATGTGGGATCTTCCCGGACCGGGGCACGAACCCGTGTCCCCTGCATTGGCAGGCGGACTGCCATCCGCTGCGCCACCAGGGAAGCCCCAGCAGAGGTCATTTTACGTCTTCCTTTCCCAGCTGGATGCCTTTGGGGCCAGTTCCCCGGGGATGGCCCATTCTACGGGCTCTGCACAGAGAGCCCTCTCCGGCCCGTCTACATCAGTGTGACTGCGAAGGACACTGGTATTTCCTACTTTACTCTGCAGAAAGGCCCCGGGCCCCACCGTGAACTTCCCGTTATCGCAGGCGGCTGTGTGCTGGCCCCCGAGGCCTTCCTGCGGGCAGAAGTGATGGGGCCCTTCTAGAAATGCGAGCGCTACTGCTACCATCAGCCTTCACGTGTCCTATCGTGCCTTCAGGTGCCACAGGGGCATCTGTGGTCCCAGGCGGAGCCCCAGAAACCCCGATCAGCGTCGGGGAGACAGTGGGCACACTTCCATCCCCTGCTGCGGCTAAGAGCTACCGCTTCGGCCTGCGTGCCAGGCTCCCCGCCCCCCCAACCCCTCCCTGCCCGTCGGAGCCAAGAGTCGCCTGTCAGCGTGGTCAGGAGAGCTGACCCTGGCTTTGGGTTACCGTCCTCCACCCTTTGTGTCTTCACTTCCAGCCCCAAGTGTCCGCATGTGAAGACTTTTGAATGCTGCTTCAATGGATTTGCTAGTCATAGGGCCATTCGATATTTTAATTTCTTCTAGCCCATTCTATTTTTCTAACGATTTGTCCATTTCATCTATGTTTTCAGAAATGTTGACATATGGTTGTTTACAGTACTCTCTAACGACCTCTCTTTTTAAATTGATGTTTGCACTTCAGAAAATTTAAATGTATATACAGTAAGATTCACTCTGCAGCGTTCGGGCCTGTAGGTTTTGACAAATGCACACGGTTGTGTATCCACCAGATGCTACAGAAGAGCTCCATCACCCCCAATTCCCTCCTGCTGCCCTTGGGAGACAATCCCTCCCTGACCCCCAACCCCTAGCAACCACTGATCTATCTCCCTCTCTCTCAATGTGTCTCTTCCAGAATGTCACGTGAAGGGAATTATACAGCCTTTTGGGTCTGGTGTCTTTCCCACAGAAAAGGCACTGGAATTTCATCCCTGCTGGGCACACGGATAGCCCCTTCCTCTTACGGCATCTCGTGGACGGACCTCAGGGGTCACCTCCTCACCAGCTGGAGGACACCTGGTTTGTTTCCAGTTTGGGGTGATCATAAATAAAGCTGCTATAAAGATTCATGCATAGGCTTTTGTGTGAACATAAGTTTTCCTTTCTCTTGAGGAAATACTGAGAGTAGAAATCCTGGGTCACCAGATGGTGAGAAGCGACCGCGCTCTTCCACGGGGCCGCACCACTTTGCATTCTCACCTGTGATATGTAAGAAATGTTTGCTTCACAATTTTGTCAGCATGTGGTGTTACCATTTTACTCATGTCACTAGTTTCCACCATTCTCATGGGTGTGCGGTGGCATTGCACTGTGATTTTAATTTGCATTCCCCTAATGACAAAGGGCGGGGAGCATCTTTCCATGTACTTATTTGCCGTCATCCGTGCTGTGTTCAGATCTTTGGTGCATTTTGGGGGGGGGTGCTGCATTGGGTCTCCATTGCTGCAGGTGGGCTTTCTCTAGTTGCGGCAAGCGGGGACTACTCTTCGTTGTGGTGTGCGGGCTTCTCATTGAGGAGGTTTCTTTTGTAGAGCATGGGCTCTAGGCTCGTGGGCTTCAGTAGTTGTGGCACGTGGGCTCAGTAGTCATGGCTCGCGGGCTGTAGAGCACAGGCTCAGTAGTTGTGGCGCATGGGCTTAGTTGCTCCACGGCATGTGGGATCTTCCCGGACTGGGGCTCGAGCCCGTGTCCCCTGCATTGGCAGGCGGATTCTCAACCACTGCGCCACCAGGGAAGCCCCTGGTCCATTTTTAAATCGGGTTGCTTGTTCCTTTACCGTTGAGCTCTGGAAGTTCTTTGTATATTCCGAATACAAGTCCTTTATAACTGATACACGGTCTGCAACCATTCTCCAGCAGTCTGTGGCTTCTCATTTCCTTTTAAATCTAAAATTGTATCTTCTTCTTCTTCTTTTTTTTTCCGGTTCGCGGGCCTCCCACCGCTGTGGCCTCTCCCGTTGCGGAGCACAGGCTCCAGACGCACAGGCCCAGCGGCCATGGCTCACGGGCCCAGCCGCTCCGCGGATGTGGGATCTTCCCGGACCGGGGCACGAACCCATGTCCCCTGCATCGGCAGGCGGACTCTCAACCACTGTGCCACCAGGGAAGCCCCCGTATCTTCTTTTTGATTCACATTGTTTAATTTGTGTTTTTTCTTTCCTTTTTGTGTGTGTTTATTTTTCTCAGAAGTTGGTCTGTTTTGTTGGTTGATTCTTTTCAAAGAACTAACTTTGTCTCCACGGACCTTCTCCATCACACCTTTGCTTCCTATTTCATCCATTCCCAAGCTTATTTTTATTTCTGTTTTCAAACTTTCTTTGGGCTTATTCTGTCCTGCCCTGCAAAATCTTCTTTTTTCCCCCCAACATCTTCTTTTTATTTGATTTACAAAATTCAGGGACACCTTTGCATTCGGTATAAAATCTCCCCTCCTGCCCCTTTGCCTCCCCCACCCCACGCCTCCTGAACTTCCTAAGACGGGGATGCGGCTCACAGACCCTGCAGCTTCCTTCTCTTCCACACATGCAGCTGGATACGTAGTGCTTTTTATTTTCATTCAGTGCTAGGTATTTAAAAATTTCTATTATGATCTCTTCTTTAGCTTACGAGTTTTTAGCAGCATGTGTATGTGTGTTACAGTGCTTGTCTATAAACATATCCCCTACATTGTATTATATTTTCAAACACACGGCACAGTTAAAAGAATTGTACAGGGAAACCCCACATACCCACCACCTACGTTTTATAGTGCACAACTCACTGTCTCTTTCATTCATCTCTCCATCCATCCATCCACCCCTCTGTTCCTCCCTCCTTCCTCCATCCATCCATCTGCCCACCTCTCTATCCATCCACTGTGCCCCCTCCCTTTTCCCACTTTCTTATCTTGAGAGCCTGACTACAACTGGGGGTGCTGCTTCCACACCCCGTGCCCTGGTAAATGGGAAACCAAGGACAAAGACCTGATGGCTGGATCCTTGGGGCTGCTGCCTGCCCACCACCCACCCAAGGGCCTACTGTGGGCTCAGGACAGGGGTCTCAGACATTCCAGGGGCTCAGAGGTTGCCTCCTAGGAGCAGGCAAAGGCTGAACCTTTCTCTGGACTGTGCAGGGTGTGGACCACCCTGGCCTGCGGGGTTAATCCTGTACTGCACAGGCCCTGAAAAGGGTCCTCTGAGGGTGACAGTGAAGCCAAGCCTTGCAGGGTGAGTTCAGGGAAGGGCTCAGGAGAGGCTGAACCCTCGGCGACTGGGACACGGGGTGGGAGTGAGGTGGGCAGGGGAGGGGCAGGTGAGCAGGCCCTGGGCATTGCAGGGTGTGACGGCCGGCTCGGGCAATGCCACAGCTAGAAGTGGGCTCTCCAGCCGACTTGCTCCTCCATCCGTGGGGCTGGACCCTGGGAAGGCAGGTGTCTGGGGAGGGGTCCCAGGGCTGGAGGTTGGCAGTGCCCACCAGAGGGAGAAGCCTGCTTTGAATGCAGGGCTGGTTCCTGCAGCTGAGCTGTGGTTCAGGGTGGGGGGCACTACTCCAGGCTGGGCTCCCCCCACCTCCTCCCCCGCCGCTCCCCAGAGTGGCCAGGCCCTGGTGACAGACGTGCCCTCCCAGCTGTCCAGCCCCAGGCCCAGGCCCCCACGGCCCCCAGGCTCTGGTCCCAGATGACCTCTCCTGGCTCAGCCACTTCCCCAGTGAGCCTGGGGCCCACCTTCCCCTCCTCCAGCTGGGCCAGCTGCCAGCCCTCTCCATCCTCCAGAGGCCCAGCTTCCCCGCAGCCTGTTTCTCTTCGGGACAAGGTGGACCAGCAACCAGGGAATTCTCTTCTCTCCCCGCCCCCACCTCCATTTTCATAGGGGAGACAAAGGCATAGCCTGGGCCAGGTGCTTAAGGTCACCTCACAGGGACACAGCTGGGGACCCCAAGTTTCATCCACCTAATGCCCCAGGTAGCCGCCTCCCTGTTCGCCTCTCGCACAGAAACTCCAAAGTGAGGCGAGGAGTCCGCATCTCGGGAAGCCGCGGGCCGGCCTGGGAAACCGTGTCGGCTCCCCTCCGCCGGCCCCATCGCGCCGCCTGGTGGCCATGGAAGACACTGCGCCCTCCGGGCCTCGCTCCCGAGCTGCCTCTCGGCCGCCGGCGGGCGCGGGCGCCTCCCTCGCCTCGCGGCCCAGAGCCCCTGTCCGGGAGGCGTCGGTGACGGCAGAGGAAGGCGGAGGTGAGGTCCAAGACCACAGACTCAGCCAGTGCTCAGGGCTTGCTTCTCCCCCCAGGGCCGCCAGCGTTCCCATCAGCAACCCAGGGGGTACCCCTCAGCCCCCCACCCCGGGCACAGGGACACAAAACCCCACCCCCGCCAGATGCGCGGCAGACCCGGACCCTTCGTTTCCCCCGCAGTGAAACGGACGTGCGGCGCCCAGGGGCACGGGGAGGGGCGGGGCATCCACCGGCGGGAGTTGAGGGTTCCGGGTTCTCAGCCGTCCCGCAGCCCCTCCCCCATGGGGGATCCCGAGATTCCCTTCTCCCTCCCCTCCTCCCCTCACCCCGTCTAGACCCTGAGCCTCCTGGCTTCTCCCCAGGCCCCCGTCGCCCTGAGCTTCCTTGCCCCCTCTACCCCGGCCCCCGCCCGGACCCTCCCAGCCCCTACCCCCAACTCCCTGCCCCTTTCACCCCCGACCCCTCCACCCCTACCCCCTTCCATCCCTCCCCCGACCTAGAGCCGCCGCTGCCCCCTCCGATCCGCGGCTCGCCCCGGGCCCGCCGGCGGGGCAGCCAGGCTGCGGCGCGCACCCACCCTCGCCCGGCGGCGGGCCTGAACGCGCCGGGGCCTGTTGAGGCCGCCGGCAAAGCAGCGCCGGGGCGGGCCTGGGGCGAGCGAGGAGATTTCGGTCTTGGCGGCCCGGAGGGGGCTCCAGGCAGCCCCCGAGGGAGCCAGGGCGGACAGAGAGGAGGCGCGGGGCCAGCGGGCGTCCTGGGTCCCCGCGCGAACGCGCGCCGGAGAGGACCGCGACCGGGTTCCCAGGCAGGACCCCATCCCGGGCACAGACGGGGTTCCCCGGGGTGTCTTTTATTTGCACAATACTCTGCGAGGTAGGTACTGCTATGGTTCCCATATTCCAGATGCGAAAATCGAGGCACAACTGGGATTCGCACCAGACGCCGCCCCCAACTCACGTAGAGGTTTGCACAGAAACAGTTGGTGGGTCATGACCTGGGGGATCGTCACCGAGCCCCAGGGTCTCACCTGTATGTCGGGCAGGACCCGCCCCTCCTCTTCCAAGGTGGTGAGAATTCCCGGCGCATGTGCCGGCACCCAGGGCCAGGGGCGTCCACTTCCACAGTCAGAGTCCTCCTGTGCCTGCCCTCCCCGCCCCTCCCCGGGGGAGCGGCAACCCCTCGGGGCGCGGAAACTGGGAGGCGGCGGAGGGGAGACCGACCCCGCCCTAGGCCCGGGGGCCTCCCCCGCCCCCTCGGGAATCCAGCTCTCCGCGGGGGCCGAGGGGGCTGAGGAGGTGGCGAAGCCGAGCGCGCTGACACACGCGCCTGGAATTCCCGGGGGGGGGGGGGGGGGCGCCGGCCTCCGCGACCCCTCCGAACTGGGCCGGCCCCAGCCCGCGGGGGCAAGAGGAGGCCGGCTCCCCGACGGGGCGGGGCGCGCAGCGAGCGTCTCCTCCCCTCAGGGCCGCCAGGCGCGGTGCCTCCAAGTGCTGCAGCCCTGCCGCCCTGCGCGTTCCCGCCCGCACCTCACAGCCACCGTGCCACTGGTGCGCATCGCAGCTGCCTCGGTTGCCCGCTCTGTGCCAGGGGCGTTCCTTCCATCACTGCAGGGGTCACCAGGGTCTGGGAGTTGATACATGGACGGTGTCTGGAACGGTGTCTGGTGAACCCCCAGTGAGGGGGGCTTGTTACAGACGCCGTGGAGGAGAGACAGGCCGCAGGACCCAGCAAGAGACAGGCCGCGGGACCCAGCGACAGAGCCCCGTCCACACCCCTTTGGGTGGGCTCACACGTGCGTGTGTGGGGATGGGTCATACAAGGGTGTGTGCCCTGTGCTCCTTTGTGTGTGACGGTGTGGGCATGTGAGTGCGTGCTGGTGTGAATGTATGCTCACGCGAGCATGCACGTGTGTCCATGTGCCCACAGGAGTGTGTGTGTACACACACACATGTTGGCCACTTCCATGGGGAGTTGTGCAATGCAGTGGAGGGTCATGGGTCCCCCCCCACACACACACAGACACACCCTGTCAGCCCTCACCAAGGAGCACTTTGCCATCTGGGGGTCCAGGCGTGTGTGGTGGGCCCAGCTCCTGGGGAGGGCAGGCCTGTGCCCCAGCCACAGATATTCAGCCCAGCTCATCCTCCAGGCCAAGGGATCCCCTGGGCTCAGGTGACAACAGAGCCCAGGAAGGGGAGCCAGCACAGGAAGACCCTACTCCTGACGCACTGGCCACTGGCACCAAGGATGGGGGGCACTCACCGAAGGCCAGGACTGACTGGTCCCAGGGAGGAAGGGTCCTCTGGGCAGAAATGCTGGGGAGCTGGTGGCCTTCAGGGAGACTGTCACCAGAACCAGAAGAACTGTGGTGCATGGAGCCCCCTCCCTGGAGGATGTGCCCCGCACCCACTGGCAGTGGGAGGAGCGGGGGTCTCAGGCTACAAGCCAAGGCTTGTGCTTTTGCCCTGTGCCCAGAGGCCAGGCAGGTGTCCCTGAACCCCAGCCCAGCCCTTTACCCAAAGGCCAGCGCGGCCCCATGGACTGGCCCGGCCCCTCTTCGGCCTGTGAGCCCCGCCCTTCCAGGCTCCGCTCTGTGCTCCCCCCCCCCCGTGGTTTTGGGGGCCGGTGGATGACCCTGGGTTCCGTCCACCCCAGCCTCATCCCTCTTGCCCCGACCATCAGTCTGCTGGCTCTGACCAGACAGGCAGCATGGTGCCTGTGGCAGGACCCCAGGCGGGGGCGGGGAGGCAAGGGGGGAGCCCGGGCGGACAGGGAGCCCCACCATCCATTCACTCACCAAAGCCCCGTTCAAAAAGCACTGGGGCCTCCCAGGCCAGCACGCTGGTGGCTGCCCAGGGACAAGTTAGAGTCAGGGTGGGCCTCTGAGGCTGGAGGAGTGGGAAAGGCCCCCCGAGGTGACACGCACTCGGGTCTGAAAGGGAGTGGGCGCTGCAATCTCCCGAAGACCTCGGGAGCCTGGCCAGCGCTTCTCCCAGCCTGGACTGGCAGAGGCCTCAGACTGACCACATCTCATAGCTGAGCACCCGCAGGGCATCTGCACCCCGCATAGCTGGGGCTGCCCTCCACTCATGTGCAGACCCAGCCCTAGTCCCTGCTTCCCCTGCGGGCATCCTCCAGGGGACAGTGTGCCTTGGCCCTAATGGCCTTCAGCTACCCACAGGATCCGCTCCAAACTCCTGGCCGGTTGTTTGCAGCCTCCCCTGCACGGACCAGCCCCCAGGGACGCTGCTCCGGCCCAGCAGCCCCACTGCCTGTGGCCCCACAGCTCAGTCCCCAGGGCCTGCCCACTCCCCTGACCCTCTCCCCATCCCCTCTTCAGGTCCTTCCTCACCCACCTGGCAAAGGCTCTTCCCTCACCCAAGGGCAGAGGGCAGGTGGCTTCATACCACCAGTGGCCACCAGGGGGCGCCATGTCTTGGATGTGGCGTTGGGGTGCATCAGAGCCTCTTACCTGGGAGCTGGGAGTGGGGACTGGGGTCAGAAGAGACTGACCGTTGGCTGCCGCCTTCTGGGCTTCTTGACGGCTCTCCCAGGTGGTTACTGTGAGCCCACTCCCCAGGTGAGGAAACTGAGGCCAGAGACGGGGATGCCACCTAGCCTGGCTCTTGGGAAAGTAAGATTCGGGTCTCTAAGCGTTCTCCAAGTCCACCTTGTATCTGCTGTGTTGCCTCCACCTTGCTGTGTGACTTTGGGAAAGTCACCTGACCTCTCTGGTGCTCAGTTCCTCCACCTGTAAAGTGGGGGTGGGAAGGCATTGCCTTGGCTGGGCAGGGCCAGCTACTAGTCAGAGCACGGGGCTCTGCCTCCAGCCCGTGCTGGCTGGTCTCTGTCCCCCTCCTCTGGAGCAGGGCTCCACCCCCCACTCCCAGCACGGGTGCCTCTGAAGGCTGCCACCTCAGTAGGCCAGGCCTTGTGCCCGTAGGGTGGGGGTCTGCAGGGCAGTTAAGCTCTGCTCCAGCCAGCAGGGAACAGACTCTTCCAGGGTGCTTCTGGGGCTGCAACCAGGACAGGCGAGGTTGCCTTCCTGCCAGCGAGCGAGTCACCGCAGGCTGAGTGCGTACGTGTGTGAGCACATCTGAGTGTGCCAGGATCCTGGCCCTCAGTGTGATCCCTACCGGGGCGGCCCACCAACACCCTCTGCCTTCCGAGGCCCCTGTTTGTCCAGACGGGGCAGGCTCTGCGCCTCCCCTGGGTGGTGAGGGTGACCCTGCCATGAGCAGAAGAGACCCAGGCCCCACCCACTGCCTTGCACCCTGGACCCCACTTTGGCCCCGCAGAGGCCCTGACCCCAGGCTGGCAGAGGGTGCCGCCTGCCCAGGTGCTGGCAGCGGCAGGGTTCCCATGCTCCCTGGTGCCAGCCTTGGCACTCCAGCCCTGCCCCACCCTTGCCTTGTGGTGACCAGGGCACCCGGAATGTGGCTGTGGATTCCGTCCCCCGGGGCCACAAATTCCTGTCTCAGTGGGCGAGGGTGGAGGACGGCTTTCCACCCTTTGATCCTTGCCAATTCCAGGGAGCTGGGCACGCCCAGGCCTTGCCAGCCAGGCCACAGGGGAGGCTGGGAGGGGGGCAGGGGGCAGGTCTCAAACCCCTGCTCCCCCAGGCTCTGAACCCCAGGTCCCAGGGCCCAGCCCTGCTCCCCGGACGCCCCAGGGAATTCCTGCCCGCTGGGAGGTGGTCCCTGCCTCTCACCTGGGGGCCCAGATCTGCTCCCCGCCTTCAGCCTGTGAATCTCCAACACCAGCCCTGCCCCTCCCCCAGCCCACTCCGGGATGTCCGGAGGCCCATCACCCCTGCCAGCTGGGGCTTGCCCTGCTCACCTCCACCCTCACGCCCCCCCAGGACGCCCTGGCCTCACCCTTGACCACAGCGGAGCCCGCGCTGATCCTGGGCTCGTCACCCCCAGAGGTGCTCGTTTCCTGCCCCTCCCCCACATCCTCTGAGCGCTGACAGTTGCTACCCAGTGCAGTGGCTCACCCATGCCATGTTCCGGCGCCACTGAGCACCCTCAACCCTGGGACGAGGGGCGCCCTCTGAGCCCGGGTTGGGGGACAGAATCTCAAAACCCCAAGCGGGAGGGCTGGTGGAGGGGTCTCACCGGGAGCCGGGAGCGGCGTGGGGCTGGGGGCCGGCGGGCGCCTCGGCTCTGCCTCCTCGGCCAGCTGTCCCCGGGTTTCCGCACCTGCAGAAGCTAATTACCATAATTAGCACCCCTCCCAGAGGCCAGCGGGCCTTGGAGCTGGCCTGGGACCTGCTCCTTCAGCCTCAGCCACGTACCCCCAGCCAAGGAGAAGGGAATCAAGGAGGGCTCCGCGGAGGGCCCGGCCTCAGAGCCACGCCGCAGGGCTCACAGGGAACCTTCGGTGTCAGTCACTCTCCTGCCCACCTGGTGTGTGCACACGCTCTCCACCCGGTCAGGCCTCCCCCCTGACCCCTACCCAGCCACAGGACTGCCAGAGACTTGGGGTGTCCTTTCCCAGCCGGGTGCAGCCCTCTGGGGACACGGAGAGGATGGGGCCAGGCCCTCAGGGTCTGCACGCAGGGGCTGGGGGAGGCATCCTGCGACCGGAGCAGCCAGGGACGCTTCCTGGAGGAGGGGGCACGGCAAGGCCCCTTAGGTGCAGGAACGCATTCTTGAGCAAAACCAAGGTGGAAAGATGGAGCGCGGCGGGGCCCACGGACAGGCCAGGGCCTTCCACGCGGCCACGCACCTCATCCCAGCACAGCGGCTGGGCCGGCTGGGCCTGTGGATTCCTGCGCCACCGTCGGGCACTTGGCCGGCGCAGGGGAGGGGCGGGAGGACTGAACCCCGATCCCCCCCACACCTGACCGGGCCCGGGGACAGCACGGCCCCCTGGCCAGACAGGGCGGCTTGGGGCGCCTGGCGGCGGCACAACACAGCAGCCCCTAGCGTGTCGCGGCGGGCCCGGCACACGGCCGCACTCCAGCGCACGCCCTCAGCCCGCGCCCCGGCCCCGCGCGCGTTCCTGGCGAGGCCAGGCGCCACCGGCGGGAGGGCGGAAGGCACCCCCGGGGAAGAGGTGAATTCCTCCTCCAACAGCGGGGACCCGAGGCCGTGTCCACCTCAGGCCTGGGCCCCGGGCACGCTGGGGGTGATGACGGGGCCGAGGGATGGTCCCCAGAGGGGTGGAGTGACGGCGCCAGGTGGCAGCCGGTGGGACGGGCGCTGCTGAGCCCGGGGAGCCTGTCTCGACGCTTCCCAGCCGGCGGGGCTCGGGCAAGGAGCGAAGCTAGAGCAGAGGCCGAAGCGCCGGCGGCCTGTGTGGTCGCGCAGGGAGTGGCCAGGGTGGGAAGTCCGAGCAGGAGCTGGGAGGCTTGATGCAGCTGGTGTCCATCCCTTCAGCCGTGCCTCCACGCCTCCGTTCGTTCACTCAACACGCACCTGCTGGGCGCCAGCGTCCTGCTGTGAACTGGGCCAAAACATCCTCCACGACCAGGGAGGATGCGCATCCTCTCTGCCTTCAGGGGAGGGGGAATCTCCACGAGGTCTGCAGGGGCCGCCAATAGCCGGGTGCGGAGTGCGGCAGGGCGTCCTGGGGCCCTGCTGGAAGGGGGGGCCCACCAGGGAGGGCTGGGCCCTGGGGACCAGCTGGAGGGCCGGCTGGGCTGCAAGGCTGCTTCCCCCAAGCGCCCAGGTCCTTTGTCACTCCCATGTGCTCAGCTCACCTGCAATGACCACCGCCCCCCACCCCCGGCCCTGGTTGGGCATTGGACACACCCGCAGGCCCCAGAGGGAGGGGATAACAGAAGAGGGGTTGGGGGAGAGCATGAGAATGGTGGCACAGAGGAGAGAGAGGCCAGAAGTGCTGAGAGGGCAGGAGAGTCGGGGTGAGTCTTGAGAGGTACAGGCAGGGGCCCCAAGGAGTGAAGGTCGACCCTTAAATGCCTGATGTGGTGCCCAGGGCAAAGGTTGAATGCCAGCTTGCAGGTGAGGCTGGATGGAGAAGCCTGGGCTGCAGCACAGTCGTGAGGGCAGTGGGGGCCACGGGAGGTGCTTGGGCAGGAGAGAGATGTGGTCAGATGCGAGTTTTGGAGAGATCACCCCGACAGACACCGTGAAAGCACGATGTACAGGGTTGTAGAATAATCCATCTTTCAGGCTGGACCCATGTTTATTGAATAAATGCCCTAATATTGGATGTGAATTACGATGGTTTCCAGATTTCCAGTTAGTGGTAGTTCTGCGTGGAGCATCACTTTCCATTCATCACTGTTGCGTTTTGACTCAGGAGGACAGATTTTTCTAGAAATAAGTGAGGATTCCTGATGGTGGTCACCTGCTGGCTGGTGAAGCTGCGCCAGCTTCACACCCCTCCAGTGGCGTGCCGTAGGGCTTCCCCTGCCTCTCTGCCCGCCACGCCTCGATCCTCCCCCCAAGCCTCTTCTCCGTCACTAGGACCTGACACAGCCTCCTGGGTGACTTTCAGGAAACCCCAGCTCCCATCTCCCTCGTGTGCCAGGGACCCTGTCCTCTGTCCCCAGCCCAGCCTCCTTCTGAGCACCGATGGGGGTGCCAGCTGGCCTTGGGACACTCCCTGATCCCGCCCCCCAACTTCAGAGGCACCCCTCCCCTGGCTGCTCAGGCCAGAGCCTGGTGGGAGTCATTCCTTCCTGTCCAGCCTCCTAAACCTCCATCCACTCCAGCACACCCCAGGTAGTCCTTCCTCACCTGCCCCCTCCCTGCCCTATTCCAGCTGCCAACACCGGCACGCATGTGACAGAACCCTCCCCTGCTTTAAAGCCCACCATGGCTCTCCAGTGCCCACAGGAGCAAACCTGCGCTCCCGTCAAGCCCCTGCTCAGCTGTGTGCACACACCCCTCCTATGTCCATCCTCCATGCTGGGGGACACAGTGTGACCTAGACTTGGGGGTGGCTGTGAAGATGTTGAGGGCCCTGGGGCCAAAGTGAGGAAAAAGCTCAAAGAGGCAAGGGCTCAAACACGGCCAATTCTGCAGACCCTGTCCTGACGCTGCCCCTCTCCTCCCCCGCTCCAGACTCACGTAGCCATGGCACGCTCCGCCCGCAGCCCCATACCTCCTCCCTGCCCCTGGCCCTCGCCTCTGGCCTTCCCAGGGCCCCAAGCCTCTTCACATGTCACTCCTGAGCCTGAGTCAGACCCTGTGTCCCCAGCTGTGGCAGGGGAAGCCCTCACCAAGGGTCCACAGAATGGGACCCTCAACCAAGGCCAAGGCCAAGGCCCGTGGCTGGGACTCACATCCCAGAGAGATCAGGTGACTGGCTTGGTGTCATGCAGCCAGCCCAGGGTCCAGGTGGCTGAGCAGAGGGGAGATCCCCTGGCCTGCCCCCTCCAGGCTCAGGGAGGAGCTGACTCCAGATCTCCTGCAGGGTCCAGGCCCAGGCCCCACGCCCAACATGCACACACACACAGGAAGCAGCTCTGCTGAGCCAGATGGCAGACGGGCATGCTCCAGCACGCCCTGGCATTCCTGGCCAGATGGTCTGGGAAGAACCAGTCAGGCCTGGTCACACCACAATGTCTCTCTCAGGAACTCAGACCATGGAGAGCTGAGCAGAAAACACCAACATGGCCCACTGACCTGTGACCAACTGTGTGGGGCAGAGGGGCCAGGACGTCCTGTCCCAGGAGCCACAACGCCCAGCATGGGATGGGCAGCCTTGGGGAAGGCCAGGTCCCAGCACCATGGATTAGGAGACTAGAGCTCAGCCCATGGATGCAAGTGTTGGGGGCCAGGGCAGCTCCATCCAGCCATGGGCCAGCTGGGATCAAAGGCAGACCCAGAGGGGCCACAATGCCTACAGAGACCCACCCCACTGCTCAGAGCCTCCTGCAGGTCTCCAAACCCACAGAAATTTGGGCACCAGAACCAGCAAGTGTGGCCAACGCGACAGCAGCCTGAGGGCAGCAGTATCACCCGCACAGACTGGCCCCAACCCACAAGCATGGCAGAAAAGTGTCACCTATTCCAGTTTTCTGTTAAAGCTTGGAAAGATATTTCAGGGCTTTTTCCCCCATAAAGGACTTGTGGATTTCAAGATTAACTCCTGAATATTTTACAATTTTTGTTCTTTTTTTGTTTTGTTTTGTTTTTGCGGTACACGGGCCTCTCACTGTTGTGGCCTCTCCCATTGCGGAGCACAGGCTCCGGACGCGCAGGCTTAGCGGCCATGGCTCACGGGCCCAGCCACTCCGCAGCATGTGGGATCTTCCCAGACCGGGGCACGAACCCGTGTCCCCTGCCTCGGCAGGCGGACTCTCAACCACTGTGCCACCAGGGAAGCCCCAATTTTTGTTCTTTTTGAAAATAACACCTTTCCTGTTATATATGTATTTTTCAGTGACTTAAAGGAATACCACTGACTTTTGTATTGGGTAGCCCTGTTAAACTCTTATTAGTACTAATAGTTAATCTGTTGACTATTTTGGCATTTCAGTGTAAGTTAACATGTTATTTGAAAAGACATGATGATACAATTTTATCTCCCTTCATCTAGTTTCCAAACTACTGATTTCTTTTTCTTGTCTTATTACATTGGCCAGGACTTCCAGAATAATATTGAACAGTAAGTGTGAGAATGAACATTCTTACATTATTACCAACCCCAAAGGGAATGCATGCAAAGTGTCTCTGTTAAGTTTGCCACAGATTTGAGGGAAATAGTCCTTATTAGTTAGGAAAAATCCCTCTAGCTTCTATTTCCTAAGTTTTTGTTTGTTTGTTTGTTTTAAATCATGGGTATGTGTTAAACTTCATCAAATGCTTTATTCTGCATCAGTGTAATGATTATATTTCTTTTCTTCTTTAACCTGGTGAATTGCTGTGTTAAAATTTCTGATATGAACTATCCTTATATTACTGAGAGAAACTTTATGTGACTTTAAATATGGTTAGATTTTAGTTAGCTAATACCTTAAGATTTTAAAAATTCACGATCATAAATAAAACTGGTTTAGAATTTACTTACCATGTGCTTTTTTTTTTTTTTTTTAATCTCTGTAGCAGCTTCATAAAATGGATTGGACCATTTTCCCTCCATTTCTCTTTTTCTGGAATGACTTATACATCACATGGGTTATCTGTTCCCTGAGGGTTTGGTAGATATAACCTGTAATAACTGCTGGGTTAGGAGCTTTGGGGAGTGTGTGTGCATGTGCACGCTGGGAGAGAGATTTGGTTACTATTTTAATTTTTTAAACAATTATTAAGCTCTTGTGGTTTTCTCATCCTTCTTGTTTGGATTTCAGTATTTTCAATTTTCTATGCATCTATGCATTTTGCCTAGGTTTTCAAACTTATGGGTGTATACTTAAAAAA
The DNA here is from genome assembly GCF_059928025.1 of Delphinapterus leucas. NCBI lineage: Eukaryota > Metazoa > Chordata > Mammalia > Artiodactyla > Monodontidae > Delphinapterus > Delphinapterus leucas. The sequence continues at coordinate 180,815,262 of NC_143130.1, forward strand.
AACACCTCCTGTGTTTAGAATAATGATCATAGGCAAGAGTTATTTACCCCCTTTGTCCTATATTTTGTTTTACCTCTTTTTTTCCCTTAATCACTCTTTTTTCTAAATATTTAGTTATTTATTTGGCTGTGCAGGATCTTCGTTGCAGCATGGGAACTCTTAGTTGCAGCATGTGGGATCCAGTTCCCTGACCAAGGATGGAACCTGGGCCCGCTACATTGGGAGCGTGGAATCTTAGCCACTGGACCACCAAGGAAGTCCCTCCCTTAATCACTCTTGAAATAAACTATTTAGAGAGCCAACTTTGATTTTGTCATCATTTCTACTCTTCATTCTTGTTCCCTCTTGGTTTATGTTTTTATTATTTCCTTCCTTCTTCTTAATTTCTTTGGATTTATTCTGTGCTATTTTTATAGATCCTTGACTTTTTTATTTTCAGATAAACATATTCAAAGGTATACAATTGTCTCTAATACTGTTTTAAACGTGTCCCACAAATATTAACTTGTAAAGGTTCCATTATTGTTAAATTCTAAGTATTTTGTAATTTACCTTATGAATTCCTCTTTAATCCAAATGTTATTTTAAAACATAACATAACATATTATGGGAGGAGAAGGGAATGGGGGGAGGGGGGAGGGGGAGGGAGAGAAGGCCCACCAAGCCGAGGTGGACAGCACAGGAGGACAGACCTTGCTGGACGTCCTCGCTCCCCTCCTTTTCCAGATCAGAGGGCACTTGGCTTTGAACTGCTGCTGTGAGGGACTCCGCTCTCCCTCCCGCGTTCCATGCCCCTAGAGGCTGACTGGTCCTGGGACCTGGGAAGTTCTGCCCTGAGAAAATTGTTGCCGTGTGGCTGCACTGAAATAATCAGGTTGAACAGCATGAAATCATTGTTATGTGTCTGATTTCACCTAAAAAAGGCAATTTCACAGGGTTCAATCTAATGGGAAAAAGGCCGCGTGGCGTGGAGTGCGCATGGGATGGAGCTCTGCAGGGCAAGGATAGATGTGCCACCCACAGCGGGTGAAGACACGGGGGTGGGGGTGGGGGGGATGCCCCTCAGTCTCTCACTGCAGCCCCCGCCATCAGCAGTCACACCGCTCCAGTGCTCGGGTTTAGAGACCCATTTAAAAATGGAGCTTCAGGGGCTTCCCTGGTGGCGCAGTGGTTAAGAATCCACCTGCCAATGCTGGGGACACGCGTTCGAGCCCTGGTCTGGGAAGATCCCACATGCCGCGGAGCAACTAAGCCCGTGCGCCACAACTACTGAAGGCCGTGTGCCTAGAGCCCGTGCTCCACAAAAAGAGAAGCCACCGCAATGAGAAGCCTATGCACCACAATGAAGAGTAGCCCCGCTCTCTGCAACTAGAGAAAGCCAGCGCGCAGCAACCAAAACCCAACGCAGCAAAAAATAAATAAATTTAAAAAAAAAACCAAAAAACGGAGCTTCGTGCCTGCAGCCGCGGACGCCCACAGGGAGCGGGCAGCGCGTCCAGGGCAAGGGCCGCTTCCCTCCCCCAGCCCCCTCCAAGCAGCGGCTCTGCCCGCTCCCACCCTGCGCACCTGTGACCATCAGCATCTCTTCTTCAGAACCCCACCCACCCTGGGACCCCTCCGCTTAACATCTGAAAATTTAACGGTGGATCCTCGGGGATGACTCAGCGCCTCCTCGCCAACAGAGCTGTGTCAGATCCTAAGTGGTAAAGAGGTGGGGCTAGAACAGAGAAGCAAATGTGTCAAGGCTGCAGGACACACGATCCTTAAAGAAAGCTCAATTACATTTTTATATTCTAGCAAGAAACAATCAGAAATTGAAAAAAATACCATTTACAAAGGCATCACCTAATAGGAAATACTTAGGATAAATCTGACAAAAGATGTGCCAGAGCCGTAAATGGAAAACCACAAAGTGTGAACTACACACTTAAAAACAGTTAAGATGGTAAATTACATGTTATGTGTATTTTACAATTACATATAATAAAAGGACAGAAAATCAAAAAAAGTCCCAAAATATTAACAGTGGTTGTTTTCTGGGTAGTGAGATTGTGAAAGTTTTCCCTTCATTTCTATGTTTTTCTATATTGTCCACATTCTCTCTAATCAACAAGTATCACTTATACTTGGAGAAAAGTAAAATTAATTTTTAAATTTTAAAAAAACTACAAAGCATTGCCGAGAGAAATTCACAAAGGGAATTCCCTGGTGGCACAGTGGTTAAGAATCTGCCTGCCAATTCAGGGGACACGGGTTCAAGCCCTGGTCCGGGAAGATCCCACATGCCGCGGAGCAACTAAGCCCGTGTGCCACAACTACTGAGCCCGCGTGTCACAACTACTGAACCTGCACACCGAGAGCTCGTGCTCCACAACAAGAGGAGCCACCGCAATGAGAAGCCCATGCACCGCAATGAAGAGTAGCCCCCTCTCACTGCAACTAGAGAAAGCCTGCACTCAGCAACACAGACCCAGAGGAGCCAAAAATAAATAAATAAATATAAAGAAATTCACCAAGACCTAAATCAATGGAAAGGTACACTACAGGGACGGGTGAGAAGACCCAATTTTGTTAAGACGCGGAATCTCTCCAAATTCAACACAGCTCCAATGAAAATCCCAGCAGGAGTGGTAGGGCCATTCCTTAAATCAGTCAGGCAGCTTCTTAAAAAGCTAAACATACACACTTACCCTACAACCCAGCACTCGCACTCTTGGGCATTTATCCCAGAGAAGCAAAAGCCACCATTCACACCAGTGCCTGAACACTAATGTCTATGGAGCTTTCTGTGTGGAAACAGCCCAAATGTCCTTCAGCAGGTAAACAGCTGGACAAATCTTGGGGCGTCCATGCACTGGAACAGAGCTCAACGATACATGGGAACAGACTGTCCATCAACAGCTCGATGGATACAGAGGAGATGATGCTGCGGGAAGAAAGCTCGTCTCAAGCGTTGCAGGTTGTGTAGTTCAACTCACACAACATTCCTGAAACGACAAAATTGCACTGGTGGAGAGCAGATTAGCGGCTGTCAGGGGTGCGGGCGGAGGGGGACTGGGAAAGGGCAGCAGGGTGGGTGTCTTTGTGGTGGTGGTGATCTTGGTTGTATCTAACTTGCGGCAGTGGTTGCAGGAATCTACTTTTATGATAAAGTATCAAGGAGCGATACACAAAGACACACACAAAAAGGAGCGTCTGCAGAAACTGGCAATGTCTGAGGAAGGTCTGCGGGCAGGTTCATCATATCGTGTGGGTCAGCGTGCTGCCTTTGGTAACACACCACAGTTACGGAAGATGCTGCCAGAGGGGGATGCAGGGTGATGGGTATGCAGGACCCCTCTGTACTATTTTTTGCTACGTCTTGTGATTTTATAATTACTTCAAAGTAAAAAGTTAAAAAACAAAACAGAATCTCAGCAGGTTTTTTGGGGGGGAGGGGTAGAAATTGACCAAGTGATTCTAAAATTCAGATAGAAATGCAAAGGACCTAGAATGGCCAAAAGAACTATGAAAAAGAAGAACAGAGTTGGAGGAAATTCCCTGGTGGTCCAGTGGTTAGGACTCAGCGTTTTCGCTGCTCGGGCCCATGTTCAATTCTTGGTGGGGGAACTAAGATGCTGTGAGCTTCGCAGCACAGCCAAAAAAGGAAAAAGAAAAACAGAGTTGGAGAAGTAACACTACCTGATTTCAAGACCTATCATAAAGCTATAGGAATCCCCAAACTGGAAACAATCCAAATGTCCACCAACGGGTATGAATGGATTAACCAATGGTGGTACATCCATACAATAGAAAACTACACAGTAATAAAAAGGAGTAAGCTATTGATTCGTACGACAGGGACTGACCTCAGAATAATTAAGCTGAGGGAAAGAAACCAAGTCGAAAAAGAGTACATCCTGTATGATTCCATTTGCACGAAGTTCCAGGCAATGCAAGCTAATCCATCATGAAAGAGAGCTGACGAGATGTTGCCTGGGGCTGGGGGGGGGATCACAGAGGGGCACAGGGCCACTCTGAGGATGATAGCCGAGTTCACTCTCGATTGCTGCCATGATGTTGCAGGTGTACACTCACGTGAGAACTTACCAAGTGTGTACTTTAAGCCTGTGCCATTTATTGTGTGTCAAGTACACTTCAATAAAGCTATGTTTTAAAGTAAGGAATGTGTGATGGTAACTGTAAATTTTTCTTCACAGTTGAGCACATATTCTGTTCCTTGGGAGAAGCCATGGTTCTTACAGCAGGAGTATGCAGGTAGAAAGCATCCGGGGCGTTCATGTCCCTGAAACCTAAGGTCACTGTCGTCCAGCTTGGGGAACGCCTGTGAGGTCATATTATATGCACAGAGATGGATATGCATGTATGACACAGATAGTCATGATTTATTTTTTTTCATTATTTACTTATTTATTTAATCTTAGGCTGCGTCGGGTCTTAGCTGCGGCATGCAGGCTTCCTCTCTAGCTGTGGCGCTTGGGCTCCAGAGCGCGTGGGCTCTGTAGTTTGCGGCACGTGGGCTCTCTAGTTGAGGTGCGGGCTTAGTTTGCCCAGAGGCATGGGGGATCTTAGTTCCCCGACCAGGGATCGAACCCATGTCCCCTGCATTCTTAACCACTGGACCACCAGGGAAGTCCCATCATGATTTCTTTTAAAAGAACACACATAGATCATCTCAATATCACTAATCATTAAATAAATGCAAATCAAAACCACACTGGGACACCACATCACACCCATTAGGATGACTACTATAAAAAAAAAAGACAGAAAATATTGAGTGTTGGCGAGGGTGTGGAGAAATTGGAACCCTTGTGCACTGTGGATGGGAATGTAAACTGGTGCAGTCACTGTGGAGGACAGTATGATGGTTCCTCGAAAAAATAAAAAATAGAATTACCATATGATCCAGCAATCCCGGTGTGGGTGTTTATCCAGACAAACTGAACGCAGGATCTCAAAGAGGGATCTGCGTTCCCATGTTGATAGCAGCGTTATCACAACAGCCAAGAGCTAGAAGCAATCTGAGGTCTACGGACAGATGAAAGGATGAACAAGATGTGGTCCATTCAGACAACAGAATACCGTTCAGCCTTCCAGAGGAAGGAAGTTCTGACACGGGCTACAGCATGGATGAACCTTGAGGACATCGTGCTGAGTGAAATAAACCAGTCACAAAAGACAAATCCTGCATGATTCCGCTTGCATGAGGTACCTAAAGTAGTCAGATTCCTAGAATTTGAAGCCAGGGGCTCTAGGGAGGAGAAAATGCAGAGGTGCTGTTTAATGGGGATCAAGTTTCAGGTTTGCAAGATGAAAAAGCTCTGGAGAGCTGTTGCATGACACTGTGAATATACGTAACATTACTGAAGCACACACCCCAAAATGGTTAGTATGGAAGCTTTACATTGTGTTTTTTGCCACAATTGAAAAAAATTTTAAATAAATCATGACGGTTCCACAACAGTGTGAATGTACTTAATGCCACAGAACTGCACGCTTTAAAGGCTAAGGTGGTAACGTATTTTATGTCTATTTTACCACAATTTCTTAAAATGGAATTAAAGAAAGAACACAGAATAGATATCATGACTCCTTTTCCGGATCTTTCCTTTCCAGCTCAACCATCCAGTGGGGCAAACTTCCCAAGGCCGCGGATAGCGCTTCAGTGCGCTCTTCGTAAACCTCGCCACGTCCCACCCGCGTAGGCTGTCGCGGCTTAGGTGGCCCTCCCCGACGGATGGCATGGCTTGGGGTCTGGTTCTTGGTGACTACTGGCCACGCGCTATAAACAGCCCAGACTTAGGACCCTAATGCTTGGTGCTCTCAGGCTGCACCAAAGGCTGCAAACACTGGACGCTCGTCCAAGCGCCGGGTGCTTTCCCGACGGCTGCAGCTCTTCCTCCTTCTCGGCCACCAGCCGTCGGCTCCTGCCACTCCCAGCTTCCCTCCACCAGCCGGGCTCTCGATCCTGATGAGGTCAAGGTGCTATTTCACGCTGAATGTAACTCGCATTTCTCAGATGGTTATGAAAGTGGAACAGCTTTTCTATGTTGGTTTCCTAACACAACAAATCACCACAAACTTTCACAACTTAAAACAAGACAAATTGATGATCGCGCAGTCCTGGAGGTCAGAATTCCAACCTGGGTCTCGCTGGGCTAGGATTAGGGTGTCAGCAGGGCTTTGTTCCTCCCGGAGCCTCCAGGGGAGAATCTGTTCCTCACCTTTGCCAGCTTCTGGAGGCGCTGAGTTTCCTCAGCTCGTGACCCCTCCTCTGTCTTCGGCAGCTCTCAGTGGACGTGTCTCTGCCCTTTCCCGGGGTATCGTCTCCCCAGCCTCACTCTCTCCCCAGCCACCAAGGTTTTCTAAGGACTCATGAGAAGGCCTTGGCCCCTCCCGCATCTCCCAGGACCATCTCCCCGTCTCAGATCCCCACTTAGTCGCATCCACAAAGCCCCTTTGCTCAGGTACGGTCCCATCTTCACAGGTTCCAGGGACCAGGACACAGAACTGCCCACCACACTATTTCCTTTGTTGCCGTTTGATTTTCTCTTCCAAGAATTCTTTCCTCGCATTCCTCACCTAGTTTTCTATTGGGCATATTTGTCTTCCTGCTCGTCTGTAGAAGCTCTTTGAATATAATAGATATTACCGCTTTGTCAGCGTTATATTTAAGTCCTTATGAATTTTGTTGTATAGAAGGTGGAGCCATGTGTGCGAACTCCACTTACTAAACGATCGATCCATCAAATCCCACTTTGTCACGTGGGTTCTCTTTATATCAGCGTCTAATTTTATTTTATTTTATTTTATTTTATTTTATTTTTATTTTTTTATTTTTTTGCGGTACGCGGGCCTCTCACTGTTGTGGCCTCTCCCGTTGCGGAGCACAGGCTCCGGACGCGCAGGCTCAGCGGTCATGGCTCACGGGCCCAGCCGCTCCGCGGCACGTGGGATCTTCCCGGACCGGGGCACGAACCCGTATCCCCTGCATCGGCAGGCGGACTCTCAATCACTGCGCCACCAGGGAAGCCCCTCCGCGTCTAATTTTAGACTCTCTTCCGCTGAGGAGTCAATGTGAGTGCCTGTGAGCCCGATGAGCACACACAAGTGGGGTCTTGGCTCCTAACCAAGTTGAACACCGGCCCCTCCGAGGGAGCACTGCTGGGTTTGCTGGGCCGGGAGCCGGAAGGGCAGGACTCACTGCATCTCTCCTCCTGTGCTCTGCCCCTCCCTGGCTCCTCTTCTTCCTGCTCTGCATTCCGAGGGTTTGATGCCCCTGCTGTTCACTCCTTACCTCCCTGTTCACAGGAAGTTCTGCTCTCCCATCCCTCTCATCCCCCCTGTGAGTGGAGACTTACCTGCTTTTCTGTTCAAACATGACTCTCCTGCTGTTAGCAGCTGGGCAGCCAAACACCTGTGCCCTGACCTGCTTACCGCCACCCCACACAGCAAGGATGAGCCTGTGGGATCACACTCCCCCAACCCCTCCATGGGATGAGAGGTGGACACGCCCACCGCCCGCCCCTCCCCCACCCCTCCATGGGATGAGATATGCACACGTCCACCACCCCTCTCCTCCCCATGAGGTCCTCACCCTGACTCTGGCCGAGCTTCCCTTCATGACATCTTCCCCCTCCTCACCATGTGGTTGCCAGCAGCGCGGCCACTCCCGCGGGGCCCTGTCCCCTCTCCAGCTGCCCAGCTGCTCCCACCTGCGCCCCACCACCGAGGGCAGCGGCCAGGCTGCAGGGTCCCTCGTGCACTCTACACTCGTCAAGCCCCCCGCACCCTCTCATATCCCCACCTCGGGCGTCCACACCGAGGATTCCTGCAGCTGGGCAGGTCCCCAGCCAGGGCGAGGGGCGGGCTCCCTCCTCCAGGCGCCCCCATCTCTCCTCACAAGACCCCGGGGTCGACCCCCACTCCTCTCCCCGAGGGATGGGGAGGAGAAAAGCCACCTGCCCCCAGGACTCCCTGCAAGGCAGGCAGGTGTCTCTCCAGCCCCCGCCCCCCCCACCCCCCCCACCCCCCGGCCTGCAGCCTGCACCTCGGCCTTGGGAGGGAGGCGCCCTCCCGCCTGGTGCTCCAGGTGGGGCCTGGGAGCCCACTGCTCTGACTCGGGGCCCAGCTGGGTGGGGAGCCCCGCCCCACGCCCGGGCAGCCTCTCCTCCTTCCTTCTATCGGGTGACAGGTGCGGGAGGGAGACAGCCGTCCAGCGTCCTCCGCATCTGCTCGTCCGGGGCTGGCCTGGCTCTCTGTTCTGGACACTTCCCTCCTCTGTGTGGGTCGCGAGGCACTCTCGGGGCTCCCGGACCCCAGGTCTCTCCCACGCCGGCTGCAGTGGGGTCCCCGCGCTGATTCCCCTCCCTCGGAAGCCTGGGTGCCCAGGGTGGCGCTGGACGTCTGGTGCCCCGTGTGTGTGTCAGGTCGGGTCAGGGGGGCGGCCGGTGGCGCTTTTAAACATGTTCTGGGTCCTCCTCCCTCGGGTGTGGGCAGGACGCCCAGGTGGAGCTGGTGCAGCGACGGCACTGGCGGGTCGGTCAGCCAAGCCTCGCAGCTCCTGTCCTGCGGGTCCCGGCCCCCAGCGCCCCTGTGAGGATGCTGTGGGGACCGCCGGGTGAGGCGCTCAGGCCCCACCAGGAGCCACGTGAGGGAGCTTGGAGGCAGAGCCCCTGGTTCCAGCCAAGCCTTCAGAGGACACGGCCCTGGCCGACACTTTGGCCATGACCTCGGGAGACCCCGGGCCAGAACTGTCCCGTGAAGCCTCTCCCAGACCCCTGACCCACAGAAACTGTGAGATGATAAGTTTGTCATTTTAAGCCACTACGTTTGGGGTAACTTCTCACGCAACAGCAGATAACCAATCCTGGCACAAACAGACCCTGGAGACGTTGCAGTTCAGGTCCAGACAACCCTGATAAAGCAAATATTGCAAGAAAGTGAGTCACATGAATTTTTTTGGTTTCCAAGTGCATATAGAAGTTATGTTTACACTATACTGTAGTCTATTAAGTGTGCAATGGCATGACGTCTAAAAAAAATGTGTACAGACCTTCATTTTAAAATAATGCTGTTGGATGTACTGAGCCTGCGCTCTAGAGCCCACAAGCCACAACTACCGAGCCCACGTGCCGCAACTACTGAAGCCTGCGTGCCTAGAGCCCCATGCTCCGCAACAAGAGAAGCCACTGCAAGGAGAAGCCTGCGCACTGCAAGGAAAGAGTAGCCCCCGCTCGCCGCAACTAGAGAAAGCTCTCACGTAGCAATGAGACCCAACACAGCCAAAAATAAATTAATTAATTAAACTTAAAAAAATAATAAAATAAAATAATGCTGTTGGATGAATGGCGCTGATGGCCTTGCTCAACACAGGCGTGCCACAAACCTTCAATTTGCAAAAACGCAGTGTCTGCGATGTGCAGTGAGGCGAGGGTGCCTGCACGGACAGGAAGTCCAGGGCCCTGTGCATGTCGGGCTGGGAGAGGAGGTGCAGCTGGAAGCAGCAGCCCCCAGTCTCAGGGCTTAACACACACGTGGGCTTCTTGCTCCCACTGAGGCCGGCTGCGGGCGTGCTCGGAGCCCAGGTCTCAACTGGTGGCGGGTCCCAGTCACCACGGGCCTTGGGCGGGGGGGCGTTGGAGGGCAGAGAACCAGGGCGACAGGTCACTCATGCATGTCACCTGCCTGGGGAGGGAAAGTACTGGAAACGCCGGGGGCGGCAGTGCTTCCTGCTGCACAGTCGGACTGGCTCTTGTCATTTCGTGGGTTGGGCTCATCTCCCTAGATCCACGCGAGCCTCCTTCGCTTCCCAGAGAACCTCCCTGGCGCCTGCTGAGGCACGGCCTGGGGCAAGGGCCCTTCCCTTGGAGCCAGGGCTTTCACGCTGTGTCTGCTTCTCCTGTCTGCTCCTTTCTCTCTTCCTGGAGCTCCTGTTACTCACGTCACCTCCCCTGAATCTCTACCCAAGAATTTCATCTTTTCCCTTGTGATCTTCAAGGCGCTACTTTGCGTCTCAGCACTGACCACCTGTTCTTTCAATTCTGCTGTTGAATCTCTCACTGGGACCTCATGTTTTAGCTGCAGAGCCATTTCGAGCCATCCTTTGATCTCCTGCAATGCTTTCTCTCTCTCTCTCCCTCTCTCTGTCTCTGTCTCTGGCTTTGATAATTAGCTCTGTGGCCAGCTTCTCCTGCAGCCATTGTCTCATGGGGCAGGTGCTGGGGGTCCTGACGGGGCCTCCCTCTAGATACCAAGCCCCCCTGAGGGCTATTTTTGTGGCTGGTTCTGGGGGCCTGGGGGGCCCGTGGGAGTGGACGGCGCAGCAGCTCTACCCACAGGTGGAGGGGAGGGTGCAACAGCCCCCAGCGCCATGGGGACCTGGGAGGATGCAGGGAGGGCTGGGATGTGAGGTGTAGCCACCACAGGGCCTCTTGGAGGTTTTCTCCCAGGTGCAGGTGCAGGGGCGGGGGCGGCCTAAGCGTGAAGAGGACGGCGTTCGGGAGCTCGGGGCGGGGAGGCTGTCTCTGCAGGACCCCCACGTGGCGCACCTCTGCCTGATGAGCGGTCTTTCCCACCTGAGCAGACACCCGCCCCCCACGGCCCCAACTCAGAGCCCGTTCCCGACCTTGTCTGAGCATCGCCAGCGCCGTCCTGGACACAGCTCTCACGCTCAGGCACCGCCCAGCTGCCACCCTGGCCTCATTGCTGGCCCTGAGCCTGGCCGGATGGCAGCAGGGTTCCGACGAGCCCTCCGTGGCCCCATGGCGGGCTTCCAGAACCTGCCGGGGCCAGGGAGGCCACAGACTGCTGCAGCCAGGTCCTTCCTCTCAGGCCTCAGTTTCCCTTTCGTATAGTGGTCTCCACGCCCCTGGCACCCAGATGCTGGCAGCTGGAGACCCTCACAGGTCCCTGACGACCCAGCGCCTTGGAATATCTGGGTCTGGGGTCTGATGAGGGAGGGGCAAGTCGGGCTGGGTCCCAGGATAGCTGGAGCTGGGCCACCACGAGGCCAACACCAGCCCGGCCCGCAGGGGTTAATGGGCCCAGCTGCCCTGGGGACGAGTGTGGAATCTCCTCCCCGCTCCCCAGGGCCCATTTTCTTCCGAGACTCAGCAGGCAGAGCCGTCACCAAGCAGAGCCGGCTGGCGCAGTCCCTGGGGCTGAGCACTGAGGAAGCAGCGGGCAGCCCTGGGGTGGCGGGTACGAGAGGCCCCGATCCTGGCCTCGGAGTTGCTCCACGCCTGCAGTGGAGGCTGGGTCGTGACACGGCCCTCGGTCCAGGCCCGGCAGTGATGGGGCACTGCTCCCTGCTCTGACCACATGCAGATGAGGGGGTGGGAGAGGCTGATCCGATGCCAGCCTGAAGGAGCCAGTGTCGCCACGGGTGGGTGCACCGGTGCCGCTCCGCCCGTGCCATGATGACCACTGTGCACTGGCCTCTCTTTACCCGGTGGGCAGGCCGAGGCTCCCTGGCCTGGGTCCCCTGCCTGCGGAGAGAGTGCCCGCTGCCCAGGGCAGCTCCAAGCACAGTCTCCAGCACTTCTCCCAGCACAGCCTGGCCAGGCTCCCACCTGAGGCCTCGGACTCCGCCTGGACCCACCTCATCCCCAGGCCAGTGCCTCAGCGCGCGGCTGAAGCCCACCTCCCTCTCTCCCGATGGCTGCCCTGACCCCACCAGCATCCTCTCTCCACTGGACAGCATTGGGGTCACAGATGCAAATGAGGGGTGCATGGAGACCCTGCTGGGCCCACTCAGCCTTCCCAGACCCCAGCTGGGAGCAAACCAAAGGTCCTGGCCAGGCTGTCCTCTCAGGGAGCCCCGGGCACCCGAGGCCTACACCCCTGAGCCTGCCTCGCGCTGCCCCAAAGCCCACTGCCCACCAGGCTGTGGGGAGGTCCAGACCCTACTGTGGTGACATGCGCCTCAAGGTCAGTGAAGAGGCCCCCTCAGCCCCTCCCGTCTGGTTTCCCCAGACCCGTCGACCAGGAAGGGGAAGAGGTGGGGCCGCTGGGAGGAGGCCCTCAGGTGCTCAGAGCAAGGAGGCTGCAGAGGGGCCCCGGGGACCCCTCACTGCTCCTGGACTTCACGTCCACTCCTAGCTGCCACAGCTTGACACTGCTGCATCACACAGGCAAACGGAGGCGCCTCAGTCTGGGGGCCCAGCTGTCCCTTGGCCACAGCTTCTTGCTCTGCCGGGGGAGTCACAGGAGGCCAGCACCAGCCTCGGGGAGACGCGGGGCAGCCTCAGGGAGACGCGGGGCAGCCTCGGGGACGGCGCAGGGGCCCGCGAGCGTGCTTTCCTTTGTCTGAACTTCCTAATTAGGCGGCTGTCCCTCTGGGGGCCAACTGCCCACCTACCCACCCAGGAGAGGACAAGGTGCTGGCAGGGGTGGGACAGAGGTGCCTGACCCTTGCCGTAGGGGCCGGCCTCTGTGTAGCCAGCCTAAGAGAGGGCAGAGGCTGGCAGGGCGAGCGGCGCCCTGGGGGCTGAGGGGCTGCAATCCCACCCACGCTTCGTGGCCTCACCGAGAGCGGGGGAGGGCGCCGTGCTGAAAGTGGGAACGAGCCCCACCGGCCAGGGCCACGGCAGCAGGAGAGGGCGGAGGATGGGACGCGCCCGCGCGGCCGGCAGTGTGAGCTGGGCCTGCGGAGGCAGGTGGGCGGCCCTGCCCCGCCCCTGCCGGGCACCGGGTCACCCAGGCCAGGCCTGAGCCGGGCTCAGGATGCTGGCAGCAGGCGGGCAGGGCCAGGCTGCACAGGAAGCGGCACCCGCGGGCGTGGTGTGCACGACGGCCTGCGGCAGCCAGCCTCCCCCCAGCAGGAAGTGTCCGGCGAGCCCTCCAGGCCCAGGCCAGACCCACCCCCTCGAGGTCACGGGGTCTTGCCCAGAATGTGGGGGACCGACTGGCATCGCCTGCGGCACACGTCCTGAGGAAGGGACTCAAGCGGCCCAGCCGCTGCTGCCTCTGCCACCTCTCTGCTCGCGCCACACCCGCCAGGCTCCGCTCGCCTCGGGACACCCCGCGGGCCCCCCCAGCCACACCAGCCGCTTACACTCTTCCCACCTTCTGCCTCTGGGCTGCCTCGGGACCACTTTCTTCTGACCTCTTTTTCACTAATTCTTTCTTCAGCAGCATCTCAAGGTGACTGTTGAGTTTTCAGTTTAGGGGATGACGCTTTGTCATCTCTAGAAATTCCACGCGTTTTTTTTCAAATCCACTTGGTTATTTTCCAACTCCCATCCGGCCTGTTGGCATTGCTCAGCTGTCCTGTTTGAGCGCGGCCAGCAAACGCTTTTTTTTTTTTTTTTTTTAGCATTTATTTATTTGGCTGCGCCAGGTCTCGGTTGGGGCACACGGGATCTTCGTTGCTGTGTGCGGGATCTTTAGTTGCAGCATGAGGGACATAGTTCTCAGACCAGGGATCGAACCCGGGCCCCCTGCATTGGGAGCGTGGAGTCTTAGCCACTGGACACCAGGGTAGCCCCAGCAGACACATTTCAGACTCTGGGTCCGAGCACCCGATGGGCACCTGCAGCCTGGCAGCGCTCTGCCGGCTGCTGCTCCTGGTGCTGGGGTTCCCGTCGTGCTGGGCGTTCTGCCGGCTGCTGCTCCTGGTGCTGGGGTTCCCGTCGTGCTGGGCGTTCTGCCGGCTGCTGCTCCTGGTGCTGGGGTTCCCGTCGTGCTGGGTCTGGACTGTGGTCTGTTCACTGACTTCGGAAAATCACGAGGCATAGACAGTTCCAGGACAAAGGGCATTGGCGTTTGTTTCCCCCAGGCACCTGGGGGCCCAAGTTAGGTAAACATGGCTTAAAAGGAAACCGGAAGCTCAGGATCTTTCTGGCTGAGCTCCACACGTGCACGAGGCTGGCGTAAACCGTGACCTGGTTAGCGACCACCTGGTCTTCTCGGTGACCTGTGCACAAACTTACAGGTGCCAGGGCCTTGAACGGCCACCCCGAGGCCGCCACGCTGAGTCCCAATGTGCCCGACCCGCGGGAGCCAAGAGGCACTCACGGCGCAGCGTCTCGCACTCTCAAGTTTTGACCTAATTCCTTGAAACCTTGAGAGCTCTTCATTGCTAAGCGACTTGACACAATTTACAAAGCTCTGCTCACCTGTTTTCAGTACGGAGCGGATGCAAAGCGCCTCCCTCGCCTCATTTCCAGGAAAGCTTGTGTCAACCACACGGATGCGAACGTGTTCCCCGCCCACAGGGGCCCTAGGGCAGCAGGACACTCCCACTGCTCACACACAGCCCACACCCGCGCCCCCGCGCCTGGCTCTGCGCCGTGGACGCCCCCCTCCTGCCCAGACTCTAAGTAACAAAGGAACAGTACCCGAAGAACAAGGGAGGACAAAACATTTAAGTTATTAAATCAAATATACAGTGATTCATTTAATATGTACATATTTACAAAAATGCACTTTCACGAGGAGGGGCGGCCGGGGCCAGCAGGTGGGCAGCGGCCTGGTGCCCACGGCAGACGTTGACAGTTGCGAGGGGAGAGTCTGTGTGAAGGCACTTGTCACAAGCTTCAATACTGCCACCGTCCCGGGGAGAACAGAGCAGTCAGGAAGGGCACTTCTGAAAGCACAGTTGAGAGATCTCTGGAGCGAGCGCTCTGGGCAGGAGCGAGCGAGGACGGCAGACTGGGGCGGATGGACTGGCGAGCTGGCGAGGGTCTGCCCACGGGCCTCAGGCCACGCCGACCGCCACGGGCCCCACCAATGACCTCAAGCCCCACTGCAACCGCAGGTGCCACCAACAGCCATGGGCCACGCCGAACATCACAGGTCCCACTGAGAGCCACGGGTCCCGCTGTCAGCCTCGGGTGGTCCCACCGACAGCCATGGGTCCCACTGGCTCTTTGGCCTGGAGCCACTGAGAACCCCAAGTGAGGAATAAAGGAAGATTCTGTAAACAGTGCACCACCTCTGGGAACAAACGCTCAACGATTTGGTGAGAACACAGACATCCTTGCTTTTTCCTGCCACACGGCGAGTGCGACACACAGAAACGTTACAAAAATAGCAACTACCCGAGAATACTGCATTGTTTTCCGCCTGACAGTTACCCAATAATTTATACAAGCTTAAAGAAACATAGAAAATAAACATCTGTTTCTCGTTTTTGGTGTTTTTTTTTTTTACACAAAATAAAGGAACTATGCACACGGCCTCGGCCTCCTGTGGTCCGGCGGGTGGCGTGGCACCCGGCGAGGGGCCCTGGGTCCCGGCCCAGCTGGCGGCCGCAGCCCTACTCCCGGACGGCACGGCACGTGGCGCCGAGGCTCCCAACGGCGCGGTTGTCCACCTTAGGGCCTGAGGCCCAGTGGGCCGGCCTCCCAGGCGAGCAGCCGGGGTCTTTGGTGAACTTGCGCGAGAGGAACTTCTCGGCCTCCGGAGCGTCGTCCTCGCCACGGCCGGGCTCCTCGTCCTCCCTGCTGCCCGCCGGCCCGGGCAGCACCTCACCCACCCTGCGTGGGGCTGGCGTGAAGTTCTTGCAGGGGAACAGCACGTCCTTGGGGCCGCCCGGCCGCTCGATGGGGTTGCGGATGGGGTTGAGCGGGGCCCACTGGTTGTTGGCGCCCTCCTCCCGCGGCAGCCGGCTCCTCTCTCGCTCTTTCCTGCGCTTGCGGGTCCACCACACGCAGATAGCCACGCACACCAGACACAGCATGCTGAACACGCCGCACAGCACCGACACCAGCAGACCTGGGGCGGGGACGCCGCGAGGGGACCGTCGGGCGAGGGTCCTCTGGCTCCCGGTGGTGGGGAGGGTCCCAGGATCGGGGCTGGGGAGGGGGTGCGTGGGGGGCTGGGGGTCCTTCGCTGGCAGGTGCAGAGCAGTTGCAGCGTTTTGTGGATTGGATGGCACGGCCCCGCGGCAGGGCCAGGACAATTCGCAGGCCCTCCCCTCCAAGCCCCACGTGCCTGAAAGATTCCCACGGCCCGGGGGCCGAGAGGCGGCCCCCTTCCTCCTTCTCACCCGTGGAGGAGCTGCCCACGACGACCGTCTCCACCTTGACCTCGGTGACAGCCAGCAGCAGCGAGCTGTTCCCCTGTCGGGTGATGGCCGCCACGATGGCTCGAGCTGCACTCTGGATCAGACTGCTGTCCGGCAGGTCGCGGCGTGCCGGGCTGAAGGACTGAGGCAGAGGACAGAGCTGAGGGGCAGCACGCCCGCGTCCGGAGGCCTGGGACCCCCACCCCCAGTGGGACAGCGTGCCTGGCCCCGTGTGCAGCCCCAGGGCACACTGAGGTTCCCGTCCAGGCCAGCAGCTCTCGATCAGCGGCAAGGAGGGATGCGGGTGGCTGTGGTCCCACGAGCAGGGCCGTCCTGGAGCAGAGTGAGGGGCTTGGGAACCTGCGGCCCCAAGGCTTCCTGGAGGGAGGCTCATCGAAGGGCGGGGGGTCGCCCCACGCTGGGCAGTTCACGGGGAGGTGGGTGAGGCTTGGTCTGCACTTTCCTGGTCTGGATCCCCTGCACCTGGGGCTAGGACGGCTGTCCCTGCGGATAGGCTCCCAGCCCCAGCCAGTCACGCCTAGAGTCCAGAGCATGCCACAAACCCAGCACTGGCCCCCGATGCCGGGGCTCCCCCGAACCCTGCCGGCACCGTGCGGCCCTGCTGCCCCAACACCGGTACCCAGCCAGCACCCCGAGAAGCTGCCCTGCCCCTACCCCCTTGTCTCTCCCCGCACGCCCCCAGCCACAGCCTCCCCAGACCCCACGGTGCCCATTTACATTGGGTAGCCACCTGGGCCCCCAAGCAGGGCCCCAAGGACACCCACTCAGCCGAGGGCCCGGGCAGGTGGCCAGGCCCTGACCACACATCCCAAGGCGGCCTGATACCACAGGCACCCCCGCTGCCATAGACACCAGGGAACACAGCACAGGTGAAGTAGGGACCCGGGTGCAGCCGAGGCGACAGAAAAATGAGGCTTCCACCCACAATCCCGCCCGCCCCATCCAGTCGGGCAGGCCCTGGCCTTAGCGCCGCACCCAGGCCACAACTGACCCCCATGGTCTCGAGTCAGGGTCCCACCTGAGGGCTCCCCATCCGGAGGCCCCGGGCTCAGGAGCTTCCTCACGCTCCCTACCCTGCTCTCAAGGGATCCTCCAGCTATACCCCGTCGCTGTCCACCCTGGCCCCTGGCCACTCTCCTTCCCTCTCTGGGTGCTGCCTCTGTACCCCGACTCCTGCTGTCACCCGGTGCCTCCCCTGCCCAGAGTCCCAGCTGTGCGCGCTGGCCCCGCAGAGCTGCACATGCGCCCTGCCTGGCCCCTCCTCCTCCCCTCGCCGGGCTGACAGTGCCTCTCCTGCAGGCCCGCCCCAGCTCCGCCGGCCTCCAGCAAGGGCACGGGGAGTAGCCACAGCCCTACGCCGCGCAACTGTGCCGGACCTGACTCCCGGGCCTGTGGTCACCCCGTGTCCCCAAGTACCTGGGAGCCAGCCTGGCCTGGGCCCTCTGCCCCAGTCCCCGCCAGGCACACGTGCAGAGGAGGGCCCTGGAGAGGGGAGCGCTGAACAAGGGTGCCCACCCCGCCTGCCAGTACCCACCATAGCCACCTCCACCGCGCTGGCCTCTGAGGACGGCCGGTCACAGAGCAGCACGAGCAGGCGGTCCCGGGCCACCGCCCGCGTGGCTGGTAGAGCGCGGATCCCTGAGCAGACGGCGCCCACGGTGGTGCCCTGAGCAAAGACGGGCTGCACGTGAGCACGGCCCAGGGACCGAGAACCTGAGGGTGTTCGCCCCCAGCTGGCACCTCGGACAGGTGGTGGGACACGCCTTACAGGCTGTCTGAGGGAGCAGAGCAGGGATGCGGGGGGAGTGGGGGGGGGGTACTGGCTCCCACAGCGGTCCTGTGCCCCCTCACCCACGACAGACCACCACCATGGTCAGGGCTGGGTGGGGTCTCACCCGGTGCTCAGGCCACAAAGACGTAAGGACGGGGATGCGGCCTGAGTGAGAAGTGCCCGCGGAGCTGTGGGCTGCCCCCGCCTCCCTGGAAGGCCACCTTCAGCCCAGGTCCCTGGACAACTGGAGGATCAGGCACCTCGGCCCAGGCTGGCCACTCCTGGCCACTCCCCTGGGACCAACACTTCACCTCATCTGAGCGCACTCGGCCAGGCTCCCCAGCCTCCCTGACCCCACAGGCGCCAGGCCGCCAGCAGGGGTCTCGGGCCATCTCAGTGGCCACTGAAGGAAGGATGCGGCACCGGGGCTCTGCAGACCTTCGCGGTGCGCGGCGCCGCTCACCTGGGGCACCTGGTCGCGGTTGAAGTGCAGGGTGAGGCGGGCACAGTTATTGTCCAGGTGGCCGGAGCGCGGCCGGCAAGGGGTGCTGGGCAGCAAGGGCTCCTCCGCGCCACACTCCCCCCAGGCCATGCAGGGTGGCTGCAGGCACTGGCCCGGGGCCTTCTCCTGGCACCGCTGCCCAGGTGGGCACTGGATGCTCAGGGCGTCAGGCCGGCCAGCCAGCAGGCAGGGCTTCCGGCCGCACCACACCTGGGCACACGCAGATGGGACCCGCAAACACACCAGCACCACGCGGGGGAGGGGGAAAGACACGGTTGGGTCAGTGAGTCCCAGGGCGGGGCGGGGCGGGGCGGGGCGGGGCGGGGCGGGGCGGGGCGGGGTGGGGGCCCACCCGGGGGACCCCCAGCGCTCCCAGGTTGAACGTGGCACCAGAAGGACCCCACCAGAGCAGGGCAGGGCAGGACAGTGCAGGCCCAGGTCTTCTGGAGCCCGGCTCACCCGTCCCCCTCTCCCAGCACCCTCACAGGGTGAGCAACAGGGTCACGGATGAACGATGGGGACCCCAGGGCACTGGACACCCAGCAGGGCCAGCTGGAGAGGCTCTGGGGCAGGAGCCCCCTGTACCTTGCTGCAAGCCCGGCGGCCGTCCAGGCAGCGGCAGCTGTTACAGTCCTCCACCCAGGAGCCCCCATGAGGGAAGGGCACTCCCTGGGACCAGCAGGACCTCCCGAACACAGTCACTGCGGGGAGGAGAGGTGGGGGCAGCCGTGACGGCCGGGTCTCGCCCTGCCCCCCCAGGCACGGCCCTCGCCCATGACGTGCCCCCACCTACCCTCCTGGCACCGCGGGCCGGCCCGGCCAGGAGGGCAACTACAGCGGTAGCCGTTGACCTCGTCCACACACGTGGCCCCGTAGGCGCAGGGTGAGGACTGGCACTCGTCAATGTCTGCGGGGAAAGCGGCAGCTCATCGGGCAGCAAGTGGGAGGAGCAGCCCCCGGCCAGCTGGGGCCTCGGGTTGCCCTGGGGGGCCCTCTGGGCTGGGCCTGGCACCGTCACTGTCACCAGCCCGAGGCTTAAGCACCACCCCCATCTGCCTCTGGGACGGGTGGAGGGGGGCGGCCTCTGGGTACTGAGACCTCAACCCAAGCTAGGGTCTGCCCCTTGCCGGGTGGCAGGGGACAGACAAAGGAAACTACGGCTGAGGGTGAGGCGGGAGCAGCTCCGAAGGCTGGGGTCCCACAGCACTGCCCGCCCGGTGCCCCCCGGTCCCTCACTGATGCGGCAGTCAGGGCCTGCGAAGCCCGGCGCACACTCGCAGCGGAACCAGTTGACGCCGTCCACGCAGACACCGCCGTTGTAGCTGCAGGGGAGAGGGCAGGTGTCAGGGGACCTGGGACAGGCTGAGCTCCCCGGCCAGCCCACCTCAGGGGCTGCCACTCACCAAGGCAGGGGATTGCAGTCATTGGTATCTGTGTTTGCGGAAAAAAGAGAACAGTAGGCACGGCATCCACCCGCCTGGCACCCATCCGTGCCGAGCCTGGGGCACCCCAGGCATGCAGGGCGGGAGGATACCGAGCTCCCCAGCCAGCCCACCGTGACCAGGCTGGAGGTTGGGGGGCCAGGGCCGCTCTGGGAGGAGAGCCTGTCCTGGAGGGGACTGGCCTAGGAGGGTGGGGTGCACGAGCAGGACGCCCAGGCCACAGGGCGAGTGGCTGGCGGGAGACGGACAGAGGGCAGAACACGGGAGGGGGCTGGGCTGCGGGGCTCGGGGGGTGTTGGAGGTGGCACAGCAGATCTTGGGGTTCAACTGGACTTTGGTGGCCAAGTGCAAGGGGCAGGTCTGTGAGGCAGGTTCGAGGGGGAACAGGACCCGAAAGCTGTGGGAGAGAGGAGTGGGTCCCACCCACGCCCAAGGGCTCACTGTGTGTGCAGGTACGGCCCTCCCAGCCGTCCCGGCAGATGCAGGAGAAGGAGTCCCCGCTGCCCACACAGGTGCCCCCATTCACGCAGGGGTTGGGCAGGCAGCTGCTGTTCTTGGCTGCAAGGGCAGAGGAGGAGAGGAAGGAGGCGGGGGGGCTTTCACCTGGGCTGGGCAGACCGGGCCCTCCGCCCCACGCCTCCAACCCAGACAGCAAGGGGCAGGCGGGGCCAGCGTGCCCTCGGGGCGCCTCACCGACCGTGCAGGTGCTGCCCTTCCAGCCCGGCGGGCAGGCGCAGCGGAAGGTATCGCCGCTGTCGTAGCACGTGCCACCGTTGCTGCAGGTGTAGGCGTCACACTGGAACTCACCTGCGGGCACACGGCCGCTCAGGGGGTGCCCGAAGCAGTGGGTGGCATCCCGGTGGGCAGCCCCCAGCGCAGCAGGGGTTCACGGGCACTCACGCGAGTGGCAGGTCTTGCCCTTCCAACCATCGTCACACGCGCAGTAGAAGTCGTTGACCAAGTCGTAGCAACGGCCGCGGCTGTGGCAGGGATCGGGAAGGCAGTCGTTGGGATCTGGGGGTGAGGACGCCGGTCAGCAGGGGGTCACCGGCGCTCAGGGAGGGCTGCCCGGGGGAGGAGGCGCCGGAGCTGGGCCAGGGAGAGACAGAGGGCGTGGGGAGGGCAAGCGTGTGCCCCTCCGCCACACACACACACACACACACACACACCCCGCTTCTGGTCACCAGCTCGCCACGTGGAGCCGGTGACCACCTGGGGCCGCTGAGGTGCCCGGTGACAGGCCACGTGGGGCCCGAGGGAGGGGCAGCACGGCCCACTCACTGGTGTCGCAGAGCTCGCCCTCCCAGCCGCTGGGGCAGAAGCAGCGGAACGTGTCCACCTCGTCGATGCAGGTGCCCCCATTGCGGCACGGCTGGCCGAGGCAGTCGTCGATGTCTGCAGGAGGCGGGCGTAAGCCAGGTCCCCAGGCCTCCCGGCCCCCTCCCAGCCCCCGGTCCACAGCCACTCACTCTCGTGGCAGTAGGTGCCTGTGAAGCCGCTGTCACAGACACAGGAAAAGTTGCCCCCGGGCTGGCTGACGCAGTGTCCATGGGGGCCACACACGCCGGAGGGGGCCACGCGGGCCACCCTGGTCCCCGCCTCGAACCCGCAGCCATCGACCACTGCCACAGAGATGGGAGGGGTCAGCCCCACCTCTGCAGACCCCACCCACCTCTCACCTCACCCCACCCCACGCCCTCAGGCCCCGCCCACACTGCACCCACCTCTGCAGGCCCCCCCAGGGCACGGCTCCCGGGGCTCGGAGCAGTTCTTGCCGCCCACATCTTCGGGGCACGCACAGTAGTAGTCGCCCTCCAGGTTATAGCAGCGGGCCCCGTTCTGGCAGGGGCTTGGCTGGCAGAAGTCAACATCCACCTAGGGGGCGGGGCACCCACAAGAGCCCAGGCCCTACTGTTGGCGCTGGACAATGAGCCAGGCCTCGCTGGCGTCCATACAAGGAACCCCAAGGTCCAGGCCCCACCTGGACTAGACAGCCAGGCCTCTGCAGCCACAGCCTGGAGAGCCGCCCGACCCAGCCTGGCCAGGCCCCTCCCACCACCCTCGCCTCCAGGGCGGCCCTCTTCCGCTGCATCCGGCCTTCGCCCCTCCTACTGGCAGGAAGGCCAGCTATCGGGCCCCCCTCCCCAGCCACCAGGGCCACCCTGAGCCCTGTCCGTGGGTCCTTCCCAGAAGCATCACCGCCAGGCTCCACAGCGCTGGACAGGACCTCTATCCTGGGCCCCAGGAAGCCTGCTGGCCAGGAGACCCGCCCCTTGCACCCCTGCAGCCCCACTAGTCTCCCCTACAACGGCCAGGGCAGGTCAGAGGGCGGTGGGTGCGCGAGCCTCTCCTCAGACCCGCGTGCGGCAGCCCCACCCCACCCTAGGGCCCCTCTTTCAGGGGCCCAGGTGCTCCAGCGACTGTGGGAATCAGACAGACAGGGCTTGGGACAGCCGGCTGACCGGCCAGGGCTCCCGGCCCACCCCACCAGGAGGGGCTCATCATGACAAGCAGTGACCCTGCGACCCTGCTCTGCCCCTGCCCAGAAAGGCAGCCCGGACTCTCTGCAGGGCCGACGACAACTGTGGCCCCTCTTGGCCACTCGGACGGGCCACCCGGGCAGCGGCTGGAGGAGGGGGAGGCAGGCAGCACACGCAGGCCTCACCTCGCAGAGCGGCCCCGAGAAGCCCTGGGGGCAGTGGCAGCGGAAGCCGTCGACCAGGTCCTCGCAGAGGCCGACGTGGCAGGGGCTGCTGGCACATCCGTCCAGCTGGCGCTCACAGTGCCGGCCCCCGAAGCCCCGTGGGCACACGCACTGGTAGCCGTTCACCAGGTCCTGGGGGGAGTGGGGGGAGCCGGGGGAGCGGGGGGGGTGAACCTCCCGCAGCTGCCCCCGCAGGCGGCTCCCCTGACGCTCCCCCCACGTGCGCGCACGGCACGGACCGGCCCTCACCTTGCAGGTGCCGCCGTGCTGACACTGGCCCCCACAGTCGTTGACGTCTGCGGGCAGAGGCACGGTTACGGCTGGGACTCCCTCTCCCCCAGCCCCGCCCACCTGCGCCCGCCCACCCCACCCGTACTGACTGATGTGACAGTCGGTGCCCTTCCAGCCCGGGATGCAATCACAGTAATAGCCACCAATCAGGTTTTTGCAAGAAAAAGCATTAAGGCACGGCTTCCCTTCACACTCATTGGCGTCTGTGAACGAAACAAGGGCAGCGATGGGGCCCAGGCCCCACTCGCCCTGGCGCCCGCAGCAGCCGCGCATGCCCAGTGCACAGCCCATGCACACACGCGCCCCGCGGGCCCCTCACCCAGCTGGCAGGTGGCTCCCCCCCACTGCTCGGGACAGATGCACTCGAAGCCGTCCACCTGGTCCACGCAGGTGCCCCCTGCCGCACACGGGTTGGAGGTGCACTCGTCAATGTCTGCAGAGGATCAGAGGAAGAGGTGTGGGGCGGGAAGGAGGGACACGGGCCTGGCTCTTCCTGTAACCCCTCCCCTGACCACTGCCACCCACATGGACGCGGCCACTCCACCCCTACCCTCCAGACCCCTCAGATGCCAGGCTGAGTGCCCCAGAGGCACTGGAGTGGGCACTCACCAAGCGCACAGGTGGGCCCGCTCCAGCCGGATGGGCAGTGGCACTCGAAGCCTGAGGGCACCTCGTGGCAGGAGCCCCCGTTGGCACACGGGTTCGAGGCGCAGGCGTGCTCGGCTGTGTTGAGAACCACGGGAAGTGGGTGTGGCGGCCCAGGCCCCCTCCTTCCTCCCCAAGCCCCCAAGGCCCCGAGGTGGGAGCGGGGGGGTGCCTGCCACACAAAAGGCCAGAGAGGTGGGCCCAGCCAGCTCCCGGCCCCGACGTAC
This sequence comes from Delphinapterus leucas, assembly GCF_059928025.1. Lineage (NCBI taxonomy): Eukaryota > Metazoa > Chordata > Mammalia > Artiodactyla > Monodontidae > Delphinapterus > Delphinapterus leucas. The sequence continues at coordinate 180,838,880 of NC_143130.1, forward strand.
CCCGCTCGCAGTTCTTGCCCGAGTAGCCGTCAGGGCAGGCACAGCGGTACTGGTCAGGCTCCGCGTTGATGCACGTGCCCCCGTTGGTACAGGGGCGGTGGCTGCCACAGTAGTTCAGGTCTAGGAGCAGGGGTGGGCGCTCAGGGAGCAGACCGAGCCCCTCGCTCCCTACCTCCCCGAGGCGCCTACCTGGGGCCTCGCCACCCGCCCCTCGCCCACCAGGCGCACCTTTGTTGCAGAGCAGGCCGCCCCAGTTGGTCTCGCAGCTGCACTGCCAGGGCTCCACACAGCTGCCGTGCACGCAGCCCGGGTACGGGACGCACTCGTCACAGAATCTCCCCTGCCAGCCATAGCTGCACCTGGGGAAAGCCGAGGGCTGTGAGGCCATGTGTGTAACAGTGGACCCCGGGAGCTTTGGCCGCTCCCAGGGTGGCTTGGGGACACGGGCGCAGAGTCACATGGGCCGCCCAGGGCCGGCAGCCTCAGCCTTTGAACTGGAACGGGCCCCGGGCCAGGCGGGGGTTACGGTCCCGCCGGCCAGCCCGCACCGTCACGGCACTCCCGGCCGCTGGCCTCGCACGGTTGGCCGCAGCTGTCCAGTCACTCCTCCCGGAGCTATTTTGGGACTCACCCCAAGCAGGGCCCCGAGAGCAAGCGCCAGGAAAGGAAGGCACTGCCGGGACCCCAGGAATGAGAGGGCCAGGTGCTGCCAGGCCTGCGTGGGCCAGCGGGGCATCAGGAAAGGACTCCTGGCCTGGCCCCAACCGGTAACCGTGGGCGCAGCACGTGACCTCACCTGGGACTCAAGGGCAGTAACTGCTCTCTCCACGAGGCCCAACCACGGGCGCATCTCACAGATGGGGACACTGAGGCCCACAGGCCGCCCCAGTCCAGCCCTGAGAGAAGCCAGGTTCAGAGCAGCTCTTGGGCTAGAGTCACCCGCTCCCCGGCAAATGGCCTCAAAAGGCCTGTTGGCTCCAAGGCCACGACACTGAGGCCTGGCCCTGCCTGAGCTGTGGGCCAACATCCTCTGTGGGAAGTCCTTCAAGAGGAGGGGCAGAAAGACGCCCAGGCCATCAGCGAGGGCCGGACCTCAGCCAGCCGGGGGCACTGCTCTCGGGGGAGAGAGACCAGCACCCTGTGCTAAACGCCCCAGGGCCTGGCGGGCTGCCCTTCAGGCCCTGGACGTGACCCCCAGGGGACCCTCCCTAGAACTTCGTCCTGCAGGATGGAGCGACGTCCGTGCCATCACCCACCACGTGGATTTATTTTTGGAAAAGGAAAGAGCCACGGCCCTTCCCGGGCCGCCTCTGTGGCCCACGGCACCCAGCAGGGACGCTGGCCAGCTCAGCCAATGCAGGACAGGGAAACCAAGGCCGGTGAGAAGGGGCTCCTCCAGCCCCCCGTACCCGGGGGCGGGGCGCACGGTGTGTGTGCCGGCCTGGGCCACACGCCCCCATCCACCACCCTCCCTGCGGGGGACCCCTGCCAGGGAGCACGAGGGTCCCTCGGGCGTGCTCTCGGCCCTGGGTGGGGCAGCCCTCTCCACGCCCCCCCTACCCCAGCTTTCCTGGCCCCAGAAGCCCAGGGAGGAGACGGCAGGAAGGCACGGCCATCTCCGCAGCATCCGGTGGGGGTTTGTCCTGCGCTGAAACCTGAGCCCTGAGCCACGGGCGGCAGCTGGGCCTCACCCACAGGCCAGGGAGAGAGGCGGCTAGGGCTCACCTAGAGCCTCTGTCCCAAGCGTCCCACGCCGCACCCCCCGCCCCCTCCGCGCCTTCCTGCACAGCCCACACTGCAGTGGAGGGAGGGCCTCTCCCACCCTCCTCCCACCCGGCTGCTCCGTCACCGGCCACCCAGAGCCGCTAGCATGGCCCTGCCCCATTGTGCTCACGACCCAGGTGGGGACCCGTCTGCCCGGAGTCCCAGGGCTCATGCCCACCACACAGGTCACAGGGCAGGGCTTCAGGGGAGGGCCCTGCCCCGGGCAGGGAGCAGTGCTGCACTCAGGCTCCCACCCAGGATCTGGTTCCTGGAGGTACCTGTCCCTCAAGACATGAACCCACCCTGGGCCAGGCCCCCAGGTGCCCTCTCACCGGCACTGTGCTCCCCACGCCACTTGGAGATCCACTCAACTTGTCTGAAACCTGGCAGAGTGAGTGGCCGGGTGGGTGCAGCCCTAGCCCCCTGCCTATCCCTGGGCAGCCTGCCCGCCTCCCTGCCCTGGGACTGGCGGGTCTGCTCCACATGCCGCTTCCCAGGCCAAAGCCACCACAGGACGAGCGGAAGGTCACCCTCCCATCCCGGCCCCCGGATCCCAAACACTGCCCTCCCTGTCCAAACTCAACGGGGGAGTTATTAAATTTCTCTGCTTAACGCCCTTATCTGAAAAACACACCTGGGAGCAAAGCCGCCCTCCAGGGGTCCCGGGATGAGTGAGACCCCAGGCTGGGGCACAGGCATCACTCCCAGCACCTGCGCATCTCTGCCAACGTGCAGGCCCCTCCCAGGGGCTCGCCCCTGAGCACCCACCTGGTCCCCCAGGCCCAGCTCCCGGGCCATCCTCACGCACCCGCGGCGCCCACCCTTGCTCACACACCCTAGAGAGCCCTGCTCTAAGCCCTCCGGGCTCCGAAGCCTGGCCCCGCCCCTCCAGCTGTCCCAACCCCCGCTTCTCTGCTCACTACCTGGCAGGACTACTCCTCCCTTCCCACAGCCACCAGACCCTGCCCAAGCCGGCAACTCTACCTTCCCCCCAATCAAGGTCTCCGATGGCCTCCACTGTCTGCATGAGGCTGCGGGGACCCCTCGCTCTCTGGTTCCCTCTGACCCCCGGCCAACCCTGTGTCACTGCCCGGTGGCCTCTGCCAGCTCATCGTACACTGTCACCAGCAGGAGGCTGGGACCGGCTCCTGGACCTCTTCTCCTCTCCAACTGCCCCCCGGTGGCTGTCAGCACCGCCCCTGTGCCTCAGGGGCCCATCCGTGTCTCGGGCCAGGCCTCTCCCCACAAACCCAGGGCAGGGCAGGGCGGGGCACCTGCTGCTCTCACCCCTGCCTGCTGCACCTGAGCCCATCCCTGTGTCCAGTGGCACAGGGTATAGAAGGCTTGGGGTCCTCCCCGATCCTCCCCGCTTCCACTCCAGGACGTCTGCAGGACCTGCCCACCCTTCCACCTCCCACTGGACCGTCACCATCACACACCCCCTCCCCAGCCTGGCCCCTCCCACATAGCAGCTGCTCTGGTCCTTCCATCCCACCTCGCTCAGCTCCAAACCCTGCAGCAGCACCCCCTTCTTTTCTAGGTCCCCCCCCACACTCACCACCCTCCCTGTCCTCCCCCCACAAGCACAAGCCGCTGTGCCCTCTGCACTTCCTGTGCTGCAGACACCTGCCCTCGGGTGGCTCTCTGCCTCCCGGCCTCTGCCCCTGTGTAAGACCGTCCCAACCAAGTTACGTGAAACGGCCCTGGCCGCCCCCCTCCCCAGGCCCCCGCACCCCTGTCCTCGTGGGGCTATCACTGTCGGGCACGCCCAGGCTCTGAGGCCACGTGCGTCCCTGTGCCGATTATAAGCTGCGTGGGAGCAGGGCCCATGTCCCCACTCACTGTGGCCCCGACACCCAGCTCCCCAGCACCGCGTCCACAGCAGGCGCTCAGCCAAACCCTGCTGAGGGAGCAAGTGTGCCTGGAGAGCAAAGAAGGCGCAGGCGCCCGGCACTCACTCACCTGCACTCCCCAGGCACGGAGCATCCCCCGTGGAGCAGGTTACATCCTTGCTTACACACGGCTGCAAAGAGAGAGATCAGAGAGGCGCCGCTGCTGCCAGCCATGCACGGGCCCCCACAGCCCTGAGGCAGGCACGGGGTGGGGGTGGGGGGCCTCCAGGTGGCACCCCGCACAGCCCTCCACGCGGCCCCTCCGCGTGGCCCTGCACAGCCCGCTCACCCTCCTTGCACTCCTTGCCCATCCAGCCGTCCATGCAGGCCTTGTTGCCATACTGGTCGCAGGTGTAGTGGCCGAAGAAGTCGTTGCGCGGCCGGCAGAACTTGTTGCAGGTGGCGCTATAGTAGTTCTCATCGCAGCGTACACGGATCTTCAGCTCCAGGTGTGCCACGTGGCCGCTGAAATGCAGGCTCTTCCAGCGGTCCTCCGGGTTGATCATGCCCGCGTGCGACACCCGCTCGATCAGCAGTTCCTCTTGGGGGGGCGGCAGAGTCAGCCGGCTCAGCCACCACATCCTCCTCGGAGGCGCACAGCCCGCCAAACCACGCGGCCAGCGGCCTCAGGCCACAGAGCCGGGACAGCAGGGCCACGGCAGGAAGCGCGGGGCTAGAGGGGCCTCCTGCCCCGCTAACACAGGCGACCCCGCCTGTGCCCCGCAGCCCGCGGCCCTGCTCCCACCGGCACCCCCACCGGGCACCACGCCCACCCCTCACCAGTGGACGTCGCTGGCCACCCTCCCGCCCCTGCCGGGACCCCTTCTCTCTGAGGGCCTTCCCGGCAGCAACCGCACCGCTCACTACCGCTCATCTGAAAACAAGCCTCTCTCGGCCCCGAGCACGCACGGATCCAGCGACCCGATGGCTGGGCCTCCCTTCAAACCAAGCTGCCGCGTGGGCGGAAGCACCCTGAGCTGGCAACCACAGGCACAGGGCTCGTGGTACGTCTCCCTATACGCTCGTACCAGTTCGGGGAAGTCTGCAATAAGAGGCTAAGGATCCCGTGCACCCCCCCACCCCTGAGCTACAGGAAAGGCCAGGCCCCTCCCTGAAGCGTCTCTCCCTGGGCCGACCCATCCCCGCCCTCCTCCGGGGAACACTCCTGCCTTGGGCAGCCTGTCCCCACGCCCGCCCAGCCCCGCTGACCGCCGCTTCCAGCGGCCCCTCTGCGTCCCCACAGTGTCGTCACCTGTGGGACCCAGGGGCTCGGTCTGCCTCGGCATCCGACTGCCCGCGTGACAATGCCCCCAAACGCAGCATGTCCAAACTGTGCTCCGGCCCATCCGCAAGACGGCTTCTCGGCCCTGCGGCTGCTCAGGCCACCCCCGCCCGCTCTCACCACGTCCAACCCACCAGCAAGCCCCGTGCCTTGGCCTTCAGAGCGACCGGAGCCCCTCTCACCCCGCAGGCTGCTCCTGGTCCCAGCACCCCCAACCGCCACCTGCGTTCACACAACCGCTTCCTCAGCCATCTCCACGCCGGTCCTGCAACCCGCCCTCCAGCAGCAGCCTGAGCGACCCCACTCCGGGAGAAAGCCAGCCCACGAAGCCTCCGCGACCTGACCCCGGCCTTGCTGGCCTAATCGCTGCCTCCACCCCTGCCACGAGGGCCCCATGCTCTTCTCCAGATGCATCGGGCTCACTCCTGCCTCAGGGCCGTGCACGCAAATGCTCTTCCTCGTTTGTCCACGGAAAACCTCTCTGCCCCACCACCACAGGGCCCCGCAGATGCCGTGCAAGGTCGGCCAGCCACCAGGTGAGCCTGCGGGGGAGGGCCACCAAGCCCCAAGTTCCAGGGCAGATGGGCAGAGAGGGGCTCAGAAAGCCAGAGAGAGCTCTCGGCAGCGAACCGCTCTGCTGCGCCACTGACCCGGCCTCAAAAGAACAGGCTTGGGTCTGGGCATCAGCGGGAGGCTACGGGAGCGCTGGGGAGGCCCAGGTGCGGCCCTCGGCCCTCAGTGAGGACACACGCCCATCAGAACAACACAGAGGAAGCTGAGACTGGGGAGGAGGGCAGTGCACGCGCAGCTCAGCAAATCACAAGTGTGGCAGAGCTTCCTCGCAGCCAGGGCAAAAAGGGAAACAGCACAAAGATCCTCAGGGTACAGGCAGCTTTCCTGCCACGTGGGCCTTTGTCCCCAGCAGGCAAAGGACCAGGAACCTGGCTACGTGCATCTCCGTGAACGAGGAGGTCAGCCTCCCAGTGCCCTGAGGGAGGCCCTGCAGGCAGCGGTCCACCCAGCCGGGGCTAACTCACCATCTGGGGTGGTGTCATTGTCCCAGTCCCAGGCCTCCACGATGAGGGTGAAGGAGCGCTGCGGACACAGGGAGGGGCCCGTCAGGTACCCGAGGCCCTGCCCCAGCCCAACCCTCCCACCACCACCCCCACCACCATGCCTCGGCCACACCCCCACTTTATCCCTCGGCTCTGAGGAGGGGTCTCCTCAGCAGACCCCGAGATGACCCCCTGGAGGAGGACTGCCCCTCCGGGTCACGAAGGCTCAGGGGGTGTGAGCTCGCGGCTCCCGCAGCTTCGTGGCCCACCAGCGAGCCTGACCGGCTTGGGTCAGGACGGAGAGAAGGGAGAGTGACCCAGACAGAGCAGCGGGCAGAAGGTGGGCACAGCTGGAGCAGCTGCAGACAGGGGTGCCAGGTGGCCGGGGACCAGAGGGGGTTGAGCGGGAGGCCCCTCGGCAGCTCACAGGGGCCCAACCCACTGTGGGGAACAGCAGGTCCCACCCCCAGCCTGCCCGGGAGGGACGATGCCCCGTCACCAGGCCACGGGACGGCAGGGGCAGGCCCAAACGCTGGTGCCGCCCCCACACCCCCCGCCCCGGGACACAGTAAACGTCTGCCCCACTAGCCTGCCTCACCCAAGACCCAGAAAGCGGCCCCTGCTGCACAGATAGGGAAACTGAGGCCCAGGGACTGTCCAAGGCAGCCTCAGCCTATGCTCTCTCCCCCTCCCTGCCCCCAAGACCATCCGGCCCTCGGGCACCAGGCAAATGATGGGGTGAATGATGGGCTGACATCACTGAGCAGCCCCAGGACACCACCACTCCGCCTGCCGTGAAGACAGCCAGTCGCTCCCGGCACAAACTCGCGCCTCGCCTCACCCCTCCCTGCCCAGCTCTTCCCCGGCCGGGACCCTCCGTGGCTCCCCCCTCCACGCTGCTCGGCCCCCTCTCGGGCCAGCCACAAAGGTGCCGACTACCACCCACCCGGCTCTAGCCCCACCCGGGCTGGGGGCTCACAGGACAGGGCCATGTCTGGGACACGGGCTGGCCGGCTTCCTGCCCGAGGGCTACTGCCCTGGGGAGGCCAGACGCCTCCCCACCCTCGGCACCCCCATCTCCCAGCCCCTGCAGGCTGGTTTCTTCGCCCCTGCAGCTGCCTGCCGGCACCCCACCCCACTCAGCCCTGGCTCTGCCGTCCCCCACATCCCGGCCCGAGGCAGCTCCCCGCGGGCTGCCTGCCACATCCAATCACACCCACAGCCCCTGGACACCCAAGCGCGGTCCTCCCTCGGAGACCCTCCTCTTGTCCCCTACCCCGTGCCTCCAGCTGCCCTTCCTCTTCCCGCCCCTCCCACGACACGGCCTCAGGGCCCAGGACACACGTGCCCACCCTCAACTTCGCTCAGCTCACCTACGCCGCTGCCCCTGCCCTGAGCCCAGCCCCCCAGCAGCTGTCTCCCAGACACCCCTGGACGACCCGCAGGAGTTCATGCTCACAGCCGCCACCCTAGGACCCACACCCACCCAAGAAGCATGAGCGGGAAGCGGGGAACCACCCTCCATCCTTCTAGAAGCCCACCCCCTGCCCCCATGGAGCTGTCCCCAGGCTCTCAATCCCACCTCTTCAGTCTCCCTGAAACCCATTCCCTCACTCCTGCCACTGCCCTCTGCCAGGCCATCAGGATCCGTGCCCAGGATGCCCATCTCCACCAGAAGGGCTCCCGGCAGACACTGGGGCCTCCACACCCCCGTTCACAGGAGCCCCAGTGACCCCCAGGGCTCTGTCCACATGTCCCCCACTGCTCATCCCTCTTGGGGCTCCCCGTGGCGTGCGCCCTCCTCACAGGTACCCAGCACGCCCACCCTGCCCCTGGGCCTTTCCACACACGGCTCCATCCCACTGCCTGGAATGCTCCCGGCGGACGGGTGAGTCAGCGGGGCACGGAGCTGCTGTTCTAAAAGGGGGTCAGGGCAGGCCGCGGAGAGGGTGCCTCTGGGCTTGAGGCTGCAGAGTACAGGAAGGAGCCATGTGGCAGGGCCTCGGGCTGGAAGAGCAGGGATGTGGGAACAGGGGTCTCAGAGTCAGACGGCGGGGCTGCCAGCCCCTGTGCCAGTCTTGGTGCTAACGCTTTGGAGCAAAGTGGGTGGCTGCCAGGTGGGTCTGAATGAGGCCAGAGACCAACGGGGCTTCAGCAGTCGTGCTGGCCACCTGGCAGAATGGGCTATAAAGGACACAGGAGGAAGCAAGGAGTTGACACGGGCTGCGCCCAAGAGGGCGGGACCATGGCGGTCAAGGCCCCCAGTAGGGCAGGTGGAAGAACGCCCCAGGCCGGGCTACCCATCCCACAGGGTGCTCACCCCTTGGGGCAGCCGGAGTCCACCTCCCCACACCTGGGCTTCGGGGAGTAGGGAGCGCCTCCTGGCTCCCAGGAAACCCCACGCCAGCCACTCAGGTAGGATTACCGCCACCTTCGCCAGAGCCCAGGGCTCCGGTTACCTGCTCCCGCAGGGACATGTGCTGCCCGCCCACCCGCAAGGGCCCCACCGCCCGCCAGCTGGGTTCCCTACACCTGGACGGCAGGAAGTCATCCAGAGAGAACCTGAGCCACTGGGTGGGGCGGCACCTCCTCTCCTCCTCCCGACTGGCCTCTAGGACTCAGTTTCCCTCCTGCAAATGGCAACCTTTCATTCCACTGCTGCTGCCTTGTGGGCCATGGGCCCGGCAGGGCTTTGTCAACCCCAGGTCTCTACAGAACAGGAAAAAGGCAACAGGCCTGGACGGGAGGCCTCGGGGGGCACACTGTCATCCCAGGGACCGGGCTGGGGGGTGGGTGCTTGGGCAGGGTTGATGACAGCTAGGGGCCGGGGGCAGGTTCCTTAGGAAGCAGGCAGGGGAACACCCCTGGCCAGGCACAGTTGGGCCACCAGCCTGCCCAACCTCGAGAGGCCCACCCAGCCGGCTGGCATTAATCCCTGAAGACCCAGCCACACCTCTTCCAGGAAGCCCGCCCTGACCTACCCACACCAGAATCCCAGCCCGACCACGGCCTTCTTCCTGGCCCACCCCCAAGGCCAGGTCCAAACCCTTTGTCTGACCCCCCAGAAAGGATGATGGGGCAGCCGCCCACAGACATGGAAATGGCACAGGGCAGACGTGGGGCCGGATGTGCCACACCCCACGGCCCAGGACACCCCAGGCCAAGAAGGCCTAGCACAGACCTTGGACCTGCTGCCCCGGCTCCTCTTCCACAGCACCCTGCATCAACGCCCGGCCCCCCACGGAGCAGAGCTTCACGCCGGGCGCCAGGAGCTCTAAGCACAGATACGTTTCCTGAAACCCGAGCTTCAGAAAGGCCCAAGCCTCTGCCTCCATTGTCACCCGACAGGGAGGGGAGGGGGCCGCCTCCCCTCAAGGCGCTGGGCCCCGGCACCCCCGCAGGAGGAGCGGACCGCAGGCCTCCCCACAAGGGAAGCCAGACACCCACACTCCGCACCAGGGACCAGACAGGGCCTTGCCTGGGCGTGCCCCTCCCACCCCACTGCGGGCCGGCAGCCCACGGTCTCACGACACCTCATCACACGCACGTTGCAGGGCTGCAAAGCCCACAGTCAGGTCGACCTTGGTCACACCAGGCTCACGGTAGTCTGGGGGATGAGGACCCCAGTGTACCTGGGGTCTGGGGGGATGCGGACCCTGGCTCAGGCCTGAGGATTAGAGATGCCTGTCTCCACCAAGAAACCCCTCGCTGGCCCAGCCTGCCCTCAGCCAGACACTACCCCTGAGAGGCTCCCTGAAAGCCACAATCCCTCCAAGGAGCCGCTGCCTACACCCTCCAGCAAGCTCCTCCTTGCCACGCTGCAGCCTTGCTCCCCAACCCACCTCTCAGGCCCAGGGACAAAACCCCCGCCCGTATCCAAGCACTCCACTGGCCGGTGCAGCCCTCCCGGTGTCCCCACTTTGCCCGAGAGCCCCGCCCTGCTGCCCCAGTATCAAAGCCTTGACCAAGACCCCTGAAGTACACGGCAGGTGACGGCACGGAGCAGGTGCAGCCTGCCAAGCCCCACCTGGGCAGGACCCCAGGGCCCCAGTGGGAAGGTATGGAGAGGAAGGGGGCAGAGGAGGCCCCGGGAGCAGTGTGGGGAAGGGGCCAGGGTCCACGTTAGCTCCCACCCCAGTCCCCAGCTCCTTGGGGGTCGGGAGCACACGGAGGGTGGTGCCACACACCACCCAGGGCAGCTTAGGCGCTCCCAGGCACAGACCTTGGCCTGGCCCACCTTGGGATGGGGGCTCGTGCCGCTGACAAGCCCCCTTGGCAGTTGGACGTGGGGGGGCTGGGCCCTGTGTCCACATCCCGGCAGACCTCCCCCTTGGGTGTGCATGCCCCCGACTGGCCCAAGTCCCCTGCCCACCCCTGAGCACATCACAGACCCCGCAAGGGGCTCCGGCCTTCTGCTGGGCAGCCAGCGAGGAAGCGGGGAGACTAGGCCAGCCGGAAGGCCAGGCTGGGCACTGAGCCCTGCAGCCCTGTCCCCCGTCCACAAGCCCACACAGTTGCACCACGCGGCCAGGTCCCAGGACCTGCTCTGGCCCACGATCTCAGGTTGGCTACACCGTCAGAAACGGGATCAGGCCCAGGCCCACCTCGGTTCTCCTCACGACTCCAGCTTGGCCTTCACGAGCGGCCACACCCCATCTGTGCCACCATACACAGCCACCCCCTCGAACCCACAGGGCTCGCTCCAGGAGAGGGACCCTCGACCTGTGGGCCAGCTCCTGGGGTCCCATCTACCAGAACGTAAACCAAGTAGGCAGGTGTGGCCTCTAACTAGGCAGCAGGCCCCCTCACTCAGGGCCCCCGATGCCACACTGCACCTCCATCGGCCAGCCCCACCCGGCCCTTCCAACACCCCCAATGGCCACCTACCACACCCAGAGAGAACTCACGCGTGCGCACGTGCACACACACGTGACCAAAAGTGGCCTCCGCCCTGCTAGCTATAGGCCAGGCGCTGGGGCCGACACGGCATCACCTACCTCCTGCGGGGGACCAGCGGGACGCATACAGACATCCATGGGGCCGGATGAGGAGAGAAGAGGCAGGCCTCACACCCAGGCTGACCCCACCTTTCTCACCTCCAAGACCCTGGACACGCCCCTCTCCAGAAAGCTAAGCCCGACACCAACCTGAAACCACAGGCGGTAGACAGCGCAGGGACCCGGGCCCATGCGGCCAGGTCAGGGTGCCCCGACCAGGCCTGGGGCAGCGGCGGAGGGGGGCGTTCGGGACTGGCTGAGGGTCACTGGGGCAGGCGCAGACCGGCTGCCGGCCCTCCCCCTCCAGGGGCCTGGGTCGGGTGCAGGAGGGCGGCTCCCCACACCCGTGCACCTGCAGCCACCTTCAAGGCCCTGCTCACACCCCTACTCCAGGGTCTTGAACGGGAGCCCACCCACCTGAAGCCCCGAGGCAAGGCCTGGCCTCCTCCTCGGTCCCCAGGGCACCAAACACAGTCCTCACTTTCTCCGGTCAGGGTCAAGGGCCCTAGTGGGCACACTGGGTTCCAAACTCGCCCCAGCTCAACTCACCCCAGCTCACGGGATGGAGCTGGACTTGCAGCAGGCAGAGGCAGTGTGGCCCCAGGGCTGCTGCCGGCCGAGCGGAAATACCAGTGCGCTGGCATCGCCACACCGGCTGCAGGCCTGGCAGCCAGACCACACTACTGGCAGGGAGGAGAGAACAAGCGCAGCCCCCCAAGCACACGGCTGCCCCCCAGCCTCACCCCCGACCGGAGGGTGGGCCACCTGCTCCTTCCGAGAGGACCCAGCTGGGGGCAGGAGGAAGGGAGGGGAGCTGGCCCAGGACCCGGTGCCCAGTCTGCAGGCTCCTGCCTGGGGAGACCAGGGCCTGCCCCGTCCCGTTCCACCCCTGGCCGGCCAGCAGGGCCGAGCGCCTGAGGGACACGCGTTGGCCCGCCACATTCCTCCAGGCCTCCCTGCCCCCACGGCCACTGCTGCCAACTCGAGCCGAAAACACATCCTCAGGTAGCGATTTCGAACCGTGCTGGCTCCGGCCCAAGCGCAGATGACAGGCTGCGGGCCCTGCTCAGACCTGCCTGCTGCGCCGCTGCGGGGGCGAGGGGGCTGGGCTCATCCCCGCGCCCGGGGCCTCCCAGGCCGCCCCTGCCGTTTCCACCCCAGGGACACATTCCCCGTCTGAGGCCCCAGGGTCAAGGGAGACCCCAGAGACCAGCCAGGTATGTGGGGGTAGGGCTGTGGCCCCAGGGGGGTGTAGCCAGGGGTCAGGAAGGGGGTAAATAGGACAGGGGAGGCCCCCGGCCCAGGCTGAGGAGAAGGTGCCAGCACAGGGCTCAGAGCCGGGTCGGGGAGGAGGGCGTCGGGCCCAACTTCAACCAGCCCGGCCTCAACCTCCCGTCTCTTCCAGAACCAAGACATCAGGTGGACATATTCCTGTTGGCTCCCGCTGGCTGGTCCAGCCAAAGGTCCTTAGTCAGAAGGACAACCTCTCAGTCGGAGCCTGGCATCCTGCTACAGCCAGACCCACCCCAGCTGCGGGCACCTGCTCCTGCACACCGAGGCCCCGCTTTACAGGGTCCTCTCTCATCCCTGCCCCCACCCAGTTCCCTGCATGCAGCACAAAGACCTGGGAGGGCCACATCAGGCAGCAGGAAGCCTTCACCTGCCCAACCACAGCTCCCTGCAGCCCACGGTGATGAACCACATCCCTACCAGCATTCTCAGACCCAAGGCTCCTGCCTGACAGGCCAGCTCCATCCCCCTCCCACAAAAGAATAAAACCAAAAACCCAAGACTGCAAGATGTAAGGAGCCTGACAAAGAATCACTGCACCAGGGCCCACTGAACCTTCCCCCCGGATCTGGGCCAGGAGCAAAGGCTGCCACCAGCACACGTGCCCGAGGTCTGCCCGGGCCCAGGTCCCCCGGTGCCCGCCGGAGCTGCCACCCCCCACCCCCGCCCCCGGGCATCCAGGAAACTGCAGGGCGGGCGCAGGCTGGCCAAGGGCCCAGGCGGCTCCGCCGGGGCCTGCCCCAGACCAGCCCCAGCACGCGCGGCGCACATGCCTCCCCGGCCTGCCCAGGCCCGAGGCGCCTGGCCGCGCCTCCCCACCCAGACAGACACGCGCAGGGCGACGCAGGCACACGCCGCGGCCGGCCGTGCACGCGGGCCGAGGCCACCCCGCCCGGCCGCGACCCCCGCGCGCCCACGTGGCCGGGCGCGGACCCGGCCCCACGGAGCAGGCGCCCAGGGTCCGCCCGCCGCGCGGCGCCCCCTGCCGGCCCCACCCGCAGGGTCCGGGCGCGCGAGGCTCGCACTTACGGCCGGGGCCGCAGGTGCCGGGAGGCCGAGGGGCCGAGGGGCGGCGGGCAGGGCGGGGCCGGGAGCCAGGCGCCGAGGGAGGGGAGGGCTGGGGGAGGGGGGTGGGGGCGCACGTACCGGCCAGGCGAACTGGAAGGGGATGACGACGAGACCCGGGTCCTGGTCGCCTCCGGCCCGGGCCCGGGCCCGCGCCCGGTCCCCCGCGGCACCCACCGGCGGCAGGTAGAAGGAGTTGCCGCCCAGCACGGGCGTGGCGCCGTGGCCGTAGCTGCAGGGCCCCGTGGGCGTCACCTTGGCCTGGTACTCCTTGAGGCACACGCGCACGTACGTGTCGCACTCGTCGTGGCCGCAGCCCCCCGCGCGCGTCGTCCGGCCGTCGCCGTCACAGCAGGCGCCGCTCAGCAGCTCCCCGTTCACGTTCCGCAGCGCGCTCAGCTGCAGCTCGAAATAGCCCATGGGCCGCGCCGCCTAAAAATAAGGCAGAGGGAGAGCGCAGGGAAGCGCGGGCCGGGGTCGCGAGCCGGGGCGCCCCGCCCCCACCCGCCGCGCAGCCTCGAGGGCTTCCGAACCGCGGCGCCCGCAAGCGGTGCCACCGACCCCGAGGGACGGGCCGGTGCGCCCCGTCCGCGCCCCCGCTCACCTGCACGCAGAGCGCCAACAGCAGCAGCTGCCGGGGCAGGCGCCCCCGGCCCCGCGCCCGCATCGCCTCCTCGACCCCGCCCGCCGGCCCGCCGCCGCCGCCGCCCCTGCGCGCCCGGCCCCGGCCTCCCAGTGCCCGCCCGCCCGCCCTCCAAGCGCCGGCAGCAGCGGCAGCGGCAGCGGCAGCGGCAGAGGAGGCGGCGGCGGGCGGGGTCGAGGCGGCGCCGCGCGGGCCCGGGCGGCGGGCGCGCTGGGGCTGCGGGCGCGCGGGGGCGGCGGCGCTCGGGCTCGCAGGGTGCCGCGCCGACCCAGCTCCCTCGCGGCGGCGGCGGCGGCGGCGGGCGGCGGCGGCGGCGGCGGGCGGCGGCGGCGGCGGCGGCGGCGGGTCCCGGTCTCGGCTCTGCGCGCCCGCGCTCCCGGCGCCCGCAGCCAACAAGTTCGGGACAAGACTGACAGCTCGCTCGCCCATTCGTCACCCGCGCACCTGCATATGCATGAGGGGGCGGGGCCGCGCCGCGGGGTGGGGCTGCGGGGGGGGGGTGCCGGGGGCGCCCAGGATTTAAAGGCGGCGGAGGACTCCTCCTGCCAGCGCCTGGATCCGGCGCACGCTTCCCGGCGCCCTCGGGCGGCGGGGCGGCGGCGGCGGATCCACTAAAGCCTCCGCCGAGCCGGGAGAGCGGCGCTGGGCGCCGCAAAGCGGCTTCCCCTCGCCCGATCCCCGCCGGGTGTCAGGAGCCAGGGGGTGGGGCGCCCCCTGAGGTCACCGCCGTGGTCCCCTCCTACCGGTGCGCCGCCGCCGCGCTGCTCGCGGTCCCAAAGGAGATGCCGCCTCCTGCGCAAATCAGGGCTCGGCCGCACGCGGGGCAGGCGCGGCCTGGGACCCGAGCCTGCCCGGCTCTGCTGCGCGACCCCCTTCCCCTGTGAGTGCCCCAATCCGTGCCGCTCCTACCACCTCCACTCCTACCACCTCCACTCCGGCCGCAGGGGGCGCTGCTCCCCTCCCACCCCCCGGCGCTCCCCTCCCACGCCCCGGCCCTCCCCGCCTCACTGCCGGGGGGTCAGGAAGCCAGGGAACGAATGTTCCTCCGCGCAGACTGTGTGCCCAGTTCGGTGCTGGTGCGGGGCTCGCCAGGCCATACTTTCGAGGAACGCCCAGGATGGGTGTCGGGGCTTGGGCGGGGCGGGGCGAATAAAGGACGGTAGTGCACCCCCAAAAGGACAAGGTGAGGGCCGCCCAAAGAGGCTCCTGCTGCTGTACCGGTCGCCAGGCCCCCATATCCCACCCTCTGTCATCACCTTGTTGCCCTCTACTGGAGTAACCTCGCCTCGCCTCCGCCGAGGCTCCTTGTCTCCAAACATCCCAGCCTCTCCGCCAGTCAGCGTCCCTTTCAGGGCTGGAGCTCGCCTTTGCCGTTAGGGATACCGCTTCGGTCCAAAGGGGTCTTCCCGCTCAACCTCCGTAGTAACTGGGCTTTCTTCATTCTCCTGGCTCCTCCGGCCCTGGGCTGGATGCTGGGGGGTGCAACCCCTGCCTGGAGCTAGTCACTGCTACAATTTGGGGGGTGGGGTGGGGCTGGAAGCCTTCCTGGAGGAAGAGAGCTTTGAAGGAGGCCAGGTTCAGGGGCAAGGGCAATGGCAGAAGGAACTCAGGAGCACAGACACTGCCCTCTCTCACACTAGGATATGTAGGCGCAGCAGCAGCCTAAGGGGCCTAATGCCCTGGTTTCACCGCCCAGCCTGCGGGTCCAGGCCTCAGGGGCCTAAAGAAATGGGCCTGGCTTTGCTCACTCCAAGCGCCCATCCCTACCTGAGCCCCCCTGTAGGCTGGGAGGGGGCAGGACACAAGCCAGGCACCGCCATGCACAGTGACCCCCACCAAATAAGGGAATGTGAGCTGTGTTCAGAGCCTTCCAGTTGCTTTCTTCCTGAGGGTGGGTAGCGGTTACTGCTGTGGGGACAGGGGGTTCCCCGGGGAGAGGCTTCCTCCTCTTTGCTCTGGCCCAGAGACAGTACTGAGTACTGGAGGCTCTGTCCCAGGGGTCCAGGGCTCCAACCCTGCCCATGCCCACTGTCCTACACCCACCGCTCTCCTGCACTCATCAAGCGGTGAGCAAGGCTGACACAGCCAGTGGGGGCTGGGGGGTGGGGTGGGCAGAGAACATAGACAAACAATGCAGAACAGCAAACTGTAAGGGTGAGGCATGCAGCAGCACATGGGGAAGAAGCCTGCTGAGACCCAGAGGGAAGGCCAGGGTCAGCCAGGTGAGGGGCTGGGAAGAGCACATGCAAAGGCCCTGGGGCCGAGGAGCACACATGGCCAGGGCAGAGCAGGTGAGGGGCAGAGGGGGAGGCTGGAGGTGGTGGTGAGTGCCGGCTGTGCTGGGCCTGCCTGGCTAGAGTCTTCCTGCTAAGGCTGACGGGAAGTCACAGAAAGCAGCTGAGCTGGGTTGGGCTGCACGTTTGTGATTTACGTTGTCACAAAGATCCCTGGCTTGGGGGGGAGGGGCAGCACAGGGCGAGGTCAGACAGGGAGGCCATAGGCAGCCACTGCCATAGTGCAAACGAGAGGGGCCGGTGGCCGGCCTTTCCGTGGAGAGGTGGAGGAGGGGGGACTTCCAGCGCAAGTAAGAGGCGGAATCTGGAGAAGAGCCCCCCGCCGTGCGCCCCTCCCTCGTCCGAAGCTTCCTGCTCCTGGCCAGCTGTGGGAGGAGACGATGGCCTGGACTAGCTCACACGGCGGGTGGTGTGGCTGACGCTGGGCTTGCTGTGCCGCCGGTTCCAGAAGCTGCTGCATTTCAGCTGAGGCTCTTCCCCTGCTCAGGGCCGTCTTCGGCACGAAGGCACCAGTGAGGGATGCTCACCCATCCCAAGGTTCCAGCTCCACCTGCCAGGGGACGTGGCCACCCTGGAGCCCTTCCCACTGGCCAACCCTGCCTCAGGGATACAGGGAGCCCCCGCCCGCCCTGCAACCCTGGGGAGACAGTGGTCCGGCCCCATCTGCCTCCAGCCAGGCCCTTTGGGAATGGGATGGGCTCCCTGCCTCCCAGCCCAGGGAACAGAAACCCCCTCGCGCTCATGGTCCCCTTCCCCCTCCTGCCCCCTAGAAGCCACAGCCCAAACCTAAGGGACTCAAGACAGGAAGCTGGCCTCTTGAGGGAAGGCATTGGGGCTGCTGGCAGAGGGGATCCTCCCTCCTGGGGTCCCCTCCTACAGGGATTTCTGCACCCCTTGGGCCAGAGGGCTGGAGATCCAGAGGCAGCCAGGCTCCTGCCTCTTCCCTTGCTGGGCCAGGCTGCCCTGCCTCTTCCAGGAGGACCCCCAGCATTGTTCTGGGGCCCACTGGGCCACAACACCCCTCAGTCTCCCCGCCCCACCTGCCCCCTAACCCAAGGGCTCCCTCTCCAAGCGCCTCACACCAGGCAAGTTCTGGGATGGGTCTCAACTTGTGCCGGACAAGGCCCAGACGAGGTGGAGGCCTCTCCGCCTGGCCAGGGGGCTTCGGCACCAGGCCGGGGTACAAGCTGCTGGGCGTTTGGACAGAGCCGGCTGGGCTCAGGAGTGAGCTGCGCTTCCGCCCATGTTCTGCGGTGCTAAATATAGCGGCCAGGGAGGGGAGTTTCCGGTTACAGCCCCCCCACCCCTGTGCCGGGAAATCAATGCCAGCTCCATTAGGTCCGGCACTGGTGCCTGCTGACCCGCCCCATCGGGCTGCCAAGCAGAGTGCGGGGCTGGACTGCACCCAAGTCCGCGGCCCTGCCCCCAGCCCCCGCCCCGCCAGGCTGGAGCCTGGCATGCTCCCCAGGGCACAGAGAGCCCCCAGCCCCAGCCAGTACCCACTAGGGGCCCCTCTGAGATGGTGGGCAGCGCCTGCAGCCCAGCCCAGAAGGCCAGCGGAGCTCAGGTGAGTATCAGGCAGTCCGCAAGACACAGGCAGGGTGGGGCATGCTGCCCTGGGAATTCTCCAGGTGTCCTGGGGCCCGGGGCGGCCCACTAGGCCTCCTCTGGACGGGGCGGAGCTGGGCTGCTCAAGACCCCAGTGCAGCGCGACCCTGCCGGCCCCCTGGACGCACACCCATGCCTGAGTGCCCCTCCCCAGCAGCGTGTCACTGCCTGGCTGGGCTCCCAGGAGGCCCCACCTGGGTGGTCCCACCTGGGTCACAGCCGGCATTTGCATACAGGTGATGCTGCTTGAGTGGGCCCCTTGGGCGCAGCTGTCCCAAGGCAGCCTCGAATGCCAGGCTCGGGGGCTGTTGGCACTGAGCCACTCCCGGCGGGGCTCAGCCACACACACTCCGAAGGCCAGCAGGAAGGAAAGTGCCCGCCTGCCTGGGGTGGGCCTGGGGCGGGGCAGGGGGCACAGGAGGGCAGGGTGACCTCAGCCCCGGGGAAGTGCCCCCACCTGACAGCAGGGTCTCAGCGGAAGCCAGGGCAGCATGTCCTGCCTTGGCATCCTCTACCATTCCAGCCCAGGGTCCAGTCCCAGGGGACGCTGGGCACAGGGCACGAAGTCAGGTTCACGGCAAAGCTCCCGGTCACTCCAGCTCCCCAGTCCCCACCTGCCTGCCGGGCAGCATCCCCTGGACACCTTGCCCTCTCCAGGGTCAGTGGACCATGACCCAGGCTGCCCCCGTCCCATCCCCTAGGGCACTGCCCAAGGGGGTGACCAGCACACGTTCTTCATGGTGGGCTCCAGCCCACCCGTTATGTACAGAGGCCTCACTCGGTGCCTGGCTGAGCAGACATCCAGCCCTCCTGCGGCCCCAAGTGCGTGCCGGTGTGCAAGGCAGGGGTCCTACGGGGCTTTCAGGCTACACCACACACAGGTTGGCAGGTGGAGTGAGACCTCATCACCAACACAGGGGACACAGGGCTACTGAGAGCCCCAGTCACGGAGGGGACCCCTCACTGGCCCCAGAAGCAGGGAGCACGTGCCTTGTGGGTTTGTCCACATCCTCTCCTGACGTGGCTGGCGCAGCCACCACTCCTAAGGCCACAGCTCCATCCATTGCCCAGTACTCAGTGGACCCTGAGCGCTTGACATGGCTGAGCCCCTGTCCCCAACCTCTCCTACCCCCAGAAGTGGCACTGCACGGCACCATCCTCCCTGCCCCCCACTCAACCTGGGGCACTACCCAGGGCCTGGCCTAGCCCTCTGCCAGCCGCCAACTCCCAGTTGCCCCCTGCACAACCTGCAGGCTTCTGCCCCGGTGGAGCTGAGGGGCTTTCACGGAGACCGCACCCCAGCCCACCACGGTCACAGCTCGGAGTCAGTAGACACAGGCTAGAGCTACACCAGCCTTTATTAGGCTTGCGGAGCAGGTGTGCAGAACTGGGCTCGTCCAGACCGCCTGGAGTTTCACTGGGGACCCAGGCCAGGGGCCACGTGGCTAAGGAACCACGAGATACCAAAGATGACGCCGAGGGTCTTGGGAACATCCGGGTCATCTGCGAAGGCCTGGGCGCCATCCAGGGGCAGGTGCACAACCTCAATGAGCTCGCCCTCCTCCGCCAGGCCCCCACCTGGGCCACCCTGCTGGGCATCTGTCACCTCTGCGTAGAACATGGTCTGGCTGGAGCTGGTCAGTCCCACACCGGACCTACGGGTGGAGACAGCGTCTGCTGGCCACCCCTGCCCCTCCCACAGCCCTTCTAGCCCCTGGTGGGCAGTGCTCCAGGACGCCCCCGGCCCCCCAGATTCCCCCCTGTAGTGTACACACGCCATGTAATCTCCTCCCTTCAAGTGTGGGGGAGACCTAGGAACATGTTGGATGTGACCTCCCACCGTGGTCAGGCTCCCGTGTGATGAGGCTGGGTCAGGTGATGGAGGAGGAGTTCTGCAGATTAATTAAGGGCCCTCATCAGGTGGCTTTGAGTTCATCAAGAGGGAGGCGACCCTGGGTGGGGCTGACGCAGTCAGGCAAGCTCCTCATTGCCGGTTTTAGGGGTCAGAGGTGGAAAGAGTCAGAGAGACACCTGAAGACGAGGTAAGCCACCATGCTGTAAGAGGGCCACGTGCCAGGGCCTATGGGCTAGGAGCCGACCACGGGCCCCCGGCTGACAGCCAGTGGGAGACAGCGCCCTCAGTCACAGCCACGAGGAGCTGGGAAGACGACCTCAGCCCCAGATTAGACCTTGGCCTGGCCAACGCCTGACCGCAGCTTGGCGGTCAGGCTGCGAGACCCTGAGCGGTGGGCCAAGTCCGCAGCAAGCAGACTGCCGACCCCCAGCAACCGCGAGGTTGTAAATGGGCGTCGCTGAAAGCCGTTGAGTCTGGCGGGTGGTTCTGCGCACCGACACTCTGCTCATGCTTGGCCTCAGCCAGGCCTCTCCCCGCACGGCGGGCCCCGGTTCGCAGCCGGGGCTCTGGCCGGCGCAGCCTGGGTCTGCGAGCACTCCCATGTGGGCACCCGCAGGACGCCTGTTCTGGGCTGGGTGGGGAGCTGGGGCTCACGGCGGGTTGCGGCGCGGTCCCCAGGGCCAGGACCAGGGTTCACAGGCTGGAGAGGACTGTCAAGGAGTCCCCTCCCTCCCTAGGTGGTGGCCAGGAGGGGGCTTCTGGCCACCAGGAGGGGGACAGGCACCCAGGCAGGGGGCAGGGGCCCAGACCGGTGCCGGGGAAGGTAACGAGTGGGCAGCCATGGTGACAGCTGGCCATGAGGACGGGGTGACAGACAGGAGGGGAGGGCTGAGCATGGTCTGCTGGGGGAGAGGGGAGGCAGAGGGTGTCTGGGGAGACGTCCAGGGGATCAGGGAGACCCCAGGCCATCCCAGGAGGTTAGCTGAGGCCAGCCGGGGCCTGCAGGGTGGACGCGGCGCCAAGGTGCGCCCCGCACATGGGACAGGGAGCAGAGCCGGAGGAGCTTCCCTCCCACTCCCCAAGCTCCCCACCCCCAGGCGGGGGCCCCACCCAGACTGACCTCACCCAGCTGCTTCCTCCACCCTCCCGCCCCTCATCTCCCTCGGACCCTTCCTGACAGCCCATTTCCGGCGGCAGCTACAGCCTGCGCCTTTGATGGAAGCAGCGGCCTGTGGGGTTTCCAGTCCCAGCTTCCGCCGGCATGTGACGGACACCGGCGCCGAGAAGAATGTGCCCGCCAGGCCGGGTACTGCCTCTCCCTGCTCACTCAATCACGTCCTCAGCTGGGGGATCTCAGACAAGCACTGGGCCTTGTCACCTGGGCCGGGCAGATGAGTGGCCTGGCTCCCCCCCGGGCCACGGAAGGAAGCCGTGGGCCCCACCCCAGGGCAGCGCAAGTTCCTGCTCATGCAGCCCGCCGTCGGGCTCCCAGGGAGAGCTGCCCTGGCCTCCACGCCAGCCCCGTCCGGCCCTGCCTCTGCACAGCCAGCCACCCTCACCTCGAAAGTGCAGTCTGAGCAGGCCACTCACTGTCCAGAGCCCTCCTTGGCACCCAGCACCCTCAGGATCAGGCCGTAGCCCAGAGGCCTGGGCCACTTGTCCCCTTGCCCCTGAGCCTTTGCCGTGCAGCGCCTCTGCCAGGACTTCCCCCAGACTCACCAGCTCGGGGGACCCCAATCCTCCAAGGCACCTCCACCTGCCTTCCTCCTGGCCTGCCCGCTGGCTCACCCCCTACCCGAGGTCAGGCCCCTTGGATCCTCCTGACCCCCCGGACCGCCAGCCCAAAGGCTCAGAGGCTACGTGGCCACTGGCCAGCCACGCGGAGGACGCCCGCAGGTAACTGAGGCCCCTCACCCCAAGATGTCTGGCTCTTTGGTGTAGAAATCCCATGCCTGAGTTCCCGGGACTAAAACTCCACCCCCACCCCCAGACCGGGGGCGCCTGGACGAGGCCCTGGGTGTCGCCGAGGGGGGCCCAGGCCCAACACTGAGCGGCCCCTTGCTGGGCCGAGGAGGGCGGATCCGCCTCTGGGGAAGGCCGCCAGGGGCTCAGCATCAGGGCGACACCGTGAGACTCTCCTGCTGCCCCCGGATTTCACCAAGGTCAGGGACCCACTGTGACATCCTCAGGCCAAGGGTGGGCTGCACCCCGACATCCTGTCCTGGGACGGGGGAATGAGGGGCGGGCTTTGGTGGGGGCGGGCCGCACTTAGCCCCCCAACCCCGGCCCAGGACTTGGCCTTTCCCTCGCCCCTGGGCCGCTGTCAGAGCAGACCTGTGACTCGCCACGCCCCCAGCGCCCGGCGCTTAATCCCACAGGAAGTAGAGGCACCTGTTAGCATCAGCTACCACCGGAGCCAGAGCCCGGCCGCCCCGCCCCGCCCCGCCCCGCGGTGGAGGGCACGGGCCAAGCAGGTTGCAGGACTAGCCCCGAGGGCCCCGGTTCCCGCCCAGATCACGCCCTGAGGTGCGCTCCGTCCAACCTTCCCCCAGGCAGCTCGGCCCATCCCCTGGGCTGCGCTGGCGACAGACGGCCCTTCCCCAGCCCCGCAGGCCCATGGGCCCAGCCCCACTCACTTGTACGTGGCGACCCGGCGCAGGCCGGAGGGGGCCAGGTGGTAGCCGCACTCCTCCCACACTTCCTTGCAGGCCACCTCCTCCAGCGAGAGCCCGGGCTGGTCCACGAGGCCGGCGCACAGCTCGTATGTCACCCCTGCCGAGCCAGGCAGTGCCGGCTGCAGCTCCCGGGGCCTGTCCTGGTCCACGGCGGCCAGGGACCCCGGGAAGAGGCGCTCCACCTCGCCAGCGTACACAGCTGGTTGGGGGAAGGCAGACCGCAGTCACCGCCCTGTGGTGGCCAGCTCCACGTGACCCGCTCTGGCCAGACCCCCTTGCCGGGCCTCAAGTTCCTCTAGAGCCCTCTCCCCACGTCTGCACTCTGACCCTAGGACACCAGGGGCCTGAACGTGAGCCTGCAGGCCTCCCCTCCCCCCATACCCCACTTGGGCCGCCTCACCTGGCCGGAACTGCTTCACCAACACCAGGCTCCTTCGAGAAGAGTTGAACATGAGAATGGTCACACTGCAGGGGGAGGGACCCAGCTCAGCACAGAAGCAGCCCCCTCACCTCACCCCCCTGGGGGCCCAGCCCACCTCCTCTCCTCCACAACCCAGGAAGGTGGTGTCCCTTGCTCAGATGGGCAGACTGAGGCCCAGGACGGGTCACAGCTTGCCAGGGTCACACAGTCAGGCCAGGACCCAGGCCTCCTGTATTCCAGCTGGCAGGACGGGGGCCGGGGGGTGGGAAGGACATGCTGGGCAGCTGGGCAGGCCGGGGGTGGCAGCAGCTGAGGACGGGTGACTGACGGGACACGTGGCCCCTGCTGGCCAGCTGCCGCCAGCCACACTCCTGAAGCCACGCTGCCATCCAGCCCATACTTCTGACGCTCGGGGGCAAGGGCACCTGGGCAGCTTCTCTCAGGTCCAAGAGGTGGTCCAGGTGGCCTGAGCTGGGACCCAGCTCAGGCTCCAGGCCTCAGGCTGACCCCTCAGTGAGACGACAGGGAAAGTGGGGACTTCAGACACTCAGAGGCAGGTGGGGCTCTGTGCCCCTGGGCCCGGTGTCCCTGCAGACATCAGCCTGGGGCTTCCCCGGCGGCCAGCCAGCCTGGGCCCTCACCTGTCATGGGTCTTCATGAAGTCCCACGACTTCTGGGTACCATTCTGCAAGAGGCAGGGCAGCGGTCAGGGAGGGCTGAAGGGCTGGCAGCGCGGGTGGAGGTGCTCCAGGGAGCGAGAAGGCCACACAGACCCACCGTACCCGGCCAGTCATGGCCCGGGCCCATCGGGAGCGACGAGCTGCAGCGGGTGGGGCAGGGCGTAGCCGCCAGGGTGGGCAGGGAAGTCCAGGACAGCCTGATGCTCTCAAGGGGTGAGGCAGAAAACCGGGCCAAAGGGTGGGAAGGCGTCCCAGGCACAGCATGAGCCAGCACCCAGCACAAGGTGAGCACGAGAAGCTGCAGAGAGACGACACTGCCACCAAGTGCGGGAAGGGCCACGGGGGTGTGGGGAGAGGCGGGCGTGACATGTCCTCACAGTCAGGGCGAGGGGCAGGAGGGGTCCCAAGCGGGTAGAGCAGAGATCAGGTTTTCGTTGCTGAAGCTCCCTTGGGCCACTGGACAAAGGGCGACAGGAGGGCAGGAGGGGCAGGCAGGCCTCCGGAGAGCGCAGCAGCCCCGGGAGCAGCTGGGGAAGGGTGTGCCCGCGCCGGGCAGGAGCTCAGCCCGCAGGACGTGACGATTCAATGATGATGACTGGGCAGTGGATGACCCTCTCCCCGGCCCGGTTTCTGTCTCGGGCTGTCTGTCCTGTGTCCTGTGGTCCTGCTGTTCTGTCACTTCCTTCCACCCCCCTGCTCCCCGACCCTGGACGCCCCGTCCCAGCAGCTCCCAGGGCTCTGAGCAGCATTCAGTGAACAAAAGGCAGTGCGGGGGGCCGGGGCCTGGGCCAGCACCACCGGGGGCGGCCAGAACCGAAGCTTACGGGGCTCCAGCCGGCAGGGGGCATGAGGGGCCAGAACCCTGCCAGCGGGACACCGCTAAGTGAGGTAGGCTCCCGTCCTCCGGGCTGTTCCGCCTGGCCCTGACCCCTCCCCAAGGGGTCTCTGAGGATGGGGCTGGCCCTGGGGCCCTAGAGCCCAGCCCTGTGGACGCCCACCACCGGCTTGCTCAGCCACTGGGTCAGCCCTGCGCCCTGGCGAGCTGCTGGCCCCACACTTGGGGCCCTGTCCGAGCCACGAAACACACATGGATCTGAGCACCAGAGACACCGAAAGGGCAACCGGGGCTGCAAAAGAGGAAGGACACTAAGGAACAGCCTGTGTGGGGACTTCCTGGAGGAGGTGACACTGCACCAGGCCCCACAGAAAAGAAAGGGCATTCATTCCCAGCAGTGGGCCCTGACAGGCAGAGGCCCGCATGCCGGTCTGAGGGGAGCTGGGGACATTGGTCTGAGCTGGGCCTGAAGGCGGAGGTGATCTGGACGGGCAGGAGCCTCGGTTTTCAAGCAGGAGGGAGAGCCGATGGCCTGCCCTGTGCAGGTCGGGCTGCCCGGGAGGCCGTTGTGAGACACCACCCCCAAGAGGCAAGCCTGGGCCTGCCTGCAATCTGGCCACCCCAGGGCCAGCCACCCCCCAGGATGAGCTCCGGGGAAGGCCTGCCCCCCAGTCTGCCATGTGCCAGCTGTGCCCCCTGCCTCCCTCAGGGTAAGTGTCATCTCGTGCTGGTTTCAGGTACCCTCTTGGATCAAGATCAAAACATCTGTCAGACCCTCAGGTCCAGCCAAGGCAGGGTACAGGGGAAGGTCCAGAGGGGCCCACTGAGGCCCAGCCAGCCCCTCCCAGAGGGTCAGGACCCAGGCCTGGCTCATCTTCCAGGGCCCTGGGAGGGAGGTACAGGACTAGAGTTTAAACACATCCCCTCACCCTCAGAGCCACGCGGGTGCCCTGCCTCTGGCTGGTCTGTCTGTCCATCCACCAGGTCTCCCCTGGCCATGGGTGGCTACTGACCAAAGGCTGCAGATGCCCCTCAGTGACGTTCACCACCCAGCCCAGTGTCCCATGGCCCCTGGGAAACACCACCCCGGCCCCCAGCCTGTGTCCATCGCAGCCTACCACCCGCATGGGCTCAGCTTTGGTTACCAGCACCCATCCACACTCCACAGGAAGTGGGGGAGGGTGCCACAGCCATAGGCCACAGCGGTTACGTGCCTTGATCACCCTGTGCCCATCTGCTGCTGGCCCCAGAGCCCCAGCCCCTGGAGGCTGTGCAGCCACAATTCGGCATCCCTGCCCCAGGCCAACACCAGGGAAAGGGCAGCAACCTCCGTGTCCCTGCACTCTGCCCCTCAGCCAACCCTGGCTTCTGCCCCAGGCCGGTGCTGCCAACTTGGGTCCATCCTGGGGATAGGGATTCCCTGTCCCCTAGAGCCAACGGGACAGCAGCGACAAGGGAGGGGGAGGGGAGTGCAGCCTCTGTCAAGCTGGGCGTCGAGAGGGCTTCACAGGTAAGTGAGAGTAACGGGCCTGGGGAGGAGGGGGGGCCACAGGATGCTGCAGGCCAGGGACAGCCCGGCAGAGGGGCACCAAAGACCTGCCCACCTGTCCTAACTGAGGGGGCAGGGAGGGGCTGCACCAGACTCGGAGGAGTGCAGTCCTCACCTGGATGGCGTGGAGGGACTCGGTGGAGCGGCAAGCAAAAGGTGGGGGCCCGAACTGGACAAACAAGTGTTTCCTGGGAGCCTACTACTTGCACAGCGCCACGGGAGGCGGTGTGGTCCTGCACTCCCTTCCCGGGCCGGCAGGAGGAGGTGGCGCCCCGGCAGGTAGCCCACCTGGAGAGGCTCTCCAGGGCTCACTAGCTCCATCGCGGGCCTCCTCTGCCCAGAACGGAGACCACCAGGAAGCTTTCCCTGATCCCCGGGGCGCCCAACACGTCCCACCGCAAAAAAGGGCCGGGGCCCAGCAAAGCCTCCTTGGAGGAATGAGTGGTCCCCCAAGGTGTCCCTGCCCAGAGCCGGACGCTCAACGGGTCTGCGAACGCAGACTCACGGGCAGAGCGCTCGGCGAAGAGGCGGGGTCCGCGGGGCGGGGGCACGAGGCCATGGGCGGGGCCATGGGCGCGTGGGCGGGGTCCGGGGCGGGGTCCGGGGCGGGCGTCAGGCCGCGGAAGGCGCGGAAGGCGCGGAAGGCGCGGAAGGCGGGCTCACCTGGCGGTAGTGCAGCGTGAGCGGCAGCAGGTAGGGCGAGGCTGCGCAGCGGCCCACGGCCGCCCCTTCGATGCGCTCCATGGCGGCGCGCGGGGCAGCGCGGGCCCGGGGCGGACGCGGGCAGGGTCCGCTCAGGACTCGAGCGGGCGGGCGGGCGTGTGACCGGGCTCTGGGCATGCCCGGTGCGCGCGGGGCGGGGCGGCGCGGGGCGGCGCCGAGCAGGGAGGGCGGGCCCAGCGCGCAGGTAGCACCTGCCCCGGTCCCCGTGCACGTGGGGGGCTCGTGACCGCGGGGCACTCCCGGAGTCGCGCAGGGTGTGAGCAGGGAGGGGGGCTCGCCAGGTGGGCCCCGCAACAGGGAGGGGGTCAGCCGAGTGTGCGGCGGGGCGGGGCGGGAGCAACTGGAGGGGACGAGCTGAGAGGTGACCGCCGGTGCTGGAGTCGGGGGGTGACTTGGGCGTCCTGGTTGGGGGGAGGGAGACGCAGCGCAGCTCTGGGGGAAGGGGAGATGAGCCGAGCGGACGCCTCCCCCACTGGGGCTGACCATACCCGGAGACTGGGTCGTCCGGGGCTGGGGCGGGCCTCCAGGGAAGGAGCGACTAGGCCCTGAAGAGAGAAGCTGGCAGTCCCAGCTGCCTCGCCGCCGAGCCCCGGGAGGAGGAAGGCAGAGGTGGATTCGGGGCTGCGCACGGGGTCCTGCGTGAGCCGTGGTGGGGAGAGAGTGTCTACACCTCTAGGGGCCCCTGGGTGGAGGGAGAGAAGGCTCTCAGAGAGGGCAAGGTGAGAGGAGCCTGAGTGGGGAAGGGAGAGGGACCAGGGTCTAGGCAGAGCCAGGCCCTCCCCGCGGGGCTCCGGCGGGCTGGCGGGGAGCTGGCCTGGGCCAGACTGTCCCCCTGCCCCGCCTGCCCCACTGGGAGGAGCTGCCACTCGCTGTCTCTGGGGCTGCCCCTCTTCCACCTCGGCAGGAACTAAGTGCTCTTCCCTCCCCCAAGAAGCCCCTCCCTGCTGAGGAAGGGCCCCCTCCTTGCTTGGATGTGGATCCCAAGGACCTGCTTCAAATGTGGCCACTGCCTCCCCAGGGACAGGCACAAATGGTGGGGTGGGGCAGCTGAGCCCTGACCTGCACCTGCTCTCTGAACTATGGCCCCAGGGGGGACAGCCCAGGTGGGCTTGAAATGGACTCCCATGTCCCCGTTATCCATTGCTGTGTAACAAAGCACCCCCAAAATTCGTGGCTTAAAGCCCCCCTTTGTTCCTCTCTGTCTTGGTCTGTGGATGGCCCTGTCTCAGCTGAGCGGCTCCCCCTTGGGGCTTCTCTGCAGTGTGGTCAGGTAGCAGCTGGGGTGGGATCTTATGAAGGGGTGCATGTCCAGGATGTCTGGTGCCCTAGTTGGGTGGCTGGCTGGCCCTCTCCCTGAGCGTGGCCTCTCAGCGTGGCCGGCTTGGGCTTCCTGGGAGCACGGCGGCCTCAGAGTAGTGGGATTATTCCATGGCAGCTGCCCAGTCCATGGTCACGGGGCCAAGCTTCTCACGACCCATCCCGGGACGTCTGACAGCACTGCGTCCTATGGGCCAGAAAGTAAGTCCTGGCCACCCCAGATTCCGGTGGGGGGGGGTACTTCCCAAGGGTAGGAGACCTGGGACACATGGTTTATAAGGGCCATCGTAAGAGACTAGCCATCACCCCCGTAACTCTGTAGGGCAGTGCACTTCCCAGCCTTGGGCTGGCCACATAGTGTCCTGGAGGCCAGAGTGAGCATCCACCAGAGAGCCCATCCTGGAAGCTGGTCCCATCCTGCCCAACAGCCAGGCGGGCCTCTTCCTGCACACACGCGGGACCCAGGCTGTGCTCCCTCCCTCGAGCACAGGCCATTCCCTCCTGTGTTTGTGTGAAAATGGGAACCAGCCACAGAGCCTGCACAGCAGCGGCCCAGACCAAGGAGGAGCCTTGCTCCCAGCCCCTCCGCCCACTGGCTGGGCTGGCCCCGGGAAGCTGCAGCTCAGATGCAGGGAAGAACCAGCAGCTCCACAGAGCATCGTTTTGCCTACATTTGGAGGGAAGGAACATTTGACGTTGATGCAGGCTGAGACAGCTGGGAGCGTAGACTGCAGAACGTGTGTGCCTTCAGAATGTCAGCAAGGTGCCACCCCTGCAGGAAGCAGCCTGGCAGTTCCTCAGGCAGTTAAACAGAGTTACTGGGTGACCCAGCAATTCTGCTCCCGGGTGTCTATCCAAGGCTTCGAAACGGACTCAAACAGATAACTGGCAGTATTCACAATAGCAAAAGGTCAGAGCAAGCCGTGTCCATCAACTGATGACTAGATAAACAGTGTGGTCTAGCCACACAGGAGAATGTGACTCAGCCATAAAGAGGAATGAAGTTTTTCATTGCAGCACTATTTAAAATAGCCAAGACATGGAAGCACCTCAATGTCCATCAACAGACGAGTGGATAAAGAAGGTTGGTACCTATTTACGGTGGAATATTACTCAGCCATAAAAAAGAAGGAAATAATGCCGTTTGCAGCAACATGAATAGACCTAGAGATTACCATACTGAGTGAAGTAAGTCAGAAAGAGAAAGACAAATACCATATGATATCAGTTATGTGTGGAATCTGAAAAATGGTACAGGGACTTCCCTGGTGGCTCAGTGGTTGGGAATCTGCCTGCCAATGCAGGGGACATGGGTTCGAGCCCTGGTCCGGGAAGATCCCACATGCCGCGAAGCAACTAAGCCCGTAAGCCACAACTACTGAGCCTGCGCTTGAGAGCCCACAAGCCACAACTACTGAGCCCACGAGCCACAACTCCTGAAGCCCACATGCCTAGAGCCCGTGCTCCACAACAAGAGAAGCCACTGCAATGAGAAGCCCACGCACCGCAACGAAGAGCAGCCCCCGCTCGCCGCAACTAGAAAAAAGCCCGTGCGTGCAGCAATGAGAACCCAACGCAAGCAAAAAAACCCACAGAGTTACAAATGAACTTATTTACAAAACAAATAGAATCGCAGATGTAGAAAACAAACTTATGGTTACCAGGGGGATGGGGCGGAGTGATAAATTGGGAGATTGGGATGGACATATACACACTACTATTTATAAAATAGGTAACTAATAAGGACCTACTGTAGAGCACAGGGAGCTCTACTGAATACTCTGTAATGACCTATATGGGAAAGAATCTAATAGAATGGATATATGTATGTGTGTAACTGAATCACTTTGCTGTACACCTGAAAGTAACACAACACTGTAAATCAAGTATGCTTCAATAAAAATGTTTTTAAAAAAGGAATGAAATTCTGACACGTGCTGCCACACTGAGGAGCCTTGAAGACGTCATGCTGAGTGAAAGAAGGCAGACAAAAGGTCCCACGTTCTATGATCCATTTATATGAAACGTCCAGAATAGGTAAATCCATAGGGACAGAAAGCAGATTGGGGGTTGCCAGGAGCTGGGGGAGGGGAGAACAGGGAATGAGTGCTTAATGGGGCAGAGTTTCCTTTCCGGGTGATGAGAATGTTCTGGAAATAGGGAGACTGGTGGTTACACACACTGTGAATGTGCTAAATGCTACCGAAGTGTACAAGGTAAGACGGTTAATGTGATGTGAATTTCAGTTCACTTTTTTTAAAGAAGGAAAAGTACATCAGTGAGACTGTTCCGGAGCATTCCACGCTGGCCGTGGACACCAGCCCCGTCAGCTGCAGTCCCGGGGCCCTTTGTGGTAGGTCGGGACCAGGCCCCTGCAACCTAGCCATGGGCCTGGGGACAGGGCGCACGGTGGGGGTCTGGAGTGAGGCCTGGCGGGGCGTTCCTCAGAGGCAGAGGGAGTTCAGCCGTGTGTCTGGAGGGCTCACTGGGGGCGGGCAGCGTGGAACTGGGGCTCGGAGGGCATTAGGACAAGAACACGGCGCGGTCGAGGGGGTGTTCGCAGAGACCCGAGGATCCAGGAGGACGAGAAGGGCAGGATGGAAGAGGGTGCCACAGCCCACGGGGCAGCCAGCGGGCTGTGCTGGGCCCCTCGGAGAGCCGTGGAAGGCCCCAGACAGGGGCGCAGTGGTCGGGCTCTGCCTCTGGAAGGGCGCTGTGGCCACCCGGCCGGGGGAGCATGAGGCCAGTGGAGGGACTTGGGCCGTCGTCCAGAGCGGGGCGTGCAGGTGGCTGGCCTTGGGCCCCGTGGGGGCAGGTGCAGGCGGAGGTGGCTGGCTGGGGGACAGCTCGGGGGCGCCGGGGCCCGAGCCACGAGGAGCCTCTGAAAACCCGCCTCTGGGTTTGGAAATGGGGGGGCTTTGGAGACCCCGCCGAGCCGCATTCAGAGGTGCTCGGGTGCGGCCGGGTGAGCGCGGGCTGGAGACCCTCACCCTGAGCGTCAGTGCCCCAGGGCTGCCGGGACAGGCTGCCGCGAGCTTGGCGGCTTAAAACAGCACAGACTGGTTATCCTACAGCTGTGAAGGCGGGAGCTGTAGCGGGCCTCCCTGGGCTGAAGCCGAGGCACGGGCAGGGCTGCCTTCCGGGGGCTCCAGGGGAGAACCCCTTCCTGGCCTCTAACAGCTGGAAGCGGCCGCACGCCTCGGCTCCTGGCCCCTCCTCCACCTTCCCGGCCAGCGGCCAGCAGTCCTGTTCTCTCTAGGGCTCTGCCTCCTGCTGTCGCATCTCTACTCTGACCCCCCCTGCCGTCCCCCACAAGGACCCTGTGACGACACCGGCCTCCCCTATGACCCTGGATCCCCCTACCTCAGGGTCCTTCACTTAACTGCGTCTTTGCCATGTAAGGTTCCCCATTCGAGGGTTCTGGGAGTACGGTGTGGACGCGAGAGCCAGGGCGGGGTCCCGGCTGGGATTCAGTCTGCTGGGCCCTGGCAGGACTGGGGGAAACTCCTGCTGGCCGCCGCCTCCCCTTCCTCTGTAAGAGGCAGGGACGAGGTCATCTACCAAGAGTGGGGCGGGTGGAGAGGGTGGGTGCACGTGGTTCCCATGGGGTCGGGGGCCTGGAGTCCTGGTTGCCTGGTGAGTGGGGCTTCCTACTGGCACAAGGCTGGAGGAGGCCCTCGGACGGCGCCAGCAGCCTGGGCAAGTGGACAGGTGGACATCGGCTTCCTCCAGGGCTCAGCCTTTGCCCAGAGGGGGTGACGGGGAGCCCGTGGGTCCAGAGAGGTGAGGATACTGGTCAGGGAGTTCCTGATGTGACAGACCCCAGGGATGGAGGGTGGTGAGGACCGGAGGGGCTGGCGGGCAGCGGGAATCGGGGGAGTCGGGCTGGGCGTCCAAAACAGGCACAGAACTCAAGCCTGGACGCAGGCTGAGCCACAGGGCAGTCGCGGAGGGTCAAGGTCAGGGGCGTGGGCGTGGGAGCCTGCTGGCTGGCGGCAGAAGTGGGTGCAGAGGAAGCCTGAGGACGGGGCCCGAGTGAGGGGTTGGGCGGGGCTCCAGGGGTGACACTGGTGAGCTACAGGGGTGTAGCAGACACCAGGTCCAGAGGAATAGTGATGCCCCAAAAGCAGGGAGTGGGCAGAGGAGGAGAGGGCCTGGGGCAGCTGGCAGGGGGCTGGATTCACGCCACCTGGTTACTGATGACGAGCTGCCCCCAAGTGTGTGTTTGCAGGGGTGGCGCCCTACCCTCTGCATCTCTGCAGCCAGGAGCAAAGGGCATCCAGGCTGGGCACCAGTGGGTCTGGCATGCTAAGCAAAGGGGCTGAGGGCCCAGGCGCAGTAAGGCTACCTTCTGAGGCTAAAGGTCTCACCTTTTGAGGTCCTCAGGAGGGTGCCAGGGGCAGCAACAGAAAGCCGGGGCCATGCAAAACCCCCGATCTTTCTGGGCACCTGGGGCAGCCTTTTCTTTTTTCTTTATGGCCGCGCCACACCACTCGTAGCATCTTAGTTCCCCGACCAGGGACTGAAGCCGGGCCACGGCGGTGAGAGCACCGCGTCCTAACCACTGGACCACCAGGGAAGTCCCCAGAAGCCTTTTCTTTTCACCTGAGTTAGGGAGTTTTAGTGATGGTTAAGTGTTTCTTGTTTATGCTGGATTTTTAGTTTCATTTGGTTTGAGTGTTTTGCTCTTTTTCAAGTTAATCGTTTTTCAAAGTGATGCACATACAAAGCAAAAGGAAAAAGAAAAACGTTAAATATTAGTGCAAGACTCATACACAAAACTACCAGCCCCCAGCCCAGCCCTCTCCACAGTTCGACCCCCCCAGAGGCGGCCACTGTCAAGCCTTCAGGCTGATTCTTTTGATGTTTCTCCTCCAAGCGTCTCTGCTCACGCAGCCGTTTCTTGATTTATTGGTTGTGGGCATTTTTCTCTGACTGCGTTGGTCAGGCCAGCTCAGCCACAGGCAGCCAGGAGAGCCACCAGAACAGCTCCAACAGCGTGGGGTCGGCAGTCTCCGACGAGAAGTCTGGAAGGAGGAGGCCCCAAAGCCTTCCATAGAGCACGTCCCCCTGGCACAGCAGGTCAGCCCCTACTCAACCTCATGATCTCAACATGGCTGCTGTGGCCCAGCATCACCTACAGACGCAGTGGCATCAGTAAAGGGGAGGAGAGTCTCTTTGCAAATTAGGAGGAAACGCTTGCCCAGAAGCCCCCATTGTGAGGACCAGTGACCTTTCACCTCTAAGATCTGGGCCAGGGTGTGGGGGGCACAGTGCCTTCCCTGAGCACACCCCAGGGAGGGTGAATGCCCCCAACCCCAGGCTAGGACTGTGAAGAGGAGGTGAGGAGGGAGGGAGTGGACATGGGAGAGGTGTCCACTGCCTCAGGCTCGCGGCCCTGGAGGGTTCCACACCCGCACGTCCCCTTCCTTCTCTCCCAGTGCGTCCCCCTCAGGATCGCCAGCTGAGTCAGTGCCGGGTGTCACTGTCCTTGATGAGAGGGTGCACCCCGTAGCATCTGAAGTGCATTCTGGTTACCCTTCCTGCCACAGGTAATTCTGATTTTCTGATTTAACCCCTGCCTTTTCCTCCTTTCCTTCTGTGATGTTTAATTTTATGTATGGACTTGGCTAGGCCGCGGGTGCCCAGGTATTTGGTGAGACTTTCTTCTGGGCGTCTCTGGTTGAGAGTAACATCTGAACGGGTGGTCTGACTCAAGCAGGTGCCCTCCCCTCGCGGGTGGGCCTCGTCCAGTCCTGGAGGCCTCAACAGAGCAGAAGTGAGCGATGCAGAATCCGCTCTCCTGGCCCGACGGACTCCAGCTCGGACAGCGGTCTCCTCCCTTTGGACACAGACTCAGGCAGGACCTCACACCTCCGGCTCCCCTGGGTCTCCAGCTGGCCGGCTGCAGACCTGGGGACTTGTCAGCTTCCATAACTGTGCATGAGCCAATTCCTCATAATAAATGGGTATATATATCCGGCCTACTTTACACTTCTATATATAACACATATCACATATGTGTTCTGTTTCTCTGGAGAACCTGTCGCCCCCGCCAAGGTCAATGCCCCGGTTGTCCTGCAATTGGTCTGTCTTGGTGGCAGCTCCCCGGGGCCCTCCTCCATTCGCCCTGGGCTGGCGCTTCCTCCTCCAGGACCCAGGGGTCTCCTATCTCCCAGATGAGTTCCAGCCCCAGGTCGCTGGCCCCATGCCTCCCCGTCCCTGGTTCCCTTCCTCATTTCGCTGGTGCACGTCCTTCTTGTCCTCGAAATGCCTCGTGAAAGCTGATTAGGGAGGACCTTCACGTGTGTGGAAATGTCACCAGCCCCTCACCCTGATGGATGCCTGACCAGATGGGTAATTCTGGTAGGAGTGTCATTTTCCCACGACGAAGCTTCCAGCACCAGGCTGACCGCTGAGCCGCCGTGCCTTTCTAGTCCCTGACCATTTGTGGGGAACTCCTTTCCCTCTGCAGCCATTTGGGTCCCCAGCTTCCGTAATACCCTGGGTTTCTCAATCCCTGGCCAAGTAGGCAGTGACCGTTTCAGTTTGGAAGCAGGTGCCCTTCCGTTTGGGAAATCTTCGTATTGTTTCTTTGATCGTTTTTTTCCTTCCATTTTCTCTCTTCTGTCTGGAACTCCAGTTAGTTGGATGTTCGACTACGTGAACGATCCCCTAATTTTCTTAACTTTCCTCTTTGTTTATGTCTCTTTGTCTTTACAGGAGAGTTTCTCAGTTTTATCTTTCAGTCCATCTGTCGTTTCCATATTTCTCCCGTTGTTTTTTTTTTTTTTTTTTTGCGGTACGCGGGCCTCTCACTGTTGTGGCCTCTCCCGTGGCAGAGCACAGACTCCGGACGTGCAGGCTCAGCGGCCATGGCTCACGGGCCCGGCCGCTCCGCGGCATGTGGGATCCTCCCGGACCGGGGCACGAACCCGTGTCCCCTGCATCGGCAGGCGGACTGCCATCCGCTGCGCCACCAGGGAAGCCCTCTCCCGTTGTATTTTTAACCTGATGGGAGCTGTTCTCTCTCCCCCTTCCGTGTCTTCCACCCGAATGTGGGTACAGTGGGTTTTTCTGGCCCACGCTCACTCTCTCTGTTTCCTTTAATTCGGGAGCTGGGGGCACCCCGTCTGTGTCTGGGTGGGTGTGTTGTCAACTGGGGGGGGGCCGCGCTGCAAACTGTCGAACCAGCTCCCTGGTGGGGCCCCCAGGTTTCAGTGCCGGGGGGTCCTTTCTGTGGGCCTCTTGGTGTCTCTCTCCAAAGGGGAGCCCTGGGCCCCCGGCCTGGGCACAGAGCAGAGTGACCTGTGGACGCCCGGGGGGGGTGTGTCTTCAAGCTTCCTTCTCCACCCCGCCACCCTCCATAGACGGCTGCACCAGCATCAGCCTGTCTCATCGCTCTGGTTTGGCTTTTTGTGTGTGTTTTTTGGCCTCACTGTGTGGCATGTGGGATCTTAGTTCCCCGACCAGGGATCGGACCCAGGCCCCCTGCATTGGAAGTGCAGATTCTTAACCACTGGACCACCAGGAAAGTCCACCATTGCTGTGGTTTTGATACCTGGTTCTACAGGCATTTTTTCAGAAGTAACTTACTTATCGTTGACTTTTTTCCTTACAAATGTTAGAACAAGTGTGACAAAACCAATGGCAGGAAGGTGAGTTGGGGTGGCATCGGGTCTGCAGTCACCTGGGAGAGACTCAGGGTCTGCGTGGCTCCCCGTGTGCCCAGACGGAGCAGCTCTCCTCGTTTCTCCAGATCGCCTACGTCCAGACTTCCTCTCTGCCGGCTGACCCACTCCTGCGTGGTTTCCCTCCTGCTGGGAACACTGCCCTGCTTTCTATCAGGATCCTGCTGGCTTACTGCCATGGGAAGGAGCGCCACTGATTTACAAACACTGAAACGTGAAATGTGTACATGCAGAAGAGAATGAAAAATGTCTTTGTATAAAGTACAGTTTAAAGAATAAGAGCCAGGTCACGGAATATAGCACATTTCTGGTGCCCTGGAAGCTGCAGGGGGAGGACCCTGCCCCCAGCAATGTAACTTCCTCCAGACAAGGTAGACTGTCCACTGCCTCTTCTGAACCTGTCAGCATTCGGTGTGTGTCCCCCGAGCTATAGTCTCTTTTGTTTTGACCAACTGCTCACCTGGAGGCACCAGGAGAAGAGAAGCCGAGCAGAGCCATGGGGTCCAGGTCCGGCCTCAGCCTCCCTGAGGGTTTTTAGGAACTGTTCTGGGGCCATCGGTGGGCAGGGACACTGATGACCTAGGGATATCCAGGCCCCCCACAGGCGGGGCATCTGGCTGGGGCTTGGGCTGTCCTGTATTTCTGCTTCTGAACCACCAGGGCCGTCTCCCAGTCCTCTGGCACAGGTCAGATGGGCCAAAGGAGACACTCCTGGGGAAGCCCCATCCTCAGATAACCCCGACGTGCCATCTCTCGCGTCACACTGTCTGACCTGGATGGCTGACAGTCCCAGGGGCACGGTTGTCCTGCAGACATCTCCCTTCAGAACCCCCTGTGCACTCACCTCCCCCCGGCTCCTGAGTTAGATGCTGGAGGTCCGTTTGCCTGGTCTGTCTACTTCTTGGTTTACTCTCGTTTTGATGGAGCACATCCTTCAGTGGCTGCTTGAGACACAGCGCATGCGTGGAAGATACATTTTAACACCTTGCACGTCTGAGAAGTTTGTATTAAACCCTCACGCTTGAATGATAGCTCGGGCAGGTATAGAATTCTAGGTTGGAAATCACTTTCCTCCAGCACTTCATAGGTACTGATTCCTTGTCCACTTACCTCCAGGGTGGCTGCTTTCACTTCTCAAGCCATTCTGAGGCCTCTTTGGGGACCTAATAATATATGTTAATTTGGAGAATGTCCCATTTGTACTAGAAAAGAGTGTGCCTCGGGCTTCCCTGGTGGCGTAGTGGTTGGGAGTCCGCCTGCCGATGCAGGGGACGCGGGTTCGTGCCCCGGTCCGGGAGGATCCCACATGCCGCGGAGCGGCTGGGCCCGTGAGCCATGGCCGCTGAGCCTGCGCGTCCGGAGCCTGTGCTCCGCAACGGGAGAGGCCACAGCAGTGAGAGGCCCGTGTACCGCAAAAAAAAAAAAAAAAGTGTGCCTCTTTCTATTTCTTGTGTTATCCACACAGTCCACAACTTTGCTTGTGATGGTTGAGCTGTCAGTGTCTGAGAGGGGAGTTGGAGGGTTTCCATCTCCAACCACCGTTGTTGGGTCAGTTGCCACCTATTGTTTTCTGTCTTCTGAGGCTATGGTTTTTTTTTTGTTTTTTGAGTTTAAAAAAATATTTTATTTAATTTATTTGTTTGGTTGCGCCGGATCTTAGTTGTGGCAGGCAGGTTCCTTAGTTGCGACTCACCAGATCCTTACTTGCGGCAGATGGGCTCCTTAGTTGTGGCATGTGGGATCTAGTTCCCTGACCAGGGATCGAACCCGGGCCCCCTGCGTTGGGAGCACAGAGTCTTAACCACTGCACCACCAGGGAAGTCTCTGAGGTTATGTTTTTAGTTGCATACATGTTGTATGTTGTTGATCTGCTGTTTATCTCACAAATATTGGATCCTGCTGTCTCCTAATTTAAAATGGTTAAAACGATCAATTTTATGTTAGGTATAATAACCACCAAAAAAAAAAAAAGCACCACACAAAAAGCAGAGAGCCTCGTTCCTCTTGACTGAAGAACCACTGATGGTGAGCGACCGCCTCCACAGGGACCACACTCCAGTCCTGGTCCACAGGAGACACATGGTCGGGGCAAACCCAAGACAGCCGGGAGGGAGAACCTGAGGATGAAGTGACGCCTGGGATCTACTCAGAACAGCCAGGTTGGAGGAGGTGTGAGAGGGACGGGGGTAGGGGGCCCAGGTAACCCGGGGACGTGCAGGACGGGCGGGAGGGGGTAGTGTGGAAACACATCACAGGACCTCCCCACCGAGTCCTCAGCTTTTTTTTTTTTTTCTGCCACCCCGCACGGCATGCGGGATCTAGTTCCCTGACCAGGGATTGAACCCTCGCCCCCTGCAGTGGACGCGCGGAGGCTTAACCACTGGAGCCCTGAGTCCTCATCTTCAATGAAGGCAAATCCTCAGACTCTGTGTCTCAGAAGAGTCCCCGCCTCTTTTCTCCTTCTGGGAATCGCGAACCTGCTGCTGTTTCCCCATGCTTCTCCATCCTCCGCTGTGTCGTCAGGGTGGCCCTTCATCCCTCCCGAGTCCGTGCCTCTTCTCGGTTCTCTCTGAGCCCTGGCTCCTGCCTCCGGCTTCCTGAGCCCCTGCCCTTTGGGCTTCTCTGTGAAGCCCCCTCCGATCAGTCATTCCGCCCAGAACAGCCGGACCCCGTGGCTTCTTTTTCCACCTCGGCCTGGACGCCTGGGCTCCACCACAGAGCTTGCGGAGCTGGGAGAGGTGCTCAGGACCAGGGGGTGGGGCCCTCTCCCTACCCTGCCCGCAGGGCCCACCAGGGCCTCGAGCAGCAGCCCAGCCCCTCCTGCTTGCCTCCACCCATCCTAAGCCCCCAAAGCCCCCCCACGCCCTCCGGCCTCAGCCCCTGCCCATCCCCCCACCTGTGCCGGCGCTAATCTGGGGCTCAGTGCTGGGGGCAGCCCTACACCTGCACCCCAGGTGCCCAGACTCCTCACTGGGGTCCCCCAGGATGCGGGGAGGGGGTGCCTGCTGTCCACGACCCTTACTGACGCCGCCTGGGGCGCCCGTGGCGGCCCCTCGGTCACCGGCCATTCCCCGCGTACAGCTGAGCCGACATGCAGGCGACACCACTGCTCCTT
Organism: Delphinapterus leucas; assembly: GCF_059928025.1. Classification (NCBI taxonomy): domain Eukaryota; kingdom Metazoa; phylum Chordata; class Mammalia; order Artiodactyla; family Monodontidae; genus Delphinapterus; species Delphinapterus leucas. Next base: position 180,877,631 of record NC_143130.1, read on the forward strand.
TACTACACCGTGGCCCACGCACTCAGGTGGGACTCGATGTGGCCCCGGGGCGGGGGTGTGGTCATGTGAGGGCTGCCTGCCCCGCCCACCCCACCCCCCCCCCCCCCCGCTTCCCCCTGGGGCACGGCATAGTCTGGACTCTCAGACCCCCAGCCGTGGCAGGGTCTCCCCGGGACAGAGTGGCCCGTGCAGGCCAGAGACGAGCTGAGCTGGGGCCGTGGGACAGCACCGGGCCCACTGGCCAGAGTCCCCTGGCCGGTCTCAGAGGTTGCCGGTGGTGCAGGGCGCGGCTGGGGGGCCCTTCTGGGGAGGCAGGGGGAGTTGAGGCAGGGCCTGGGCCGGACCCCTCTGGCCCCGCACAGTGCCGGCTCCTGGACGTGCACCGTCCTGTGGACGTGCTGGCGTCGCCCTGCACCGGTGGCTGGACCGAGGCCCCACATTCCCAACCTCTAGGCGCCCCTGGGTCTCGAAGGGAAACAGCTCAGCCAGGAGCCCCGGGAGCGCGCAAGCCCCACTGCAGCCGAGCCCGCCCGGAAAGCACGAGCCCGGGAACAATACCCTGCGTGTGACGGACGCTCCCCCCTGCGGGAGAGAATAGGGTTGGACAGAATGGCGATTTCCTGCATTTGTGCCTTCGACGGAGGGGTGATTCACACAAGACCTCCCACAAAGAGGAGCTTCCAGCCAAGTCAGCCAGGGCTAGGTGCCCCAATGGCCCTGCACCCCTTGGGGCCCCAGGGCCAGGTGAGGGTCCACCCGCCATCCTCCAAGCCCCTGCCTTCCTGAGCTTCAGCTCCAGCCCCAGCAGCTTGGATATGTTCAGAGGCCCCGGAGGTGTTCAGGCGGCAGCAGGGCTGGGAGGGGGCGTGGGGGGCTTCCTGGAGGAGGGGACCTCAGACAGAGTGCTAACAGCTAAGCAGGAGCCAGTCAGGAGGGCCATGAAGAGAGCTGCTCAGGGGACAGAGGGTCCAGGGGCAGAGCAGATGGGGTGCCACGGTGAGGGCAGGCCATGGTACTGGGTGGAGGGGAGCGGGTTCCAGGGAGGGGTAGCGGCAGCAGTGCCTGGGCTCCTTCCATAGGCTGGGTGAAGAGGGTGGGGTGGCCTGGGGGGCATTCCCGGATATGGGGAAGCTTAGTGGTTAATGACCGACGAGGGACACCAGAGAGTGAGGCTGAAGGTGCCAGGAGCCCACCCGCAGGTCCTGGGTGACGCGCAGCCCTGGATGGCCCGGGTGGTCAGACCCAGAGCTCAGGGAATGTCTGACCTGCTTGGAGGGTGGGGACAGGATCCTGAGGGCACCCCTGGGGTCTTTCCCTTCTCGAGAAGAGGTTTGCGGGCAGGACCTCGGTGGAGGGGGTTTGACCCCGGCACGCCACTGTGGGGCATGGGGGAGGCGCAGAGCAGGGCACCGGCATCTGGGACAGAGCATTGGGCCCAGGCTCACACTGAGGAGTCCTCTGGGCCGGGTGATGAGGACGCTGTTCCCACCCACCTCTACACTTGAGGACAGGGCTGCCTGTTGGTCCCCCCTTCCCCTTGCTTCCCAGCTCTGATGCGTCCTCCAGGGCACTCAGCCTGTCGGGCCCTCCCCTGACCTCCATGTTTCAACCTTTCTCTGTCCCCACCCAGGGCACAAGGACTCATGTGACCCGCGAGCGGCCCAGCCCACGGCCCCGCCCTGTGGCCACTTGCCTCTTGGTCTCTCCTGGGGGAGGCCCTGGCCGACCACCCTCCTGCCTTCGCCTGAGGTTCCTGCCACTCCCACACCCAAACCCCACCACGGCCAGACCCCCTCCCTGGAGCTCTGGGGCCGCTCCGGTTCATACCTTCCTCCCCTTCAGGGCCCAAAACGCAGAGATGGTGGGACCGACCGCCCTGCTTTGGGGACACACGGCCCTTCTATGCAGGCATCGATGACACCACTGCGGGGTGGGCCGGTGTGGCTGAGATGAGGCTTCACTAGGACATCCCGCTGTGAGGCTGGTGGACGGTGGCCCGGCTACTGCCCTCCAGATGCACGGGGCCTTGGCGCCAAGGCCTCGCTGCCCACGGCTGCCGCCTGCCCACGAGGGAGAGATGGAGCATGGCAGGGGTGCAGAGGCCCCTTCCTGCAGCCACACGGCAGCCTGAGGCCCCTCCTGCCGGGCCTCCTGCCTCTCCTGCTTTCCCCGGGGGCAGGCACCCTGCATGGGGTCTGGCCCCCCACTCCGCCAGCCCCCCACTTGATTCTTCACAGGTGTTTCCCCCCAGGATCTCGTCCACATCAGCTCCCCACTTGGCCTCTCAGATGGGATCAAGTTCAAGCCGCCGCCGCCTCTCCTGGACCTTGTGACCTCCAGCCAAGGAGCCTCCAGGGTGGCACGGCTCCCCGCTTTCCCTGGTGGGTGCTCAGGCCCTTTGTGAACGCTCGCTGCCCTTTGTGCAGCACCTACGATGTCCTGGCACTGTGCTGGGTGTTCTCCATCTGACACCTCAAGTCTCTGCGCAAACCCCGGTGTTACAGCTGAGCTCAGAGGGGTTGAGGCTTGCCCGAGGCTGCAGAGGGGCTCGGCCAGCAGCCCAGCACCACGGGGACACAGCCATGGTGGGCTTTGGGTGACAACTGTACCCTGGGCTCCTCTGGCCTCAGGCAACCAAGACCTCTGGGACCAACTCCTCATGTTAAATCCCGCCATTTGAAATATCCGCAGTGATTTTCTTCTGGTTGGGTTGGATTGAGTCGGGGAGGGTTTTGCAGGATGGGCCACAGGGGGGTTCAGAGGAAGGAACCACAGCAGGTTCCAGGGCGCTGGGGAGAGGGGCGGGGTTGGGGGCTGGCCCAGAGAGCTCCGCACTGTGTGGTGGGAGAGCGGGCAGAAGTTGGGCCGTATGCGCCTTGGCTGGCATGGTGAGGACGGGACGCCGTGCCTCTGGGGCCAGCTCCGTCTCCCATCCCCTCCCAGACCCCGCTCTCGGCTGTGCGTGAGCATGTGACTGAGGCCCAGCCAGAGAGCTGCGCTGGGCTGACTGACGGGGCCTGGTGAATGGGCAACCTTGGGGCAGAGGGCACGACGGAAGTGGAGGCCTGGTGTGGCCCCAAGTGGACGGCCTGTCCACGATGGGCAGGACTGCATGGCAGAGCCCAGGTGAAGGAGGGAGGGGCGGCCTGGCCCAGGTGGGGAGCGTGGGGGGCCCTGCTTCCCTCACTCCCCCGCCGGGCCACAGTCGTGCTTCCCGGCTGGAGTCCCAGTGGGCTCCTCCTCTCGTTCTATAGGGGAGCAGTGGGAGCTGGGTTTCCACCTTCCGGAGCTTGAGTCCCGCCTGGTGCTGTTCTTAACCTCTTCAGGCCTGCAACCCCTGCCAGGGATCAGAGGAAGAGCCCAGACCTGGGAGGAGCACCCCTCTGCCAGAGGGTCTCTCTCCTCCTTCCCATGCCCCTCCCCCAGCTCTACAGGATCTGATCTCACGAGCCCAGCCCCCACCAAGTCTTCCCCAGGAGGGGACATTCTGGCTCATCCACCCACTCTGCAGACAGGCAGACTGAGACCCAGAGGAAAGGGCTGAGCTGAGCCCGGTTTCGTCCCCTGGTCCGGCTCGGAGGCCCCGACAGCGAGCCTAGGGTGGCTCCGGGCAAGTGGCCGTCGCCTCTGACCCCGGGCCCGGACGGCCTCTGTGTCTGGGCCTCGGCTCAGAGCGTTTCCTGCCCGCCAGCCCCAGCCCAGCCCCTCAGGAAGTGGCCGCCTCCTGAACAAAGAGGCCGGCGGACAATGGCCATTGAATTGGGCCGGGGCGCTCGCGCACGGACAGGCCACCACCTGCCCGCACTGATAAGACGGCTCCGCAGGCTTGACCAGCTCCGGGATCCGCGGCAGGAGCCCAGGGCTGGCGCGACCCCGCCCCGCGGACTGGGGGCCAATGGGGAGACGGCGCGCCCCGCCGGCCGCTCGGGGGACCAATCCGGGAACTCACCGGGGAGCGTCCCCGCCCCTCCAAACGGCTCTGACCCCGCCCCCTGCCCGGCCCGGCGCGCCCGCCCGGCTGGCCCCTGGGCGGGCCAACGAAACCACGCTCTGGAAAGAGTTTTCCCCTCTAAAAGCGTCAGAAGTCGGTGCCTCGCTGCGCTTCCTTCACCTACTTTGGGTGGAACAGTCCGGGAGGGCGGCCCGGCCGGCTTTCCCCGCACTCCCTGGCTCTCTGCGAGGGTCGCGGGCGGCTCGCTGTGCTCCGGGGGCAGCCTGGTCCGCACGCCTGCCTGAGGCACCCCCTCCTACGGAGGCACCAGGACATATGGTGAACATGGTGCAGCTCCGTGTGCGGAGGCCCGGCGCTGAGAGCCAGCTCCAAGAGACGAGCGGGGGCCCCTGCCCAGGCCCGAGCCGTGGAGCTGAGGTCAGGAGTCAGTCCCGCGCTGGCTCTGGAGGGCCCATGTGCACCAGGTCATCCCCCCCAGTCTGGGAGGCTCTGTGAAGAGGCAGGCACAGAACTGTAGTCAGGGAATGTGGCAGGGTGTGTGTACGTCTGGGAAGGGGGTCACAGCATCTTCCAGAAGAAGCCTGGCCACCTGCAGGGGAGGAGCGGGGCTGAGAGGGGCAAGGCCTAGAGGTTTGGGAGAACTGAGACAGGCTCTTTCCTCCCGGCAGGATGAGGCGGCCCACTTCTGAGCCTGGCACGCCCCAGGCAGAGCAGGGATCTGGGGAGCTCGGGCCCACAGCAGCCTCCTGTTGTGTGTGTCCAGCCCGCAGCTCTGCCATTACTTCCTGGCATCACCAGCCTGCAAGCCCCGCCTTCAGCAAGCCCCTGCCCTGGTGGGAGCCTTCCCCAGGATAGGGGTGATACAGGGTGGGCAAAGCCAAGGCAGAGGGACACTCGCAGGCTGCAGGGCCCAGGAGCGGGCCCTGACCCAGCCATCGGAAGCCTTCTTGGGGGAGGTGACACTTGTGTTGCATTTGCCAGGACAGGACGGGATAGACCCACCAGGAGAGGGAGTGGCCCAGACACAGGCTGGAGACAAGGAGGAGCCAGGTGTTTGGAGAAGGGCAAGGGGTCCAGGAGCGCAGGTGGAACAGCCAGGGGGCCGGGGATGTGGCCAGGCCCCAGGCATCACCCTGACACAGCTGCCCCTTGGGCCTGTGGAGAAGGTGGCCGTTGGGAGGAGAGTGCTCGCATGGTGTCTCTGTCAGCGTCCCAGAGGCTGGGCTGGGCCGGGAGTGATGGTGACGGTGGTGCTGCATAGAGGGTGCAGGCTGTGGCCCTGGAGATGCAGGTCCAGCCTGGTGGCGGTGGTGGTGGGCACCATCTGGCTGACAGTGGTGGTCCTGCTGGTGGGCTGGCAGGTTGTGGGCACGGGCGTGGCAGCATGGCAGACTGCTGGGGCTGCGGTCACTGGGGGTGGTGCCATAGGGCAGCCCACGTGGCTCCAGGTGCCTCGGAGAGGCTGCCCAGACTTCCACTAAGTGGCCTGGGGTCATGCCCTCCAAGGAACCAGGTGTCCCCCTGCCAACTCTTCCTGCCCCTCCCACGTGCTGTTGAGTGCCCCATCTCCTGAGTAACCTAGGTAACCGTGACCCCACAGTGGCCTGGGCAGATGGACACACTTGGCCTTCAGGTGGATGCAGCCCAACCCTCAAGCGGACACAACCTGACCCTCTGACCCACAGCCTGACTTAACAGCAACCTTGGCCCCAGCCGTGTCCTCGCCTTGACCACCTTCTCCACTTCACCCTTTGATCCAAAGCCTCGAAACTGCGGCTACCCTTCCTTCGAGCAGCCACGTGGCACTCCCCGCACCCACCACGATGTCCCCCGCTACGGCCTCCGCAAGCACAGCCAGGTGGTCATGGGTCACATTTGCGTTGTTTTGTGAGACATCCGGGCCGAGCCACAGACACCTGGGTCTGCATGAGCAGATACCTGCCTGGCCTCTGCCCAGCACCGGGCCCTGCTGCTCGGGCTGCAGGAAATGGGAGGCCCGGCAGCTTCTGACTCCCGCTCTTTATCAGCCCACGACGCTTCCTGCGGCCAGCGAGGCCTGGGCCCCGTGGCGCCGGGACACCAGGTCAGCAGTGACTCACCGAGAGCCCTGCCTGGGGACACCCTGGCCCACACCTCCTGCCTCCTAAGAACTCCCACCCTCACCCTGGCCCACACCTGGCTGGCAGGGCCACCCTGAGCCCCCATTCCCGGGCCCCCCCCACCATTCTCCACCCACCAGCATCTTCCCCATCTTTTAGCCCTCCCCTCCCTCCCCCATCCCCGACAAGCAGGGCTGAGGTGCCCCCACCTCTTTGTGCCCCCCCCAGTCCCAAGTGCTCACAGCCAGTAGGGTGGGCAGCCGGGGCTGCAGGGCCCACCAGGGCTGAGCACAAGCTCCTTGCTTTGCCCACCTAGGCGGCCACAAGTTTGCTCCCTACCCACGGGCCCTGCTGTCCCCCAGCTCTGCAAGGAGCACCACACCGCACCTTCTGAGGACCCTGACCCCTCCCACCCTCAGCTCTCACTGCTTCTCCCCACACCCTGTCACCCAAGCCCAGGTTGGCAGTGCACCTACCTCCCCTGTGCCCCATCACGGCCTGACCAGTTCCTCCTCCTTCTGGTCTCAGTGTGGACCCCTCTTCCTCCAGGAAGCCTTCCTGGTCTAACCCCTACAATCCTCCCACCCTGGGGCCTCCCAAGGGATGTCTCCAGTCCACGGAACTCGTCTCTGAGCTTTATTGGACCCTCAGCGGGAACCCAGAGTCTGCTGCTCACTGGCAGAACCCACCTCCCACCCTCGCCCCAGTGCACCCCTCGCCCAGCACGCCCGGCGACACTGCGTGGGTCAGGACGGGAGCTGAAGTTGGGGACACGGGGCAGAGGGGGCCCTGGGAAGCTCATCTTGGTCTGAATTCGCAGGGCGCCCCTCCCCAGGTCTGGGGCAGATGTAAATGGCAAAGGAAACAGCCATCTGCGTGGGCCCCTTCCCAAAGAAGTGCCGACCCCTCTCCCTGGAGCAGGGCTCCTTGTGGGACTGACCCACACACATGCACAAGCACATGTGTGCACAAGCACACACAAAACCTGCAAAATAGTCCTCATCGTGCACACCCGGCCAGCCCACTCAGGCCCACCCGGGAGTCCTGTAGCACCGCCTGCTGGCTAACCAAGCAGGACCCCCTTCTACTTGCCGAGCCTGCAGGGCTAGGAAGTGGGTGCTTCGCACGGCATGCGCCCATGTGTGCGTGTGCACTCCTTTGCACCCCGTGGCCTAGGCCCTGTGACCACCATGCCACCTCTCCTACATTCACATTCCCAGGCCGGGGTCAGTGATGGTCGTTTGGAAAATCTGTCTCTGAACAGCAGCAGTCCTGCCCAGGGCCAGGCCGGGGGCGCACCAACGGGGGCAGGGGATTGAATGCCATCCACAGGCTGGTGTGCTCCAGATCTCCACCCCTTGTGTGGCCTTTCCGTCACTTCAGGCTCTTCCATCGGCTGCCCTGCACACCCAGCAGGCCCCCGAACCCACGGCCCCCATCCCCCCATGACAGCCACAGGGGCCTCCTGCGCAGACCCTGCCTGGCTCCTCTCCCTCTGGCGGGCCTCAAACCTCTGCCCCGCCCTCCGCTGCACACCAACTGCTCACCCTCTATGCCCTGCCTGCTGCATTTCCCCACAGCATGGAGGCTGTTCCCTCCCTGCCGTGTCCCTGGTCCCACGGCCAGCCTCAGAGCCTCAGAGCTTTGCCATGAGGCTTTGCCAAGGCCTGCTGAGGCCTTGAATGGGAAATACGTACTTTCCAGAGCCCTGCGTGTAGTTGGAAGGAGTGTCCTGGTAAGGAGCTTTGGTGCAGAAGGAAGCCCAGAGGTGGTGAGACCTCAGGGAGGCCTGGGGGGTGGGATGGACACAGAGGCAGGCGCTAACATCTCCATTTTCCATCACTTGCCGTGACGTGGCACACGCAGCTGCTGATCCCAGGGGCCCACCTCCCTCTGCAGTCAGGCCCTGGCCAGATGGCGTGGGTCCTGCCGGCTTGGCCCTCGCTGACCCAAGCCCTCCTGCCCGAGGGGCATCCCCCCAGCTGCCAGCTCAGCTCCACACTCCCGCTGAGGCTGGAGGCCAGGGCCACGGTGCCATCGCCCTGTGAAGCGCCGGACAGTCGTTTTCCCAGGCCCCACCAAGGCGGGCACCTGGCAGACGATGTCCTTATTCACCTCTGGATGGGGGAGCGATTACTCGGTCTGGCCAGTGTGAAGGCCCCTTGTCGCCAAGGGGAGGGTAGTCCCCACGCTGCCTGGGAAAGCAGCGTTGCCTCTGGTCAGCCAGGGCCTCCGGGCTCCAGTGAAGCCTGCATGGCCTTAGCAGTTTGCTCCCTGTGAGGCGTGATGACCCTCCCTGCTCCACCACGGCCCCGTGGGGCCATCCCAGGATGTGCCCCCTTCATGGCCTCCCACTGGGTTGGCAGTGGATCAGGGTCGAGCTTGTGATGAGGGCTGGGGTCAGGGTTGAGGTCAGGGTCAGGTCCTACCAATCTGGGGCCCCTGCCCTCACAGGGCCCAGCCGGGCCCATTGTGTGGCGACAATGGCTTCCTGAGCCAGGTTCCTCTCCCAGCAGGAAAGCCATCAGGCCTCCACTTTGCCACCGCCCACGGCCCCTTTGAAGGGCCTGGGCAGTCAGCGCCTGAGGCCTGCAGCCTTGGAGCCAGTTCCTCGGCCCCCACCCCTTGCCAGCCTGGCCGGGGCCCAGGCCTCCCCAGGGACCAGCCAACCCTGCAGGCACGTAGGCACAGGACAGCACAGGTGGGCACTGCCCAGTCAGGGAAGCTGCCGGCCGCACGCAGGCACAGCCCCAAACGCGGCCGTCACTCAGAAGCTCCTATCCTCAGGAAGCATTGGCCCCTGTGTCCCCCAAGGGGCCAGGGTGTGTGTGCAGGGTGGCTGAGTGTCCTACTGACATGGCAGCTTGGGGCCTGGGAGGGTGTTGGCAGGACACCTGGGCTGGACCTGGTGGGTAGGTGCTCAGAACCCAAGGCCCCCTTGCAGGACAGGGGACAGGCAGAGGGCCTGCCCCATCTAGGCCAGGCCTCCCCACCAAGCCCAGCTGGTCCTGGGGCGCCCCCTGCTGCCTGGGGTGTGGCTGCACAACTGGGGCCAGGGCTGTAGCGGGGGCACAGTCTGGGGCCCCCTCAGGTCACAGCCAGCTGGGGTGAGGTGTCCAGCTGGCCCCAGGCTCTGAGAGCTCGGGTGGTCCGCTGGGCACTGTGGCTGCAAGTGGAGGGGTGGCCAGAGCCTGGGCAGCGGGGGCCTGGGGTGACGCTTGGACCGAGCGGCGCTGCACTGGGATTTCGGTGGGCAGAGCAGTCCCGGGCCCAGCGGTGACAGAGAACAAAGGCCCTGAACTGAGCCCCGTGGCTTTGAGAGTAGCCTTTATTATTCAGGGAACAGGGTGTCCTCGGGGTGTGGGCGCCACGGTCTCTGTTGAACCCCAGTTGTGGCCTGGAAGCGGGAAGCCAGGTGGACTGGCCTGGGCAGACGTGTGGCCGCGGCTATGGGGCTGGGGGGCAACCAGGCCCTGACTCAGCCAGTGCTGGATGGGGGCGAAGCCCCGGCTTCTCCCGACGTGGTCACAGCCGTGCTGGGGGACCCGCAAGCATAGATCCCTGCATACCCTGCCACTCTCTCGGTGGGTCCGTTGAATCTGTCCCACTGTGACCCCAGGAGCCGTGCTCTCAGCACGCCTACTGGACAATCCGTAGGGCGATCCCCAGCCTCGCAGGGGGCGACGGGACCATCTACACCCCTCCCGGGGTCCCCATCGACGCAGGAGTGGGCACCTGGCCCACAGCCGGCCAGTGACGAGAGGCCCCCACTCCCTGGCGCACCCAAGCCCTCGCTCCGCCGGTTTTCCAGCCTACTGAGAAACGGAGGGAGAGGCAGGGTGTAGAGGACAGCAGAGAGACTGGGGGGAGAGCAAGAGGTGCCCAGGGGGACGGGGCACCGGCCCTGGGATGGAGAGATGCAGGGAGGTGTGGTCTGGAACTTGCCACGTGGCACCAAGCTGGTGGGAGCAGCGTTTATGGTGCTGCCGGTGGGAAGGGTGCAGTTGGGGGCTCGGGCTGGGCTCCTTGAGGCAGAGGTGTCAGCGGACCTTCGTCCTCTGGGGCCACCCAGCACCTGTCCCTCCCTCAGAGAGGCCTTCCCCCTGCCCACAGGTGGCCTTGGCAGCGGTGGGTGGCCCTCAGTCCCACTGCCTGCCTGCCTAGCCAATCCAGAAACCACTGCGGGGCCACACGGGGAGCAGCTGGGAAGAGGCAGGTGTGCGGGCCCAGGCCCAGGGCAAACACGGCCTGAGGTTGAGCAAGCTGGTGTGACCTTGAATTGACCGGTGGCAGCTGGGCAAAGGGTAGGAAAGGGCTGAGGCTGACCTCTTTGAATGACTGTATAGATGCCATCCGCTGTGGACAGTTCTTGGGAGGTGGATGCAGAGAGGGGCGCTTCCATCATTCCAGCCCTCCTTCTGCCTGACCCCTGACCCCCACCCCCAGGTTCCCACTGCCGGCTGAGGGCACCTGGGACCAAGGTACTAAGGCTCCAGCTAGGGCAGCACAGAGCAGGCTGGCTCAGGATGTGGCCCACTCCCACCTGAGGGCCCCGGGGGGGGGGGGGGGGGGCGGGGCCCTCAGGCCTGCCCCCCCATTCTTGGAGGAGCCTGAGGCAGTGAGTGGCACGTCACTGGGGCCCACCCAACCCCGCCAGGAAGGTTACCCGTGGTCCCAGGTCTGTGGCTCAGAGACGGGCAGGAATGGGCACGGTGTGGGCTGGGTGACCAGCAGATGCCACGTCCTCTCTGGGGAGGGGGCAGCCCTGTCACACGTGCCCTGCAGCGAGAGGCACCATCAGGCCCATGGGCACCTGAGCTCGGCCACCACTGGGGTGCGGATCTGGGTCCTGTCAGAGCCCAGCACCCAGCACCCTGAAGGGTGGTCCAGAGGCACGAATGGATAAATGTGTGTGCACAGATGCATGAGTACATGGAGGGGCGCAGACGTGTATGAGTTGTACGTGTATGTCTGTGTGCACAGGTGCGTACCTGCAAGTGTGGAGGCCGTGTGCTGTGTCCCCTCCAGGCTGGCCCTGGCCCTGGCCCTCCCCCACAGGTCTCTGGGGAGGGGACACGCTGGCGAAGGTGCGTATGAGTTTGGGGAGAGCAGGAAACCCGGGAAAGAGGAATGGGTAGGACCCTCGGACTTGGAGGAGCCAGTGCAGCATGTTGGGGGCAGGCAGAGAGGTTTGGAGGCCTTGGACCTCACCCTGGATAATGGGGGGGGGGCGGCGCAGGGGTGCACACAGGTATGTGTGCAAACGCCTGTCCCGGGTCAGCCACAGCGTGGTACGTGGCCCCACCCAGCACGTGACAGGGATGGGCAGGCCTGGGCCCCAGGCAGCTGGGCCTGGATGCGGGGAGCAGGCCGCCTTCTCCCAGCTGCTCCCCAGCACCGTGCCGAGGCCGGCGGCCAGACACGTGCCCTCCTCAGGAGCCAGCCTGCGCTCCCCAGCCAGGCCCCACGGAGGACCCTGCTGACGTCAAGAGTGGGTACAGGGACTTCCCTGGTGGTCCAGTGGTGAAGAATCCGCCTTCCGATGCAGGGAACGTGGGTATGATCCCTGGTCAGGGAACTAAGATCCCACATGCCGCAGGGCAACTAAGCCCGCGCGCCACAACTACTGAGCTCGCACGCCTCAACTAGAGAGACTGTGTGCCGCAAACTACAGAGCCCACGTGCCCTGGAGCCTGCGCATCACAACTAGAGAAAGGAAACCTGCTGCCAAAACTAGAGAGAAGCTCAGCGCTGCAACAAAGAGCTTGCACACCGCCAACGGAAGATCCCACATGCCTCAACAAAAGATCCACGTGCCACAACTAAGACCCGATGCGGCCAAAAATAAATTAAATAAATAATTTTTAAAAATAAAATCTTAAAAAAAAAAAAAAAGAGTGGGTCCAGCCGGGCCCTGCGCCCTGGGCCCACTTCCACAGGGAGGCGGTGGCTGTCAGGGCAGGGAGGCCACCTCCCCGCTGGGTGACCGTGGGTGGTGTCAAAGCTCATGCTTCTCTCTGGCCTCACCTGAGAGACGGGGATGGGACTGGGGCCACTGGGAGTCCAGGAGTCAGCACCAGCGGCCGTGCACATTCGGACCATGGCAAGCCATCTGTCTTCAGCTCCCAGGGAAGGCCCCGAGCCCCAGGGGAAGCAAGGCCCTCCCATATGGCACCGCGGCGGGGCCTCAGGCAGCAGTGGGGAAGGAGGAGCCTGGAGAGAAACTGGAGGCCTCAAAATGGCCCCTGCCAGATGCACCCCCGTGGGACCCCCACCCCCCATCCAGGCCTGATCGCTGCCACCACAATGAGAACCTCAGTGACCCTGACCATCAGGCGTCAGAGTCTCCTGAGGGCCCAGCTCTGCTCACCGAGAAGCATGGGGGGCCGCCAGGGCCCCTCTCCTGGCCTGGTGCCCAGGCCTCCCCAGGCCCTTGCAGTGCCCACTGCTGCCACGCACCCAGCAGGGCTGCAGACGTGGGGGTTGGGGGAGAGCCGTCAGGCTGGTGTCCTGTCCACGTAGCTGCAGGACCTCTCCACACCCTGGCGATCCTGGAAGGGGCCGAGACTTGCAGGGTGCTGGGGAGGGAGTGGTAGCCTGAGCCCCTCCCTGTTGGGGGCCACTCCCCAAGGCCTGCACCTGGGAGGGCTCTGGGCCAGCGGCTGGAAGGCCCCGGCTTTCGGCAGATGCCAGGCAGTGTGAGTTCTGGGGCCTTGTCTCCTGGCCTCCCCTCCCTCGATCCTGGGGTCAGACAAACAGGTCGTTCTTCGGGGTGGGAGAATGGCATGCAGATGTGGGACGAAGGTGCACACGGGCCTGCACGTCCCCCTTGGGCCAGCCCGTGGCAGTGGTAGCCTGCCCACAGGGCGTGGGCTGCAGCCCAGAGGCACCCCCAGCCACCCTGGGGCTTGACTCCTCCAACCAGACGCCACCCCCGGTCGCCACCACCTGCCCCCAGACCTCCCCTTCCAGCAGCCCCCTGCCTCCCAGCATCCTGTCCCCAGGGGGGCGGGGAGGCAGGGCTGGGGAACCAGCCTCACTTCACCTCTGGGCCTCGGCGCTCCCCTCCAACCTCCCCCACCTCGCACTCCCTCCACGCCGGCCTCGGTGGCCTCTCCTCCGCACAGAACACCCGCTCGCAGACCTGAGCCTCACCTTACGGGGCTGGGCAGCACCGGCCCCTCCCACCCAGCCTCCCGTGCCTCCACCCGGACCCCCTTCTTGCCCAGCCTCCCCCGGGAACCATCCAGCCACAGCTCTGTCTTGAGAGCCAGCCCGGCACAGGCACAGCCAACGCGCACCGAGGAAGCCAGCCCTCCCCCTCCCCCCTCCCCTGCCTCCAGCCCACCTCCCGGGAGGTTCCCTGAGCATGCCCCTCCCCGGTCACCTCCGGTCCGGCCCACCATCTGCTCCCTGCGCAGTGCAATGAGCCCCCAGCCCATGAGACTCCTCTAAGAGCCGCTGAAGCCAAGCACGCCCTCCTAGCCCCAAGAGGGGCCCAGGGCCAGGATGGCCCACAGCTGGGAACAATGGCACAGGGACTTCCTGTGAAAGTGGACATGTCACTGATGGTTCCCCATCAGTCAAGGCCAGGAGTGTGGAGCTTGGAGGGCAGGTACCCCTGCCTCAGCCTCACTCCTCCAGGGAGCCAGACAGGGAATTGTAGACCACAGACTCAGTGGGTTTCTGCTTAAGGAACGATCTTTCTGTTTCACCAAGCCAACCCTCCACTCCAGCCTTGCAGGAGCCCTGGAGTCCAGGCTGGCTGCAATGGTACAGGCCGAGGGGCACAGCCAACGGCCTCAAAATCCACCCCCCACCCCCGCAAACTCTGATGCACTCCGGGAGGGTGCACTCTAGGAGGGGTCTGCCCTCCCCCCAAGGACACCTCCAGGTAAGCGGTGCCCAAGCCCAGACCAAGAGTGGTCCCTGGGCCTTCCAATGAGGAGGCCTGGCCCGGGAGGCTCTGGGTGGCAGGAACCACCCAGAGCAGGGCTGCCAAGCTCGAGGCCCCTCTGCCGGCTATGCCTCTGTGGACGGCGAGCCTGATCGCAGCTCAGACAGGAAGCACTTCTGGCTCCCTCACCCAGGCGGCCACGCAGGCTACCCGCGGTGGCTGTGCACGTGTCTGCCGAGTGATGCCAGCTGGCCAAGCAGCCTCTAGGCTCTTGGGTGCAGATCTGTGGGGTCCCCAGGGCCCAGGCAGTGGCAGGGAGATGTGAGCGCCTGGCTGGGGACTTCGGCTGGAGATACACAATCAATTCTGGACCAGCGGGACACAAAGTGCTTCTCAGACATGGCAAGGAGGTGAGGGGCGCAGGGAAGCCAGCTCCACACAGGCGAGGAGGGTCCTGGAGCCCGCCCAGCCCTCCGCGCACTTGGACAAGCGGCTGGGGCTCCCCGTGCCTTAGTTTCCTTCCGTGGGACACGACATTGCCGCCTGCAAGGGTTCTTGGGCCGTGAGACCCACCTCTGACCGGATACAGACAGCTGGTCCGGCTCCCCTTGCTGGGCAGAAACACTCCTCACGTTGCTCAAAACACGGTCGCAGCGAACAGCAAGTGCCACAGAGGCCGCGTGTGGCTGTGGAAGAGGGCAGCAGGGCAGGCGGGCCAGCACCCATCTTGTCACCAAGTCTCGGCGCTCACGCCTGTGAGCTGGCCCCAGAGGCCCATCTGACCCCTCAGGACACTGCCGGCAGCAAGGTCACGCCTCAGTAGCCATCGTCATCGTCGCCATCACAGCCGTAATCTGCAAAGCACAAAAGAGTCACGGACACTGAGGGGTGCCGCGTGGTCAAGCAGCCCAGGCGCCGCACGCTGCACCCGCCACCGCCCACCTCGTGAGCGGCGCCCCAGGCCACGGCCGCCCCAGAGAGGCTCCAGCCCCAGCCCCGCAGGCCACGGCTGCACGGGCCCCACCACCACTGACGGGGACCACCGCGTCGGTCCCTCCATCTCTGCAGGCCCCGGGGGCAAGCGCCCATGCGAGCGGTGCAGAGTGGGAACCTTTCCCCTGCTGGACGGACAGCCCAGAGCCCCAAGTCTGCACAGCAAGCAGGTCCTGGCCAGCTCCTTCTAGCAGCCTGGGCCTCAAAACCAATACAGCCAATCGTAAGACGCCAGTTCAAATTCCCTTCCGAGGTGCAGGCAGGGGTCTGTGCCTCCTCTCCGGGAGCCCCCGCCCCGGCCCAGCCGCTTGCGGAGGCCGCTCACCGTCGCCGCCCACCATCTGCAGGCAGGGGCCTGTGCCTCCTCCGGGAGCCCACGCCCCGCCCCGGCCGCTTGCGCTTGCGGAGGCCGCTCACCGTCGCCGCCCACCATCTGCAGGGCGCTGACACAGGGCTCCCCATCTTCCTCGTCGGGGTCCTCCTCGTCCGCGTCCTCCTCTGGGTGGTACGACACTGGCCCACTCTCCACCACGACCGCTGTGGGCCTGACGGGCTCGGCTTCCAGGGAGGGGGGACTCGGGAGCAAGGCCTGCTGGCGAGGGGGTGAGCTGGGGACAGAGCATGGCTCCCAGGCCACCGCAGGGGAGTGCTCTCCGGGGCAGGGTGGACACTCCCCACCCTTCAAGAGTGGTCAGTGAGGACACCCGATCCCCTGAGCCTGCCCCTGCAGCTGCCGTGTGACCCCGCAGGGGCCCTGCCTCTCCCTTTTGTTTCCTAGGCCAGACCAGGACCCCAACAATAAGAAGGGAAGACCCTTGAACCCCAAGACAAGGGAAGAGGGAAGGCCACTGACCACGCTGGACCCTGGGACCTGGGCCTGGCTTCCCACACGGAGGATTGCGATGGCCGTGGGCTGGCACACACCGGTGGGCTCAGGCTTTCAGGCCCCGGGCCGCCCCTGGGCCTCAGGCCTCCCCCTGGCTGGGCTGAGCTGGGCTGGGCTGGGCCTGCCGGAGCAGCGGTGCTGGCACTCCCACCCTGACACGCTGCTCACGGACGCGGTGCCGGGCGTCTGCTGTTTCCCAAGGATCCCTGTCCCCCGGCTATGTCCACATAACGCACCTCTCCCACGGCCACCTTCTTAGCTGGCTGCGTCGACACCATCGGCCTCAACCTGGAAGAAAGCACAGCACCGTGGCCTCAGCCCAGGCTGCCCCATCGGCCACGAGGACACGGGCCCCGCTGGAAGGCCTGTTCTCTGTTGGCAGCATCTGGCCAGATGTAAAGGATGACGGTGTACTGAGGCTCCCGTGGCACCACCCTGACTGGGTCTTGTCCACCCAGTGGCTGCGCCTGGGCCTTGAGCGCTGTCCTGTCACCTCCTCCACCCAGGCCTGGCAGCCCACCCTGCCCCACCCCAGCCCCTGCATTGTCCTTCCCCCGACCCCACCGGCTGGGCAGGTGGCTGGGTGAGTGGGCCGCCCTCTGGGCCTCTTCACGTCTACCCAACAGACATGGCGCAGGCAAGGTTCTTCCCCGGGGCCTGGGTGAGCACTGCACCCATAGGCAGGGCAGGGCCAGGGCGCTGGGGATGGGGGCGCGGGGAGCCAGAAGCAGCCGGAAATCTGGATTTTTGTATGAAAGCTTCTTTTTAAATGTTGGCAGCAAATTCAAAGTTCATTGAAGCCACTCTGCAGGGCGACAGAACGTCCCTCTGGACAAAACCCCCATGTATTCGTCAATACTTGATGAAGGATTAAAAACTAGAATCACACTGCCCTGCCACCCAGGCACTCCAGGTCCCCAGGCCAGCTGTTTTCTGAAGCGGTCCTGGGCCATCTGCTCCCTGCCACCCCCCATACTTCCAGGAGAACGTGTGGAGGCTGCGGGAGACCCCTGTTCAGTCCTCCCACTGGTCCATCCTGAGTTTTCCCTGTTGCTGGAAGAGGAGGAGGGGGAGAGGCACGTTCTAAGACCCAAGCCTGCCCCGCCCCTCCCCTCCCCTCTCTTCCCAGCCTGAGAGTCTTGGTTGCCCCCTCCAGCCCACCAGGCCCACAGCACCCCCCACAATGGGCTTCTTCTTCCTCCCTCGGACCCTCCAAACACAAAACTCAAGGCGCTTTCTATACAAAACCCACTGCAAGGGGCCGGGGGCGCACACCAAGGCTCCCCGGATGCCGCTGACCTGCCTAAGCGTGACGGCAGGACTCCCACGGGAGATGAGGCAGGTCCTCCTCCCAGCCCTGGCCGCAGGAGCCGTCCAGACCCAGGGACCCGCCCACCAGACCTGTGTAGGGTGGCCAGGGCAGGGGCAGAGTCCACACTGCAGCTGCTTCCCTTCAGGGCACAGCTTGAAGGAAGATGGGCGGGGGCAGGGAGGGGGCGCAGGTGATCGAGCTGCACCCATGGCGGCCCCAGCCCCGCACACCCGCTACCCTGGACCCTCCTGGCTATCTGACCCAGCCCTGCTGTGACGTGCCAATGAACGCTGGGCACACGGGGAGTGGACCCCGTAACAGCCTCCGACAGTGGACACCTGACGGCGGGGGTCTGGCCCGTCAGGCCAGGTCTGGGCAGCCCGCCCCGTGAGGGCGTTGGAAGCAGTGGCTCTGGGGTCTCACAGGAAGCCCTCATTCTACACGGTCTGGGGCTGCAGCCTGGAGGGGACAAGGCGGCAGCTCACGCAAGGCTGTGCCCAAGCTCAGAGGAAGCCCCTCCCACACGGACGGCTCTCCGGGTCCCCACGTGTCACCTGGGGAGACGTGAGCTTGGAGCCACAGCCGTAACAACCCGAGGCCCAGCAGAGAAGTCCAGAGTCCCCAGAACCCGGAAGGCGGGAGCCAGTGGCGCGCTCCCTACCGACCGAGGGCCAGCCTGGCTGGGAGAGTGCGCCATCAGCGGATGGGGTGAGAGCGGCTCCTGACGTGAGGGCCGGCAGGAGGTGGGTCTGGGTCTCGGGCCCTCCTCTCAAGGAGCGTCCGGCAGCCGTCCACACACGGTCCTGCGGGCAGCCGGGTGACTGGCTGGGCCTCTCAGGGGGGTCTGCGAGCACTTGGGGACACGCTCCTCCCTTCAGCCCACAGCCCCAGCCAGCCGGTGGCCTGGAGGACCCATGGCTGCCCCACAGGGCCACTGCCCCACCACTTTTGCAAATGCACTGCGGGCATCAGCCACCAAAATGCTCACGGCTGGACGGCGAACACCATGTCCACGAAGGAACGGCCGGACTGTGCGATGGGGCTCGGCCACAGCACCTTCCATTGACAAACACAGGCTGAGCCTGAGCTCTGGGAAAGCAGCCCCCCTCACCCCCGTGCATGGTGATGGGAGCAGGGGACGCCGAGCTTGGGGGTGAGGCGCCCCCTTGCCAAAGGGCAGGCTGAACAGGACAAGGCTGCCTGCCACGACCCGGGAGCACATGCAGCGGCCACACCGCGTCCAGGTCGGGGGGTGGGGGGTGGGCGCTTCCCAGGCTCCAGGAGAGCGGGGGCGGGCCTCCCGCAGTGCCCGCTCTCGTGCCTGTCATCAGAAGGGAGCACGGGGGGGCTTCTCTGGTGGCGCAGTGGTTGAGAGTCCGCCTGCCGATGCAGGGGACGCAGGTTCGTGCCCCGGTCCGGGAAGATCCCACATGCCGCGGAGCGGCTGGGCCCGTGAGCCATGGCCGCTGGGCCTGCCCGTCCGCTGCCTGTGCTCCGCAATGGGAGAGGCCACAATAGTGAGAGGCCCGCGTACCGCAAAAAAAAAAAAAAAAAAAAAAAAGGGAGCACGGAGACACCCAACAGGACCAGGACCAGCTGTCCAGACACTGACAGGCTGTACTGGGTGCTTGGGGACTTGGGGGAATGGGGACTCGAAGAACAAGGAAGTGGGATCACCAAATTACAGAAAAAGTGTCGCAAAAACTGCGAAAAATGATTACTCCCACTTTAGAGAACAGAAATGCAAATCAGAACATCTTTACTTCTCAGATGAGTCAGCACTAGAAAATGGTAGCGACAGAGGAGAGGGGGTGGGGTGGTGGGAGTGCAGCCCCACAGGGCCCTCCCCTCTGGAATCCCCCTCGAGCACAGCCTGGAGCCAGGCTGCAGGCACAACGACCAGCCTGGGCCGTGCGGCAGGGGGCTCTCGGCCTGGGGCGAGGGGCACTGCAGAGCTGCCAGGACCTGGCTCCACAGCGGGGGGGGGGGGGGGGGGCGGGGGGCGTTGCGCAGAGCAAGGCGGGGGCCCTACCGGGAGAACGGACCCCTGGGGTGGAGAATGGGCCCGGCCCACAAGTCTCTTCAAACAGAACAGACCCCAATGCAGCAGGACCCCTTCCAGGGCTGAAACCCTGCTCAGCTCCTGGCCAGGGCAGCGGGGGCCACGCTGGACACAGACACTGGTTCCCAGCACACACGTGGGGAATGCCCCGCAGCCCCGCGCCCACCCGACACCCAGCCCGCCTGGCACGGTACCTTTTCCCCACGCTGGCCACGGGATCAGCCCCGCTCCTCCTGGCTGGCGTTTTCCGCCGAGACAGCTTCCTGGCGCCAGCCCTCTCCTGAGGCCGGGCGTCCTCCCTGTGTGGGCTGCCCCCGCCCTTGCTGTCGAGGTCCCGGAGCACGCTGTAGTTGATCTTGCTGGAGATCTTCTTCTGCTCCAGCATCTTCTCGATGGCCTCCCCAGCCGTGCTAGCCTGGATCGGCTCCCGTCGCTTGCAAGACTTCTTGGGCTCAATGGAAACACAACGTTACGCTTCCTGTAGGTCTCGGTCCTATGAACCTGCCAGGTGCCACTCAGGACGTGGGAGCGGGGCTCAAACAATCGGGGTCGGCTGGGGAGTCTTACTCTCCCTGGAGAGTGGGGCACCCGGGCAGTCCAGCACTGTAGGGGCCACTGGGCAGCTGCAATCTGCCCACAGCCCACCGTGCAGAGCCCCGGCCAGGCTGGGCCCCACGCAGGCTTTCCCAGGTCACAGGTCACCGGGGGTGGGGGCTGGCCGGGCGTCTGCCAGTGGGAGGCCAGCACAGCGCAGGGTGGGTGGCCGGGAGCTCTCAGGTCCCTGAGGAAGAGGCCGCGCCCTACCTTGTGCTCCTTGTAGATGCCGAGCTCCCTCTCCTTCGCGATTCTCGCTTCTTTCTCTGAAAGGTCAAGGAGCAGGGTCAGCACGGCTGGCGCCCCAGGGCCCCTGGGCAGGTGGGGGTCCGTGAGGCCCGCGTTCCAGGGCGCCTGGGCGGGTGGGGGTGCATGGGGCCCGCGTTCCAGGGCGCCTGGGCGGGCACTCACCCCTCTGCTCCCGCAGGTACTCAGCATTCTCCCGCATCCACAGCTCGGCCTTCACGCGGGCTTCGGCCTCGTTCAGGATGTACTGGGGCAGAGCGCAGCATCACAGTCAGAGGGCACACGCAGAGCTCAGCTCTGCCAACGTGCTCCCCTTCATACACACTGGTCAGGAAGCAGGCCTCCGACCCAAGACGGAACGTGTGTGGAGACCCGGCTAACACCTCGGCGCCCTTTACCCTTTCCAGGCCGGCCTGAGGGCCACATCCATGAACCAACCCCGCAGCCAACGCCCCCCGACTCTTGGCAGTTTGCAGTCCCCCTGGGCACGGGAGCCAGGCCAGCCAGAGCGTAGGGACATAGGTCCCGGAGGAGGAACTGAGGTGAGGGCTCAGGACGCCGACTTAAGGACACGCAGGTGGCCTCAAACACAAGGTGATTGGGGACAAATCAGGGGAAAGGCTTCCCGCCTGCCAGGGAACAAGCACTGCTGGACAAACTGCTAAGAGCCCGTCCGAACGACGGCAGGCCCAGGGGGACATGGAGCTGTGCCCCCAGCCCACAGGAGCTTCCCAATGGGGCGCAGCCTGGCACCCCACGGACCCCAACCAGCACCCCCGGCAAGGCCACTGAGAGCTCACGGCGCTTACCCTGTCAATCTCGAGGTCATCAATGCCGCTGAGGTCTAGCTCACCGTCCCCGGAAGCATCTTCTAAAGGGAAGCAGAGCCTGGCGTTTAGGGCCGACGTCCAGTTAAATGAGCGCATACATCACCTGGGCCGTCTCAGGACTCCGGGGTGCGGCCAAGGGCTTCTAGCACCCGCTTCCTCCCAGCCACCGGCCGGTCCCGGCCCCACTCCTGCGAGTGCGGGGCACAGGCTGAGGCGACACCCCAGCACCTTGCGGAGGAGGCGCAATGCTAACTCGGAAGACCTTCCAGTCCTCACGCTCTCCCGTACAGAGTGCTTTTCAGATCAACAAGCCCAGGAGAGGGGGCCTCGGGGAGCCTTCCGGGACTATGCTCAGGACACCCCCAAAACCTGTCGGCCACCACCCTCCTGCCCCCGCTGGTCAACAGCACAACCTGCACGGCCCAGAAACCGGGGCTGCCCCTCCTGTGGGCTGGCCCTCCTGTGGGCCGCCCTTCCCGTGGGCTGCCCCTCGTCATCCGACGGTTCTCTGCCCCGTCCTGCTGGTTCCAGCCCGACGGGAACCGGGAATGCTCTCCTGCCAGCAGGCTGTCGGGGATGCTCTCCTGTCACGTTGCTGCTCCACGGCTGAGGCTGGGCGCTCGGACACACCCCCACGCCCCTCTGCGGTCAGCCTTGCTCCCCTTGCTCTGTCAGCTCCAGCCAGCTTGGCCTCTTTCTGTCCAGGTCGCAGTGCCCCCCAGCTGCCTCAGGGCCTTTGCACATGCCCTCTGCTCAGTGCACTGTGGGACCTGCCCCGGGTTCCACTCATACGGCAGCCCCTTTGGGGTACAACCCACATGTACCTAACTGATGGGCTGGGTCTGTGTCACATCCCTCTCCCCTCTAGACCACCATGGCCACCAGGGTAGGCGTATGACCGCCCATCGCCACGCCCAGCCACAGGGCACGGAAGGAACACCTGAGCAGCGTCCCTCTCACAGAGGTTCCTTGCACACAGACGCCAAGCCCTTGGTGCCCAGAAGAGAGGAAGCAGGGCCCACCTTATGGTGAAACTGCGACAAGACCAAACCCACCGCCCTCCTGGAGCTGCCTGCACACCAGGCCCCCCTGGGGGAGGAACAGCTGGGCCCCTGCGCAGGCACCCCGGCACTGCAGGCACTGGAGCCCAGCGAGTGACATCCGTCTGACCAGTGGAGATGCCGCCTTTGGCCGACACTTTCCCACCAGGTTGGGTGCAAAGGTGCGGGCAGGGGATGCCAGCCTGTCCCCGTGGCCCCTCTGTAGCATGGGGCCTCTGCAATGAGGCCTCCCGAGTTGCACAGGGGCAGGAAGGAGCCTCCAGCCACAGTCCCACCAAACTGAGGGCTCTGGTCAGTGGAGGAGGGTCCCGGAGATGCTGACAAGCCCTGTGGCATTCAGGCGTCAGCACAGCTGGGGTCACTGATTGCTCACACAGCCTGCAGCAGAGCTGGCAGTGCCCCTCCCAAGCCCACCCTTCTAGAAGGCCCCTCAGAAGCAGCACCTCCAACTCCCACAGGCAGGCGGGGATGACCCAGACCTGGAAACCCCACCCCACCTGCCCGGAGGAGCCCCCCACCGTCTCTCCATCCCCCCTGCTCCCCCAGTCCCTGGGCACTCACTGGGGTCCCGGCTCTGGGAGGAGATGCACTCTCGGATGGAGTCCGAGATGCCCAGACTGGCCGCAGTGGGCAGAGGGCCGAGCAGGGACTCCAGGGCGGGGGGCCTACCGCCTCCCTCAGGGCCTCCTGCCGCCTCCGAGCTGCCAGGAATGCCTCCACCAAGGAGCTCCTGGTAAAAGTCCTTGTTCAGGTGGCTGGCAGCGGCCTCCAGCTCTTCATCCTCAGCGTCCTCCTCACCAAATAAGCTGGATGTGGTGTCCTCAACAGAGCCTAGGGACACAATTCCACACACCACGTGTTAACCAGCCAGGAAGCCAGAGGGCCCGCCTGGTGAAGAGGAGCGTTTCCGCCCGGCAGCAAAAGGCACTTATTCCAGAAGACGCGCCTCATCCCAAGGGCGCCCAACACCCACCCGCCCGTGACGGGCCTCGGCCCACAGTGCACACGCGACGCACAGGTTCACTCAGAAGCGATCAGCTGTGAGCCTGACGCTAAAACCAGAAACATTCCAGAGAAACAATGGGAAGACAGGTGACTGTGAATTAAACAAAAACTTCTTATACGTGACGTCGAAAGCAGAATCAATAAAGCACTGATAAGTCGGATTTCATCAAAATTGAGAACTCTAGGGCTTCCCTGATGGCACAGTGGTTGAGAATCTGCCTGCCAATGCAGGGGACATGGGTTCAAGCCCTGGTCCGGGAAGATCCCACATGCTGCGGAGCAACGAAGCCCGTGGGCAACAACTACTGAGCCGGCGCTCTAGAGCCCGCGAGCCACAACTACTGAGCCCACGCACCTAGAGCCCATGCTCAGCAGCAAGAGAAGCCCGTGCACCACAACGAAGAGTAGCCCCCGCTCACTGCAACGAGAGAAAGCCCACGTGCAGCAACGAAGATGCAACGCAGCCAAAAATAAATAAATTAATTTAAAAAAAAAAAACAAAAAACGAAGACAGTTACACGAATGTTCACAGCAGGTTACGTGCAACAGTCCAAGACTAGAAATAATCCCAGGGTCCTTTCACCCAGGACTGGGTGCACTCGGGGACCACTACTCCACAAAGAGGGCTGATCTAGCGACGGATGGCTCACAACTACACCGAGTGAAAAAGCCAGGGGAGAAACAGGGTACACACTACACGATCCCACGTACGTAAACAACATGCCTAATTTTCAGCGATAGGAGGCAGCTGCACACCGGGGTTGGCACTCGCCAGGCCCTGGGCCTGGAGTACACACCCCCGACCACGCGCACAGCTCCCTCACGCCCACTCGGCCCCTTGCTTGGAAGCCCACGCCATTACCGTGTGTGTCACCAGACATCCCACAAGAGGGCCAGCAGAGGGAGGACATCGGTCGGTCCACTCTGTCCGCCGTGGGGTCCCAGGGCCCCACGCCCTGCACGCACGCGACACGTCCTCCGCAGGGAAGGACTCGTACCTGCGTCCGTGGCCCGCGTCCTCCTCCACCCCTCCTCCAGCCCAGCCTCCATCCTCACCGCAGAGGAGGGGACGCGGGAGCTGAAGCTTCCTCGCCGGGGCTGGAGGCTCAGGGGCTGTTTGTGAGGCGGCAACGGATCCGAGGAGCAAGACCCGCGGCCAAGGCGGGCCGGGCCTGGCCCTTCCTTCTTGAGACAACGGACGCAACGTGGAGCTGGTCCAGATAACCAAACGCAGGGGCATGGAGGAGGACACGTCCCAGACGGTCTCCCCAGAAGGGAAGCGTGTGAAAAGCTGGAACTGGAGCAGGAGATGAGCGGCCCCTCCACAGCGCCCGGTACGCGCGACGGCGGCCACTGGCAGCTGGGCGCGGGCAGGAGAGCGAGCCCGCATCCTCGCCACAGCTGGGCAGGTGCGAACAGGTGCTGCCCGAGAAACAGAGGACCGAAGAAACCACGTGAAGGACACCACTGGGACAAAAGCCAGAGCTTCCCAAGGTCCAGAGAACAGCAAGCAGAAAGGCACCTGAGCAGACATAAAAGAGCTCACTTCCACTGCTGGAAGAGAAAAAGCTCTCGGGCTGGATCAGAAAGCAGAGCCCAATTCTCTGCTTCTAGAAGAGGAGGACATGGACGGAAGAGGTGGGGCAGGCAGAGCAAAGACCACCAGGCGTGCCCCCAGGCCGCGGAGGGCGCCAGGCACCAAAAACAAGCCAGCCTCAGCTAAAACACGGCGGCCACCTCTGTCTGCAAGAGGACCTCAAAACTGACGACGCGACCAGTGAGACGCCCCGACAGACACAGAGCCCAGCCCAGCTGGACGGGAGCAGAGGGGGCCTCCTCCCAAGCACCACTGGTGTCTCCAACCAGCGCACCTGAGTTGATGGCACAAGGGAGGGACAGCGCCAGCAGCACACCCGGCCACAACGCAGTACGTGTGGAAGTTAACAACAAAATCAGAAAGCAAAAGCCCCCGCCCCAACTCTTAACTCCCTCACTTGACTCTTAGCACCAAAGACCAACGTACTCCGCGACTGTGAGTGGCGCGAAGCGTCTGGTGCCAGGACAGCGGGTCGCAGCTCTGACGACGCTCGGGCCCTGCCCTGCACGCGTGCGTCAGAGGGAACCAGCCGGGCAGCAGCCTCAGTTTAGAGCAAGGAGAGAAGCTGTGAGGAGGACAGAGCAGAGGGAAGCGGAAATCACCAACAGTGTACAGGAAGGCAGCAGGACTCATAAATCAGTGCAAGAGCTGGTTGAATGGGAAATCAACAACCTAGCTAGGTTAAAAAAAAACCAAAAAAAACACAGAAACAAACTATGCAGAATAAGAAAGGATAAAAATGAAAACAACCAGAGAAACAATAAAGTCAAAAGTATCGTAAGATACAAGTTTGTCCAAATCTGTGCCTGGATGGGGCGCTGTGGCAGCCTGAGAACAGAGAGGGCACACCGTCTGGCCAGGCAAGGCCTTCCCAGAGCCACGGGACACTGTGGAAATGACGGATCACATTCATTGACCCAGGAAAACCCTGTGTTCCTCTCTGCAGACCCTGCAGACATCAGAAACGCTCTCCGACGTCTGAGATAGGACGGTTCAGTGAAAACGGCGGTGGGTGTTTCCTTTACAGGACAACGTGGTATTTCAGCCCAAAGCGTGCAGTGTGTGTCCCGGGCAGCACAGAGGCCTTGCAGGGAAGCCGGATGACGTGCCCGTTGTCACAGGCAAGACTCAGCATGGTCTTTAAGGGTCAAGCAATGGACTAGGCAAGAGCTAGAAAGGAGGGGCCTAAAAATCGTGAAGGGCAGTAAAACACCACTATCTGTAGACGACCTAACTCACCAATTACTTGAATGATCCAATGATGAACTGAGAAGTACTAAGAGCAGTAACAGAGTCCCTAACGTACAGGAGCACGAAAGCAGCACCTAGAAATCAGCATCTTCCACAAACACAGCAGAGACGCCACTTATGGCAGCAACAGAGAAGGCAGTGCAGCTGGGACCCAAAGCACCTGACGCAAGGCCTCAGACTCAGAAGAAAACCCCCAGGAGGGAGACACCCCACTCTCGCTCTCGGAGGGAGGAGGCGCCAACCTGCCCCAGGTGATCGACAGAGTGGAGAGCTGGGCTGGCGCAGGCAGCGGCCAGGATGACTCTAAAGATCGGACAAGAAAGTGAACAAGGGCAGCTACAAACCCCAGGGAAGAGGCGGTGAGCAGGTGCTCGCCTTCCAGACTGGATGACTGATGGAACCGACGCTTACTCAGCACCCGTCCCTGTCCTGTGAGCCAGAGAGGGGGTGGGAGGGCGCCGGCCGCGGACCTGCAGCGTGTGAGCGGAGGGGGCGCCCCGAACCAGCCGGGGTGTCCCTGGAGCACGGCAAGGGAGGCAACGTGGGAGAAATGAAAACCACACATGCACAAAGAGATCTGTCCGAGGGGGCTCACAGCAGCTTCGCGAGGCCCCAAACCAGAAACGGGGGTGCGCAAGAGCTGCGATGGGACGCAGGGAGAGGCGGCAGCAGGGAGGGCTGTGTGGGCCGCGGCCACGGGCACAGGGCGAGCTCTTTCCCACAGGCAGCGTCTGCCAACGAGTGAGTACCCTGAGGACAACGGGGACAGCAGACTGGTCCAGAAGACTCGGCCGCCCCGGAGCTGCTGGGGGCAGGGTGGCTCGGGGTGTCCTGGGAGCAGCTGACGCCCAGCTTGGCGCGTGGAGGCCTGGGGCGGGGGTGGAGCCAAGAGACAGGACGCACGGCCACGGTGGGGGCGGCAGGAGGGGCAGGTGCCGGGCCTGGGTGAACCGAGCCAGCGGGCGAGGGGGCGTGGCTGGACTCACCATCTTTTGCCAGGCTGGCAAGGGCCCCCTTTGCCTTTGGCCGGCTGTTTTCTAGTTCAATCTCAATCGCGTCCTGATAGCTGGATATTTCACCTGAAGCAATAAATTAACAGCAAAGTGTAAGCACAGGGGACTTCCCTGGTGGTCCAGTGGCTAAGACTCTGCGCTCCCAGTGCAGGGGGCCCGGGTTCGATCCCTGGTCAGGGAACTAGATCCCACATGCGTGACTCAACTAAGGAGCCCGTGAGCCACAACTAAGGAGCCCGTGAGCCACAACTAAGGAGCCTGTCTACCACAACGAAGACCCAGTGGAACCAAACAAAGAAACAAATAAATAAATAAAATGTTTTTCTTTTAAAAAAGCAAGCACACAGTCCGTTCCTGTAAGGACCTGAAGCACCCGTACATTAAGATGGGCTGGTTACCTTCCACCTCCTCCAGCTGTTTTGACAGGACCTGTTCCAGCTGAAAAGGCAGAGAACGAATGCATTTAATGAGAGGAGCGAGAGCGGTGCCTGCCAGTACCCGGAGGCCTCTCGACCCCAACGCAGGTCCCCAGCCTGACAAGAGGGACTCGGGCTTCCGGCCCCCAGAGACATGAGCACCAGGGCCCTCAGGGAGGCGGTTTGCCCCGGAAACTGTACGGGATGCACTGAAGGGGGTCTGGGGAGACCCTCAGCAGATGAGATGGCTCCGGGCCCAGGAGGGACTGCGCTCAGTGTGGTGCACCCTGGCCCCCCCTTCAGTCTTCGTAGCTAAGCCACTGTTGTGAAGGAAGAGCAGGAAACGGGCGTGCGGCCCACCTGCTTCATCCGCAGCTTCCTCTGCCCAGCTGTGTACGACGGGGGGTCGCACTCCTCTTCCAGGTCGACCTTCATGAACTCGTCCACAGTCAGCTGACTGGTGGGGGTATCTTCAAACTCCGTGAGCCTGAAACAGACGCTTGAAAGGGAAGACGGTGCCCGAGAACAGCACTCAAACCAGCACCCAGGGCTTCCCTGCTGGCAAAGGGGCTGGGAATCCACCTGCCAACGCAGGGGACACGGGTTCGAGCCCTGGTCCAGGAAGATCCCACATGCCGCGGAGTCACTAAGCCCGCGAGCCACAACTACGGAGCCCGCGTGCCACAACTACTGAAGCCCACACGCCTAGAGCCCGCGCCCACACGCCTAGAGCCCGCGCTCCGCAACAAGACAAGCCACCGCGATGAGAAGCCTGCGCACCGCAACGAAGAGTAGCCCCCATTTGCAGCAACTAGCGAAAGCCCACGTGCAGCAAAGATCCAACGCAGCCAAAAAATAAATAAAACAAATTTAAAAAAACCCAGCACGCCGTTTACAAAACAGTCCCTCAGGGGTGCTGGTTCCCAGGCCCAGCACCCTGCCACACACAGCTGTGAGCACAGGCCCGGGGGCTGTCCGGCAGCCTCTCAGCCCCTACTCTATCCTGCCGATAGCTTGGGCCCCAGGGAGAAAAAGGCATGGCACCCTCATTGCTCCCACAGGTAGACTCAAGAAGGCCCCAGAAGGAAGGAGGCCGAGCCACGGGTCCCAGGCAGGCAGGGCTCCTGCACTGCAGTGTGCCCGGCCATAATTAATTCTTGTCCGTTTCCTACATTTTATACAATCTTCAAAATGTTCAACAGAAAAATTTTTAAAGAGAACCAGAGTTCAAATAAGCAAAATAAATTTCCCTCTGCCTTTGAAAACTGCCACAGGATATGATCTCAGTTGAAAGACAGCCATCAAGAGCTCCAGACTCAGGGTAAATACCCTGTGCTGATGGCTGTGCCAGCGACTCTGGGCCGGTGACTCTCTCGTCACAGTCCACGTGGAGCTCCGCTGGAGCTGCCGTAATGACCCTGTGAACACGGTACCCAAAGCAGGGGCTCGCCCGACCACTCCGTTACAGGGACACAGTGGTCCTCTGCTTGAGCCTGGCTTCCCCCAGAGAGACCAGTCACTCAGGCTGCACCAGCCAGGACACAGGCGAGGCCACTCTCAGTACCTGTTTCCTGACCTCTGAGTCAGGGTGACTTTTCAAACCACTGTCCACCTCAACACAGGGTGGAAGAAAGGGGCCACCACTTGGACGGACTGAGACGCTGTGCAGGGAAGCCTGGCCAAGCCCCCGGCTGCGACAAGAGCGACCCACCTCTTGCGCAGCGTGGATTCGCACACCTTGACCACGCTGATGACCTCCTTGACGGTTCTCCGGAAATCGTGCATCCTGGCTGCAACTAGAAGTGCTGGAAAGGAACACAATGGAGAATTCAGAAACAGGGTGCTCCTGTCCAAACCAGGACCGATCCCGTGCGCAGAGGGCTGATGACCCCCTAGTGCGACCAGCTGGAAAGACAGTGCCAGAGGGTGCTCTGGGAGCCCCTGGGGCGACACCGTCCTCCTCACCTTACTGTGGGCAGTGCTGCACGGTCTGCACGACTGTCAGAACACCTAAGATCCACCAACCGCTTTGCAGGCAATTATACAATAATTTTTAAAAACGTAAGAAGTACTGCACATTCCTTTTTTAAACGCGAGAAAAATTAAAATACACTTTTTGAGAACTTTGTGTAAACCTCTCAAAGCAAACGAGTGAACTCTGAGGTGACCTGTGTGGGAAACGCTGGCTGGTGATGGACAAGCCAGGGATCGGGGAGAGAGGGAGTGGGCCCGGGTGTGCTGTGCTGGTGACCATAACTGGCTGGACCCTAGGAGAGGCCCAGATCCTGGACTGCAAACTCGGGAGATGGAAAATGCATCTCAGGAAGCACTGATCCTGCTGGCTGCTGAGCGCTCTGGAAAGGAGTGGACTCGACCTTGTGGGCCAAGGTAAGAGGCTAAGAGGAAGGGTAACGGCCCTCCTGGGGAGGGGCTCCAGGTCCAGGGAGCATCAGGAACAGAGCAGGAGGGCCGTCTGTGGGCTGCTGCCACCTGGAGGGGAGATGAGACAACTGTCCTTTGGGGAACGGGGAGCTAGCCCGAAAGCCCGGGGTGCCCTCTGCAGCAATGACCCAGCACGGCTGCACCTCAACATTCAAGCCTGGGGTCAAGGCCAGGAAGCCTGGCAGCCCGCTTGGCCTCTGAGGGTCCTGCCTGCTCCCCAAGACGGAGGGGAGGCCAACAGGAAGCAGGTGGAAGTCCCCGAGGGCCGGGTGAGGGCCGGGCAAGCGAGGCCAGCAGGCAGCCCTGGAGACAGCCCACTACCTACCGGCTCGGCCTGCTGAAGAGTCGGGACAGAAAGCGCCCGCACGCTGGCAGCGGGACGCAGCCAGCGCGACTCCGAGACCGCCTTACCTGCCCCACAGAGGCCCGAAGGGCGCCGGCCCGTGTGCATCCAGTCCCTCTTCATCCTCTGCAGGAGCCTCAGGGCCGTCATGGACACCTCGTGGTTCTTGTCACCGAACTCCAGCAGGTGGGCGAAGCGCGGGATGTACAGGCAGGGGTCTGCGGAAGACACGCACCTCAGCCAGCCGTACGCGCCCTGGGACAGGAGTGTGCAGTGCCAGGAGGCCCTGCGGTGCATGTGCTCCACATCTGGCAGCACACGGAAACCCACCTGGTGCGACAGGTGCTCCCCCGCCCCGCCCACCCTCAGGCCACCCTCCCTGTCCTTCCACGGCACAGGCTCCCCAGGGCCCCTTTCCTCCGACACGAGCCCCCCTCCTGGACACGCAGCCTCCTGGAGCAGCTGTAGACACTGCGGCCAGGTGGCTGCTGCACCCAGAGTGGAGCCGGTGGGCAGGACGTGCGTGCCCTGCCACGTGACATGGGGGCCCCAAGCCTGCGTACACATCGCACATGCTCCTGCAGACACATACGCAAAACCCGGCTGCTTAATTTGGCATTTTGTGGACTGCTGTGAGTCAGCCAATTTTTTACGTACTTATTTTCTGCACTTACTTTTGTGTAATGCCAGCTTATATCGTCTGCCCTCCTGTCTACGGGCGTGTGCACCTCTTCAGATGAACACGTCTCTCACTAAGGGAGCGTCAGCCCGGCTCAGGAGGGACCAGAGCCGCCTGCACACACACCCTCTCCCTCCTTACCAGCACTCCCTCACGCAGCTTTGGGCTAGAAGCTTCACAGAGCGGGCAAAAACCACCAAGTAATTTACTCAATTCAGCTAAGCGTCTGGATTGCCATAGGCAACTGAAGGAACCCTACAGAGCTCTATGACAGAGAATAGCGGGGCGAGACCTCCTTTGGACAAGATCATCCAGGAAGGTTGTGCTCAGGGGGCCGTGGCGGAGGCCCGAGGAGGGGGTTCCAGGAGGGGACGGGTTGGCCCGGAAGCAGGTGTGTACAGGCGGACGGAGGAGGATGAAGGGCAGGTCGGGAAGACCCTGGGAGGCACAGGACGGAAGGGAACTGGTCAGCTCATCTCTGACACCCCCAACAGCAGCGCAAGCAGGTGTGTCAGAGACCCCAGCTGTTTGCCAACACCCAGCACCGACCTTCTGGGCCCCAGCCTGCCCACTTCTCCTGGCCTCCCTACATCTACAGGGCATTCATGACTGAGCTCTGGTCCCTGGAAGCCCCATAGATCCTACGAGCACCTCTTCCATCCCTGCCGGCCTTGGCTCACATACAGGACCCAGGGAAGGTTTCTGAGGCCACAGCGATTGGCAGCCGCCCCTGAAGCATCCTGGGTCGCCTGGGACCGCATGGATTCAGGCGGACAATGCCCTGCACTGACCGAGGAGGCTGTGGTGGCGTAGGGAGCGGAGCAGTGCCTCTTGGTTGCCTTATGCCAGCCGGACCCTAACAGCCACCCAGCTCGGCCCAACCAACACAGTGTGGAAATTAATAAGGGCAACCTCGAGTAAAACGGAGGCAGGAAGTCCTGAAGGTGGCGCTCCCACACCGGGCCCTCCTTCCCAGCTTGCTTTGCGCTTCTGGGCTGGAAGAAGCTGGTGCGCTACCCGGGGAAGAGGAAAGAAGATTTTCTCCCGGCCCAGCAACAGCCCAGCCAATGAGAAACCGCCACACCCTCAACTCTCACTTTCCTCCAATGGAGACTGGAAAACTTTCAAAGCAGCCCCGCCCAACTTCCTCCCCGCCCCCCCCCCGCCCCCCCATAAAGGAAGGCTCCTCTCCATTGTTGCAGGACTTGCTTGTGGTTTGCCATAGCTTGCGGGTCCCGAACTGCAATTCCCCTGCCTCTCCCGAGTAAACTCACGTTGCTGGTAACGTAACTGGCTGTTTTAGGTTGACAACAGGCAGCTACTACCACTTAACCCCCTTTTCAGAGACGACAAGGTGGCCAAGATGGGGCAGAGTCAGTTGAGCCTAGGCAGTCTGGAGCTACACCTACTTCCACTGTGGGTGTTTTGGGTTGGTTTGGGGTTTTGGGGGGTTATTTGGTTGCTTAAGATATTATTGGGAGAAAACATATTTTAAAAATATAATTGCTAAGGTTTCTAATTATTTACAATAAAACAAAACCCATCAGAACTGGGGATTAAATTAAAAGCACATTAAAAGATCTCATCCTGATTTGGGTGGAACTTCGACGCTGATTAGTTCTTGAAATAGAAAACTGTAGTACTGGTAAAAATTTCAAGGCAAACATGCCAGCAGTCTGGGATAGGTGTGGAATGGACTGGGGCATTTAAAGTAGGGAGAAGAAAAAAAAAAACTAGGAGAAAACAACAAACCACAAGTATAGATCACACAATGTAAGTTAAATTCCCTAGTCAGCTTGCACAAAAGCGCTAAAACCAGGATATGGTATTTACAAGAGACACTCAAAAATAATGCAAAAAGGTGAAGATCAAAAGGCTATGCTGGGACCCCTGAAGCAGTTCACCAGGAGAAAAAGGGCAGCTGTGAAGGGAGCAGCAACACGGGACTCAGGGCAAGGGATCACTGAAAGGGACACAGATGAATGTTTCTTATGATGGAAAGGACAAGATAATCTTAAAGAAGACAGAACAGTCACAAATCTGCAGACACACCGGGAAAGAGAAAGCATTAAATAAAGCAAAAAGTGTTGGAAACAGAAATTTCCACACTTGATATGAGATTTTAACATAACCACAATGATATGAGATTTTTAACACAGTTC
Source organism: Delphinapterus leucas (assembly GCF_059928025.1). Lineage (NCBI taxonomy): Eukaryota > Metazoa > Chordata > Mammalia > Artiodactyla > Monodontidae > Delphinapterus > Delphinapterus leucas. The sequence goes on from NC_143130.1 coordinate 180,910,471, forward strand.
CCTCAAATTTGACAGACTGGCTTAGCGGGAAAAAAAAGACCAAATGGGGAACTGGATGCCATCACCATAGGCTCAATTTAACAAATATGTTTTAAAGTCAGTACCTTACAAAAAGTAATCATTCTTTTCCAAAGTCTGCGGAACAGTTATGAAAATTGACCGTGTATTAAAGAACAAAGAAACCCTCCCTACATCCCAGAGAACAGAAATATCACAGGACGTGCCCTTTGACCTCAAGGGCAAGAAAACTAAAAATTAGCAAGACAAGGGTACACAGCCCCCTCACCTCCAGACAAACTGTTAGGAAATTAAAGAACAATTTTCTAGGTAACTTAATAGACTTAAGTGCTTAGGTAAGGACAAAATAATGAACTAAGTAGTTAAATAAAAAACTGACAAAGTGAAATATCTAAAACAGGCAAAAAAGAAGACTTAAATAGACATTTCTCCAAACACGATATACAGATGTCCAACTGGCACATGAGAAACTGCTCAACATCACTAATTATTACAGAAATGAAAATCAAAACTCCAACGAGGTACCACCTCATAGCAGTCAGAATGGCCATCAAGAAAAAAAACTGTACAAATAATAAATGCTGGAGAGGGTATAGAGAAAAGGGAACCTGTAAATTGGTACAGCCACTATGGAGAGCAGTACGGAGGGTCCTTAAAAACCACACCCAGAACGACCATGCGGCCCGGCACTCACAATCCTGTACCTGTGTCAGGAAAAGACGCGCCTCAGCGCCCACAGCAGCACAGATGTCCATTGAGAGACGAGTGGATGAAGATGTGGTACACAGATACAACGGAATATTACTCAGCCATAAAAAAGAAAAAGAGACTTCCCTGGTGGCACAGTGGTTAAGAATCCACCTGCCAATGCAGGGGCATGGGTTCGATCTCTGGTCTGGGAGGATCCCACATGCCACGGAGCAGCTAAGCCCGTGCGCCACAATTACTGAGCCGGCGCTCTAGAGCCTGTGAGCCACAACTACTGAGCCCGTGTGATGCAACTACTGAAGCCCACGCGCCTAGAGCCCGTGCTCCGCAACAAGAGCAGCCACCGCAATGAGAAGCCCCTGCTCCCGCAGCTAGAGAAAGCCCGTGCGCAGCAATGAAGACCCAATGCAGCCAAAAATCTTTTTTAAAAGAAGGAAATAATGCCACTTGCAGCAACATGGATGGACGTAGACATTATCATACTAAGTGAAGTAAACCAGAAAAAGACAAACACCATATGATGTTGCTTATATGTAGAATATTAAAAAAACAAAAGAGATACAAACCAACTTATTTACAAAACAGAAAGAGGCTCACAGCCATAGAAAACTTATGGTTACCAAAGGGGAAGGGGCGGGGGATGGATAAATTAGGAGGTGGGGATTAACACATATACACCGTTATATATAAAATAGATAACCAGTAAGGACCTACTATAAAACACAGGAAACTATACTCAATATTTTGTAATAGCCTATAAGGGAAAATAATCTGAAAAAGTACACATATACATGTATACACATATGTATCTATATATAATTGAATCAAGGTGCTGTACACCTGAAACTAACATGATATTGTAAATAACTATACTTCAAAAAAAGCTAACTAAAAAGATTACATGAGTGTTGCAAAGCGGGCTAAAAAAGGGGAAATGGAAATATTATTTCTAAAGCCAAATGAAACATTAAAAAAAAAGGTTAAAAACCTCCATCTTAAGAAAAAAAATTAATACAGGAAAAAAGGAGTAATAAAGAAAAGTAAATGTATAAGTAAATTACTTTCACCAGGAAAAGAATTTTAGAAGATAAAACCAAAAACACTATGGTGCTGGTACAAAGACAGATATGTAGAGCAATGGGACAGAATAGAGAGCTCAGAAACAAACTCACACATGCACAGTCACATGATCTCTGATAAGGGTGCCAGGAAGGACTGACTACACAATGGGGACAGGGTAACGTCTTCAACAAATGGTGCTGGGAAAACTGGACACCCACATACAAGAGAAAAAAGATGGACCGTTATCTCACACATCATATACAAAACTCAACTCCAAATGAATTAAAGACCTAACCGTACGACAAGAAACTGTAAAACTCCTACAAGAAAACGTCGGGGAAGAGCATGACATTGGAATGTGCAATGACTTCTTGAATATGACACCAAAAGTACAGGCAACAAAAGCAAAAACAGACAAATGGGACTATACCAAACTTAAAACCCTCTGTGCAGCAAAGGAAACAGTCAACAGAGTGAAAAATGCCACCTACAAAATGGGAGGAAGTATTTGCAAATCATGCATCCGGTAAGGGATAAATCTCCAGAATATGCAAAGAACGCCTAAATCTCAGCAATGACAAAACCAACCCGATTCAAAAGGAGGCAAAGGAGTCCAAGAGACTTCTCTCCAGAGACACAGAGGTGACCAACAAGCACCTGACGCGGTGCTCCACATCACTGACCGTGAGGGACTCAAACCCACCGTGAGACAGCACCTCACCTGTTACAGTTAGGACGGCCGCCCAGGGGGTCGTCTCTCCGGGAGTTCATCCCGTCCCTTCCGCCCCTGATAGTCCCACGGACTCCGGACCGCACAGGGTTGGCCTCGAAGAGGGGCAGCCCCTACGTCGGACCTCGGACCACGCCAAGATCACCAAAGCCGCCGCCGGCCGTCCCGCCGCGGGCACGCGCCCACACGGTCCCTCCCGCATCTCCGCGGCCGGATTCCAGCAAGCGCCCGCGCGGGGCGGGGCAAGGCGGGGCGGGGCAAGGCGGGGCGGGGCGGAGCGGGGCAAGGCGGGGCGGGGCGGGACAAGGCGGGGCCGGACAGGGGAGGGCGAGCACGTCGGCCGCGCGGGGCGCAGCCGGGCAGGGGGCGGAGCCACAGGCGAGCACGTCGACCGCGCGGGGCGGGGCCGCGCCGCGGCGTGACGCGCGGGCGCCGCGGCGGTGCGGGCGAGGCGGGCGGGCGGGCGGGCTGGAGGCTCCGGCCGGCGGGCGGGGCGGCGCGAGGGAGCAGCGCCCGCCGCCCCGGGCAGGCCGGCCCCCCGCGCTCAGGGCCGGCGCGGCCCCATGCTGCTACCCCTGGCCTGCCTGCACGGCCGGGTGGCGCAGTGCCTCACCGCGCTCCTGGTGCTCGCAGAGCCGCCCCCGAGGCCCCGGCGCGGCGCGAGGGCGCCCGGCGCGCCGCCCCCGCGCGCGGAGGCCGCCCTGCCCGCGAAGATGGCCGCGGAGCTCTACGCGCCCACCGGCGCCGCAGCCGCGGCCGCCACCGCCACGGACATCGCCAACAGCAACGCCGCCGCCGCTGCTGCCGCGGGCAGGAAGGGACGGCCCAGCGCCCCGCTGCCCGCCCTGCCACCGCCCGCGCCCGCGCCGCCCGCACTCGACAACAACAACTTGGAGAGCCCCAACTGGCAGTCCTTCCACCCGACCCTGCGCGAGAGGTGAGCCCGGACCTGCGCCCCCGCCCCTGTCCGCGCCCCGCGCCGACCCGACCCCCGAGCCGTGTCCTGTGCCTCTGCCCTTTGCAGGAACGCGCTGATGTTCAACAACGAGCTCATGGCCGACGTGCACTTCGTCGTGGGGCCCCCGGGCGCGGCCCGGAGGGTGCCTGCCCACAAGGTTGGTAGAGGCTCGGCCCTTGGAGCTCCCAAAGGCGACCGGCCGCCTCCCGAGTATGGACGGTCCGGGTGTGGCAGCCGCTGGGGGCAGGGAGGGCCCAGGGCTCAGGGCAGCTCTCTCTCTCTCATCCACAGTATGTCTTGGCCGTGGGTAGCTCTGTCTTTTATGCCATGTTTTACGGGGACCTGGCAGAAGTCAAGTCAGAAATCCACATCCCTGACGTGGAACCTACAGCTTTTCTCATCTTGTTAAAGTAAGTCTGCCTCCTTAGGGTGCAAGGATGGGGCGGTTCCTCGCTGCCTGGTTCCGCCAGCCAGCTGCCTGCAGCCTCCTGAAGTCCACAAGGATGGAGGGCTCCTCTCCCAGGCCCTGGGTGCGCAGCGTGCCCCACGCGGCCTGTGACTTGGCCCCGTCCTGCCTAGGTACATGTACAGTGACGAGATTGACCTGGAAGCTGACACGGTGCTGGCCACTCTGTATGCCGCCAAGAAGTACATTGTCCCCGCGTTAGCAAAAGCCTGTGTCAACTTCCTGGAGACGAGTCTGGAAGCCAAAAACGCCTGTGTGCTGCTGTCCCAGAGCCGGCTGTTTGAGGAGCCCGAGCTGACCCAGCGCTGCTGGGAGGTCATCGATGCTCAGGCTGAGATGGCCCTGAGGTCCGAAGGCTTCTGTGAAATTGACTGGCAAACGCTGGAGATCATCGTGATGCGGGAGGCCCTCAACACCAAGGAGGCCGTGGTCTTCGAGGCAGTCCTGAGCTGGGCCGAGGCAGAGTGCAAGAGGCAGGGCCTGCCGGCCACCCCGCGCAACAAGAGGCATGTTTTGGGGCCAGCCCTCTACCTGGTCCGAATTCCAACTATGACCCTGGAAGAGTTTGCCAACGGCGCCGCCCAGTCGGACATCCTGACGCTGGAGGAGACCCACAACATCTTCCTGTGGTACACGGCGGCCAACAAGCCCCTCCTCGAATTCCCCCTGACCAAGAGGAAGGGCCTCGCCCCGCAGCGGTGCCACCGCTTCCAGTCCTCCGCCTACCGCAGCAACCAGTGGCGCTACCGCGGCCGCTGCGACAGCATCCAGTTTGCCGTGGACAGGAGAGTATTTATTGCGGGGCTGGGCTTGTACGGCTCTAGCTCTGGGAGAGCGGAGTACAGCGTGAAGATTGAACTCAAGCGGCTGGGGGTGGTCCTGGCGCAGAACTTGACCACGTTTGTCTCCGACGGCTCCAGCAGCACCTTCTCAGTCTGGTTTGAACACCCCGTGCAGGTGGAGCAGGACACCTTCTACACCGCCAGCGCCGTCCTGGATGGCAGTGAGCTCAGCTACTTTGGGCAGGAGGGCATGACCGAGGTGCAGTGCGGGAAGGTGACCTTCCAGTTCCAGTGCTCTTCCGACAGCACCAACGGGACCGGGGTCCAGGGCGGGCAGATCCCCGAGCTCATCTTCTACGCCTGAGGCGCTGTGGGGTGGCAGGGATGCACTGCGAGCGGCAGGCCCTTTCTCTACAGGCAGCCCGTGACCGGCCACCTCAAAGGTTGCGCTCGCGGCGTGCCTCCTCTGCAAGTAGTCGGCTGGAGCCTGAAGCTGTGACACAAGATGCTTTCCTACACAGCCAGAGCCTCGGTCTCTGCATCTCTTGTACGTTGGGGCGCACCTCCCAGGTGGAGGGCAGACTTGGGGGGCACAAGGCAGGCTCCAGATTCCCTCCCAGGGGCACCCACACCGCCTGCTTTGAGGGCTTTGCCGTCCCTCGCATCCTCTTAGATTCTATTCTAAGTGGTTCTAAGCTTAAGATCTTCTGTTCGATCTAAAATGGGAAGAGTCACTCAAAGTAGTTCACCTGTTTAAGTGGATTTTCATAATAAAGTTCTAACAAAATGAGAGCCGTAGATAGATGACTGCGAGTCTCAAATTGCCCTAACAGTGCTTAGTGGGTAGTCCCAAGAGGCCCACCCGTCCCCGAGTTTGCCCTCTGCCGGCAGCCTGGGCCTCCGCCATCTGGGAGGGCTTGCTCTCTGGGCTGCAGCCAGACTGCTCTAGAAAAAGCCAGGTGTCAGGTTGTGTCTACGTCCTCAAGTGTCGCTAGCTGCTCAGAATCCTACCGTTTGGTTTCGACTGGGTGGGGGCGTGGGGGGTGCTCTGCCGGGCCCAGGGCTCCTGCCCCCGAGAGCGGACCTCCCACCTCAGGCTCCCCAGCAGCCTGCACGCGCGTGCTGTGGCGTCAGGCAGGCTCGCTGGGCCTCTTGCCTCTACCTCCCTTGCTGCAAACTCCTTGGGCATTTGCTTTGTTTCTGAAAAACCTCCGCATGACCCCCGGAGGGAGGGACCGTGTCACTCGGCACAGGGATACAGCCCCCAGCCCCAGGTCTCCCTGTGCCTGCGGCCCTCCTCCTCCGGGCCCACCCTGCTGGACCGTGCCTTCCCGGCCCCAGGGGACCACCCTGTGGGTGACCCAGAACTGCACGCCCTGCCCACCCTCCCTGGCCCCACACACCACCTCCTTAGTACAAGGAGGTGCCTCTAGACGCTGACGGGCGAAGGAGGGAGCAGCCCCTCCAAGCCAACCGTGCAAACAGTCCTCACGGTAAAGCTGCCACAAAGGCCGACCGACCGTGGCTGGGAAAGGCCCGGCTCCATCTGCACGGGGCCTGCCCACCCCGAGGCACCGTGCTGCCAGGGGTGCTCGAGAGGTGGAGAGACGGGCCCCCATCCACGCAACACTTCCGTCTCACTCCATCCCTACCTGCGGGCACTGACCACAGCATTCTGGTTTTAGACCAGAAATAACCCCCCAGGCTGCCGGGCTCCTGGCAGCCTCCAGGTGAGACACTTCTTCCCTGTTAGGTCCTTGCCCTTGCACACGCCGCCCTCCCACCCAGAGCACCGGCAGCGCGCCCCGTGAGCCCCGCAGTACCTATTGCTGGTGCGTTGATGCAGAGCTCTCTCGCCAAAAGAAGGAACGTCTTCCCCAGCACGTAAACGTTCACCTGTCGTGAAGACACCACAACTAAGAAGGGCGTTCATGTGCAGGAAATGTTTCCCTTTTTATTTCATCGTTCAGTCTTTAAGAGTCCCCCCTGCTGCCCCCCACGAGCCCCCAGAGCAGCCCAGGGCACTCCTTCCCTCCCCCAGGTGGCTTTTTTAGACTCTACCACTATCTCAGCAACGACTGAACTTGCTGAGAAGAAAAGCTGCCTCAAGAGTAGCTGGCTGAGCAGAATCATCAAGGGCGCAAGGCGCCACGACTGCGGGGCCCACGGCCACTCTTCTACCCCGTTCCCAGGGGCTCACGGGGGCATCCTCTTCTGTCCCCACGGGCCAGCTCAGTCCTGGCTGTGGGGTTCTGCAGGCCTCAGTGACCCTACACTGCTCCCACCTCAGGTCCAAATCCACCGTGGAGCCTGCCCCTGACCCAGTCACCTGCCAGAACCTCCCCGGGTGCGACTGAGCCCGGGGCCTGGCCAGGCACTGTCCTCCCAGCCTGCCTGGTGCTGGCCGAGGGCTGGGCAGCTCGTGGGGAGGATGCTGCTGAGTGGACTTTGACGGCAGGAGTAGTGCAGGGAAGACTCGGATGGCGTGCAGATCCGAGAAAAGCCCAGGCTCTCACCCCAGGCCCGAGCTGTGGGCTTCACCGTCCCAGCCTGAGCTGGAGAAACCCCTGCCCACCCGCCTTCACCCCAGCCCTGCCCACAGGACTCGGGCCTCGCAGGAGGGCTGCCTCTGACCACCTCAGAGAGCTCCCTCACCTGATCAAGCCTGGCCTGTGAGCCCCTTGGCCCAGCACCCAAGAGGGCGCCAGAAAAGGTGCTGAGGAAGAGTGAAGGCCTTGTTGTGTGCCATATCCATCACGAGGCTTGCAGATGGCACACGGGTGCCTGCTGCCGCCAGGGGACCAGGGTGCTTAGGAGCGGTACAATGTTGAGTCTCCTTAGGGGAGGAGATGAGGGTACGTGCCCTGTGGGCACCAGGCAGCTTGGGGCCTTCCCAGCGGAGGCCAGGCCTCCCTGTCCAGGCAGCAGAGGGCACCCCCCCCACCCCACTGGCAGTCACTCTCTGTCCTCCAAGATCCCCATCACAAGGGCTGGGGGCTCCCAGGGATGCCTGCCACCAAAGCACGCGTGGCAGCGTGCATCCCCCTCCACTGGGTCCCCCCAGGCTCCTGCATCCCGGCCCTCCTGCCTCATCCTGTGCTGAGGCCAGAGCAGAACGGACTTGCCACCCAGCGCGGTGTCTCCACCTTCCCTGCAGCACATCCCGACCCTGCCTGCCCATGCCATGACCCCCACCACCCCAACCCCGGCACCGAGGCAGACGAAGCCTGAATGCTGCAGGAAAGCGTTCTCTGAACAACTTCAAGTGGAAAATCAAATTTTAAAAAGGATATGCCTGTAAAATGCGTGGTTATTGCCAGAGATGCTTTGATGGTCACTCTCCCGTGTCTGCGGCTGTGTGTGGGTGGCCAGCCCTCCCTGTGCCCCTACCACATGGCGGGCAGGCTCCGCAGCCCTTGAGGGCTCCTGGCTCTGCCTCTGAGGGGCCGGGGCCCAGGCACGTGAGTGCCTATGTGTCAGCCTCACTATAAGGGGGGACAAAGGGACGTCCTGCCAAGACCCTCAGGGTGCAGTGGGCCCTCCACAGCTCCTGCCAGAGGGTGTTGGCTGTGAGCTGGACCCAGGGAGAAGCCCACCTTGGTGCGCGTGTGAGTGAGGACGGAGTGAGCCCTGAGCCTTCAGCTCATGTCCTCTAAGCGCTCAGCCCTCGGCAGTGCAAGCCTCCGAGTGGGACCCTCACCCGACACGCGTGCTCCACACCCACAGTCAGCTGCAGACACGTGTGTCCTGTGAGTGCTGAGCCTGTCCCAGCCCCTCCAGGGCGGGGCCAGCGTGGGAGGCTGGGAGCGGGGGGCTGGGGGGTGACGGTTGCCAGGTCACCTCCCACCTTCCCAGTGCCCAGGCTGGGCTCTGCCCAAGACCAGGGGGCCCGAGGCTCACCCTTCCACCTGAGGTGTTAAAACTGTCTGTGTGTGTCCAGCCTGAACGTACGGGGTCTCACTGGTCAGCACAGTGACTCTCCGCTGGGCCCTGATCCAGCCCCAGGTGAGTGGGTGCATCTACTCTGTCACCCTCTCCCACCTGAACCCTGACTGGTGTCCCACTTCCCAAGGTGTGAAGCAAGAAAGTACTGGAGCACCTCCCCCTCCCTCCCAAGTGGTGCCCAAGCACTTCTGGAGCGCTGTCCTGCGCCAGCCCTCACTCCTGTCCTTCCTGGGAGTCACCAGGATGGAAACCAGGCCACGTGGCCTTGCCCTGACCAAACACAGCACATGGAGTGCTGGATTTTCACGATTACAAGGGATTATGTTTACCGTGACCCCTGAATATTTCAGCAGGGCTCCTGAGAGATGCCATTTATAAAGGCACCTGGGAGAACACAAATACAGGTGGCATCTGAGTTCAGTGAAGGTCTGTCTGCCGGCACCGAGGGCACTGAAGGCCCAGCACCGGGGCGGCACAGCACCAGGCTTGCGAGGAAGCTTCCCCGTGGGGGTGGGATTCCTATGAATTCTGCATGAGTCCTCACACTGCAGTCACGTCTGCTTTCCATGACATTAGTTTTCCTTCCGAGCCCTCAGTGGAGTGATCACCACAGAGCCCAACTCCAGGGCACGGGGCCAAGCTCGCCCCAGCCCCAGCGCCATCACCAGGGACAAGTGCGGAGTTGCAGTGGCTCCGCCCCGGCGCTGCTCCCACCCCATGAGCGTCCCATCCACACAGGTGTCCCTCTTGTTGGGTCTTTCCATTACCGTCAGGCATTTGGAAATGAGAGGTGCCTTCCTGGGACTCAGAAAGCAAGTTTCCCTAAATAGACTGTAAATGTAAGTTTTTATATTGTTTAAAATGTATGCATGTGAGTCCATTTTTTTTTCCTTTTAAAGAATCTCCCTTGCCTTGGACAAAGTTCACCTGGGTCTCTCCATTGGTTCTAAGGCCAGGGCTGCCCAGCCCCCGGGACAACACCATCACCCTATGTCCACTGTCTCCCTACCCACTCCATTTGCCAGTTTCCAAACAGAGACCCACACCCTGTGTGTCCTTCGCCTGTGGACCCTCCCAGCCGGGGCAGGAAAGGGCTGAGAAAGGAAACGCATCTACCTGGAGCAGGTCGCTGAGGTCGAGGAGCATGTCTGCAAGGGGAGTCAAGGAGCAGCGCCCGGCCCACAGGCTCCGGCCACCTGACAGCTTCCAGGAGGCAGACCCCTGCTGTAGGTCTAAGCTCAGCACTGGATCGTGAGGGCAGAGTGAGGCAGCCGCGTCAGGGCTCAACTTCTGGGAGACCTCCGGGTCAGTACCGGACGAGCGGGAGTGGAGCTGGGGTGGGGGCCTGCAACACGGTTCTTGGAGTGCAACTGCCTTGGTGGGGCGGCTCCCGCATCTGTGTGGGCCCTGCCCAGCCAGGGGTCCCCTGCTCCAAGGGGCCTCCCGCCCCGGCCTGCCCAAGAAGTGCGCAGCCACATTCACTGCATCTCACGAGCATCCACTGAGCGGCTGCTGGGTGCCCAGCAGTGTCCTGTGTCCCAGGACTCAAGGCTCCTGGGGGACAGACACACACACCAGGCCGCCACTTTTGGTGGCCGGTAGGCACCGCTACGGTACTGGTGCTCGAGGGGGCAGCTGTGGGGACTCTGGCGTGGGACCTGTCCTTGCTCTCAGCAGATGGTTAAGTAGTAACCAGAATATGTCCTAAGCGATTCAAAACTCAGCCAGACACATACACAGAAATATAAAACACGAGCCACTGAGAAAGGCAACTTGTCAAATGAAGTGAACTTAGCGTCATTCATGGATATGCTATGGCTTTGAGAAGTGACTAAGAAAGAAATCCCCACGATGCTGAACCAGAGCCCAGACCAGGTGTCCAGAGGGAAAGTCTGGGCCCAGCAGAGCAAGGAGAGAGGAAGTCCCAGTGCCAAAGCCTCACACCGGGTGGCCAGCATTGGAACGTGGCCTCCAAGGTCCTCGAATCAAAGGCACCTCATTTCTCAGTCTGAAGGCAGACGTTTCGTCAGAGAGTGTAGTCACAGTAAGACAGATAATGCTACAGTGCAGACCAACAAACTAGTGAGAAGCACTTCGAAAAAAAGAGAAGTGAAATCACAAGAAATGAAAGGAAGACCACCGTAAATATATAAGCAGGAATCAGTGACAACAGAACAAATTAACATAGCCAAGAGACTATACGCCCTAAGATTCCAACTCTATGACATTCTGGAAAAGGCAATATTGTGGAGACAGTGAAAGGGTCGGGGTGGCCAAGGGTCAGGTGGGAGGATGAACAGGCGGGGCACAGGGGATTTTCAGGGCAGCGAAGCTGCTTGTATGATACCACGATGGTGGACACGTGGCCTGTCACTCGTCAAGCGCATGGAGCATGGACCACCGAGAGTGAGCGCTCACATGAGCTATGGACTTCAGTTAACAATATTGTATCAACACGGGTCCATCAAGTATAACATACAGCACACTGACATGAGCTGATCACAGGGAAACTCTGTGCTGCGTGGAGAATACAGAACTCTGCACAATTTCTTCATGAATCTAAAACTGCTCTTAAATATGAAGTCTATTTTAAAAATAATACTAATAAAATAAATGCAAAAAAACGGGCAAAAGTTTTGAACAGATGTTTCATAAGAGAAGCAAAGAGCGCCCCCCTCAGCAGCTATCACAGAAAAGCAAACTAAAGCACCCCTACAACAGCAACAGATGACTGCAGCTGCCACGCCCGCCGGCAGGGCGCCCAGTGGAACACCGGCCCTGCTCGAGGGCCTCCGACCACGTGGAGAGGAAAAAAGAATGTTCACAGCAGCTCCGTGCACAAGAGCAAAAGACCGGGAACAGCCCGGGGGTCCGTCGACAGAGACACCGATGACCTGTCACACACTCGCCCCATGGAGACAAGACGGCAGAGGCCTGCCAGGCAACAGACCTGCAGGAAGAGCACACAGCCGCATCCCGGACAGGGCGTTCCAGAACAAGCAAAACTAACCCACGGGCGTCACCAGGAGAGCGGGTGCCTCTGGGGTGGGGTGTTGGCGCCGCCCTGCATCCTGACAGAAGACCTGGTCGCACAGACACATGCGCTCCTCAGAACTCATCAAATGGCACGATGAAGACTTGTGCATTTCATTTTATGCCAATTTTACCTTAAAAGGAAATAAGAACCATAAACAAATACTGGTATCTAGTCAGTTAATAAGCTGCCTGCTGAAGGGCTTGGGGGCACTGAACAGATGTCTGCACCCTACTTTGAAAAACACCAAAAAAGGACAGGCTGAGGGATGGCTGGCGGGTGGGAGGGGGCCGAGCATAGACTAGCAAGGTGTGGATGGAGACTCTGGGGTGGGGGGCGCCCACTGCATAATCAATCCTTTCAACTTTGCCACATGTTTGATATTTTTCATAATAAAATGATGGGGGGGGGGATGTGTGTATTTTATAAAGGAGATTGGGATTCAACTTTTAACCAAGTTACAATGAAATGACATTTGCTGTCCGTGAAATGACAGTGGCAGGGCACCTGGCCCGTGTCCACAGGAACGTCTAGACAGCCCTGGATCCTCTCGGAGTGGGGTGATCTGAATTACGTGCTTCCTGAACGAGCCCCCCCACCCATGCCCCATCCTGGGCCAGAGCCCACCAGCGCCCCCGGGGCCTGGGCCTCAGTGGGTCCAACTGATGGGCGTTTGGGGTTCTATGGCTTGGAAAAGTCTCCTGTCTGGCCGGCCCCTGGGCCAGTGTCCTTCCCAGGAGCCGTTCCCTTTTGCTAGGCTGCTGCATCCAACCTTGGTGCAGAGACCCCAGACCCCCAAACCTGCTGGGACGGTAAGTAAGCCCACAGGTGAGGCCTGCGTGAAGCCCTGGCTCAGCGTGAGTGTAGCTCTGTTGGCCTCTCTGTCTCCCTCCCATCCTCCTGGGGCCCAGCCGTATTCTAGCAGGCGGCACTTCTGCTCAACGAACACCCACTTGAGTGCCTGTCCTAGAAGAGGTGCATCGGCACAAAGAAGGGTGGCGGACAGAACACCTTCAGAAGATCCTGGACATTCCTGAGGGTCCAAAGGCCAGAGTGCGTCCAGTGGGTTTAGAAAGCGCGTGGCAGCCCACGCTGGGCGACCACTGTCCCTGGGGCCTGGGAGTAGCTCCGCCCCGAGAGGACGGGAGACCCTCTGGCAGGCCCACACAGCACTGCTGGGAAAACAATCACAGACGGGACCTGATTTAAACTGAGACTCATTTTTGGTCAAAGGAAAAGTTTACAGAGATTTAAATAAGACAGAACTAAAGGTCAAAAGAACGTGATATTCCTCTACGCTGCCTCTGATACAGTGTCTCTCCGGGTGAAAAACTGCCCCTGCACATCCAGAAGGTCCGAAACGTCATGTGTGTGCGTGGACGCCACACCTGAGGACGGACAGTGAGGCCAGGGGGGCAGCCACGTGAGCCCACAGCACCCTCCCGGGGCCGTGCCGGACACGAGCCGGTGAGTCCCAGAACGACGGTGCCATCAGCACTGAAGAGCCGAACCTCGACGTCCCTGAGGACGACCTGCCCAGCAGCCACCCACCCTCTAACCCCGCGGGGCCCCCCTGCCCTGGCGAGCCCTTCCCCAGGCAGCCGGCCCACAGCCCTGTTTAGAGCAGGAGCTCTCAGCCACGCCCTACCAAGTACAAAGGCCACCAGGACACCTGCACCGGTTATTTCTGGGCAGTGCCGCTGTACCTGCACAGCGACATGGAGCCCTGATGTAAGTCTCTAAGAGATCACCCAAGTCCTGGAGGCAGTCCACAAAGGGGCCGGGAGTGGAAGCAGGCATCAAGGGGAGTTACAGGGCTGTGTGACAAGGCAGGGCGGCGCCTGGACGCGGGGTGCGGGGCGGCGGCGGGGGCAGGGGGGGGGGGGTCGTGGGGGTGTGGTGGGCGGCAGCCAGGAGCCACCAAGGAAAAGGAAGGGCTTCCCGTTGCGCCAGGGGCCCTGCCAGCTGCCCCTGCTCCCTCAGGGCACTGGCTGCCCCCACAGCACCAGGCAGAGGCCAAGGCCACAGCCTGGAGCTCAGAGCCCCACCCGGGGGAAGATAAAATGGAGGGCTCGGGGACCTCCAAGACAGCCAGCCTCGAGGCGCCCAACTGTCGAGAAGTGGGCCAAACACCACGCACTCAGGCTCCCTCCAGGCCCTGGTCAGGTCCTGCTCCGCACAGGCACAAGGGCGCAGAGGCTTAACGCCACGGCCAGCGGCAGTCAGCCTGGAGAAGAGAAAGTGGGCAGGGACCCCTGTGATGGCACTGCCAGGTCCTGCCCAGGTCCTGAGCCGAGCACACCCCAAGATGTGCAGTGAGGACCCAGACGGGCCAGCCTCCACTGGGCCCAGGCTAGCTCCCCACAACTCTCTCCCTGCCAGAGGAAACGAAGTCCCCTGCGGGGGCAAAATTACCCACAGCTGCCACAGGTTTTCAAACACTATACCCAGCACTTCGATAAAAATTTACCAAGCATGACGAGAGACAGGACCAAATAACCAAAACCAAAAGAAAACTCAGGCAATAAAAACAGAACCACCGGGCTTCCCTGGTGGCGTAGTGGTTGAGAGTCCGCCTGCCGATGCAGGGGACACGGGTTCGTGCCCCGGTCTGGGAAGATCCCACGTGCTGCAGAGCAGCTGGGCCCGTGAGCCATGGCCGCTGAGCCTGCGTGTCCGGAGCCTGTGCTCCACAGCGGGAGAGGCCACAGCAGTGAGACGCCCGCGTACCGCAAAAAAAAACAAACAAAAAAAACAGAACCACCAATGACCCCACTGTTGGAGTTACTAAAGGCTTTCATATAACTGCAGAGACGGAGAATTTTACCAAAGAACTGGAATCTAATCCAAAGAATCTAATGTAAAACAATCATTGAAGTTAGGAAGTTAACAGATGGGTTTAACAACCAGTTGGACACTGCAAAGGAAAGGATGAAAGAACTCAAGACAGGTCACTGGACAATATTCAGAGTGAAACAGAGACAGGACAAATTTTAAAAACGGAATGGAAAATACACAACACAACCTGAGACATAAGGAAAGGGTCTAACGTGTGTGCAACTGGGATCCTAGAAAGGGAACAGAGAAAGAACGGCAGAGAAACTGTCTGAAAAGATACCTCCCAAGATTTCCCCAAAACAGACAAAAGACATTAAGTCACAAATACCAGAAGTTCTACAAATAACAAACTGGACAAATACAAAGAAAACCACATCTAAGTACATCAGAGTCAAACCCCTGAAAGAAAAACAAGGATATTTCTTAGAAGCAGGTAGTGATAAGAGATGGTAACCTTCAAACAGTGACAAGACGATGTAACGCCCACTCCACAGCACCACAGAAGGCAGAAGGCAGAAGCGGGATGACAGCAGTAAAGCTCCAGGAGAAACACCTGCTGCCCCAGAATTCCACACTCACTGAAAATACCTTTCAAAATGAGGACAAAACAAAGATGTTTTCACATAAACAAAAGCTGAAGGAGTCTTTTCCTAGGAGGCATACTGTTTTTCAGACAGAGGACAATGATCCCAGATGAAACCACAGAAACACAGGAATTGAAAGGGCAGAGCGGGTAGGTGTGAGTGAACGCACTAAGGGCTGGGGAAGCAGTGCCCACAGCGCCCCTAGCAGGGCCCGGAAGAGCATGTCCTGCTGGGAAAGGCCAGCTTCTAACTTCGTGTCAAGGGCACAGGACACAGTCTCTGGGGTAACCACCAAAGCAGTAATAAGTAAATAAATAACAAAGTATTTGAAGGAAAACAGAATAACGAAATACTTGACTAAGAGGTTGTAAGAAAGGAAAAACAGAGAACAAATAGAAAAATAGTAAGATATTAGAATTAAATTCAAATATATCAATAAGCACACTGAATTTAAATGGATGAAATTCTCCAATAAAAAATACTTTTAAGACTTGGGCTTCCCTGGTGGCGCAGTGGTTGAGAGTCCGCCTGCTGATGCAGGGGACACGGGTTCGTGTCCCGGTTTGGGAAGATCCCACATGCCGCGGGGTGGCTGGGCCCGTGAGCCATGGCCGCTGAGCCTGCGCATCCGGAGCCTGTGCTCCGCAACGGGAGAGGCCACAACAGTGAGAGGCCCGCGTACCACAAAAAAAAAAAAAAAAAAAAAATTTAAGACTAGATAAAAAAAATTAGACAAATACACATAATTATGTAACCGAGCAGGACCCTGTGGGGCCTTCCCAGAACAGGACTCCTCCAGCTCAGCCAAGCCGTCCACCTGCCTTTTGTCTGTAGAAAAACTTTAGTCAAAGAATAAATTTAACCAGAGCAGTGAAAAAAATTGCAGAAAGAAAGGAAAACAGTCAAGCAAGACCAAATAATAATAGTTTAGCCATTAAACAAAGTCAAGGACCTTTAGTTCCTCCTCAAGGGTGAGAGATACTGTTCTGAGCCACCGTCCTTGACACTGTTTTACAGATACTGAAACCCCCACCAGGTGGAAGAAGTTAACTGCATGCTGCCCACAAGCACCGAGACCCCAGACCAGTCGGAACCAGAAGGCTGAGGATGTTGACTCCCGACTAGCTCTCCGACAACCCATCAGAAAAGCGTCCATGAGCTGATCACGCCCCCCACAACCCCCTCCCCCACTCCGTCTTTAAAAACCTTTCCCTGAAAGCCTCTGGGGAGTTAGGCTCTTTTGAGCATTAGCTGCCTGGACTCCTTGCTTGGCGCCTGCAATAAACCCTGCACTTTCCTTCACCACAACCAGTGTCAGTAGGTTGGCTTTACTGCGTGTGGGCAAGAGGACCTAAGTTTGGTTCAGTAGCAATTATATGCTGCTTATAAGATACATTAAATATATCGTGAAGGGTTGAATTTTAAAATATGGGAAAAGACAGACCACGCACATACTCAGCAAAAGAAAGCGGGTATAGTTATACTAACACCCAACACAGTAGAATTTAAGGGGAAAAGCGTTTGGTGATAAAGAGGGACATTTTATAACGTTAAGCGTTATTTCCACCAGGAAGATACAGAATCCTGAATCTGTATCCTCTTAACACCGCATCAGAATATAATGGGAGGGCTTCCCTGGTGGCACAGTGGTTAAGAATCCGCCTGCCAATGCAAGGGACACGGGTCCGAGCCCTGGTCCGGGAAGATCCCACATGCCGCAGAGCAACTAAGCCCGTGAGCCACAACTACCGGGCCTGCGCTCTAGAACCCGCAAGCCACAACTACTGAAGCTCATGCGCCTAGAGCCCGTGCTCCGCAACAAGAGAAGCCACCGCAATGAGAAGCCCGTGCACTGCAGGAAGAGTAGCCCCCACTCGCCACAACTAGAGAAAAGCCCACGCACAGCAATGAAGACCCAACGCAGCCAAAAAGAACAAAAAATAAATATAATAAAATAAATAAATTTATTTAAAAAAAAAGAATATAATGGGAAACCGACAAGATAAAGGGGAGTAGATAAGTCCACACCTGCAGTGGGAGTTTTAACACTCTTCTTTAGAACAAGGGGACCGAAAAATCGGTAAGGATGGTTTGAACAGGACTAACCAACTTGACCTGATGGACATTTATAGACCGCTCCACCCAACAGGTGCAGATACCCATTCCTTTGAAGTGCACATGACGAGGCCACCAAAATAGACCATGCACTGAGCTGTAAATCAAATCTCAGCACACTGGGAAAAAAGGAAAATCATTCAGTGTTTGTCCTCTGACCACAATGGGATTATACTAGAAACTGATAACACAGAGATAACTAGAAAACTCCCAACTGTTTTCAAAACAAGTGGTACACTTGTAAATGACTTAATATCTAAAAGAAATAAAAATGGAAATTAGAAAATATTTTGAACTGATCATAGTAAAAATGTAACACATCAAAACTGTGTGATGTAACTAAAACCTGCCTAGAGAGAAATTTATAGTCTCAAATTCTTATATTAGGAGAAACAGAAATAATGAAAATCAAGAACCTAAGAAAGCTGAAAATAGTAAATTAAACTGAAAGAAACTAGAAGGAACGAAATAATAAAAGTAAATCAATGAAATATAAAATAAACGTACAATACAGATAAACAACACAGCAAAAGTCTGGTTCTTTAAGAAGGCTGATAAAAGCGCTGGTGAGGCTGCAGAGGAACTGGAGTCCTCCTACACTGCTGGCAGGAATGCAAAATGGTCCAGCTACTTTGGAAAGCGGTCCAGCCGTGCCTCACAGTTAAACACAGAGCTCCAGTGAGAGCTTACATGATCCCATGTACATGAAATGTCCAGAACAGGCAAACAGAGAGTGGCAGGAAGCAGACTGCTGCTTGTTTAGGACTGGCGGCACGAGAGACATGCTTTCTGAGGCGATGACAACGCTCTAGCGTTGACCGTGGTGAGGGCCGCACACTTGTCTGCACGTAACTGAAAACCAGTGACTTGTGCAACGTAACGGGTGAATTTCATCTCAACAAAGCCATTACCAAGGAAAAGACTAAAAAAACTGGCAACCCCCTAGCAACATGGAGCAAAGAGAAAAAGGGCAAAATTACAAACATAAGACATGACAGAGGGGTCGTCACTACAAGTGCCGCAGACACGAAAGGGAAACAGGGAATGTTAAGGATAACTTTACTCTGATACATCTGGTCTCTGAAGTGACACAGACACAGCCTTTGCAAAATATAACTTAGCAAAACTGGAATGAGAAGCAGAAAGGCTGGCTAGTTCCACATCTACTATAGAAATTGCAGCCACAAGTACGATCTTACCACAAAGAAAGCTAAAGGCCCCGATGGCTTCACTGTGAGTTTTCCCAAACATTTCAAGAGGAAACAGTACTGGTCACCACTGGACTGCCCAGGGTGCAGAGCACGAGCGGGCACCTCCCAGCGGTGTCGGGGCAAGCACGACTGCGACACACCCAGTTGACGAGGACACTGCAAGAACACAGGCCACCTGCACAGCTCCACCCAAAATACCAGCAATACCTGGAGAGGGTAACTTGGCATGACCACATCTGGGTATGCAAGGGTGCTTTAACCTTAAAAATCCGTCAGTGTGGTGGTCCAACGGTTAGGACTCCAAGCTCCCACTGCCGGCGGCCCAGGTTAGATCCCTGGTCAGGGAAATAAGCTCCCGAAAGCCGTGTGGTATGGCACCCCCCAAAAAAAATCAGTCAGTGTAATTCACCTCGGCGCAGATTAAGGGGAAAAACCCCACATGATGATCATACCAATACATACACAGACGACTCAACACCCTTCACTATAAAAGCTCCTGGCAATTAAGGAAAAGGAAACACTTTCAACCTGTTACCTGATAAAGGCATCTTAGAGCAGACGTCTAAGGCGCTGGAAACGCTCTCTGGAGCCAGGACAGAGCCGAGGACGCCCCCCCCCCCACGCCCTGCTTCACCCCTTCACACCCCACAGGGCACCACAGGCATGCAGACAGCCAAGAGAAACACGTGACAGGCATACAGATCAGAAGGGAGCAACTAAAACTGGCAGCAGACACAACTGTATACATTAAGAAAACAAAACAAGAGGGCTTCCCTGGTGGCGCAGTGGTTAAGAATCCGCCTGCCAATGTAGGGGACACGGGTTCGAGCCCTGGTCTGGGAAGAGCCCACATGCCACGGAGCAACTAAGCCCGTGCGCCACAACTACTGAGCCTGCACTCTAGAGCCCGCAAGCCACAACTACTGAGCCCGCATTCCCCAACGACTGAAGCCCGTGCGCCTAGAGCCCATGCTCTGCAGCAAGAAAAGCCACCGCAATGAGAAGTCCACACACCGCAACAAAGAGCAGCCCCCGCTCGCCGCAACTAGAGAAAGTTCGCACGCAGCAACGAAGACCCAACGCAGTCAAAAATAAATAAATAAAATTTTTTAAAAAAGTAAAAGAAAACAAAACAAGAGATCCCAAAGCTCAATTAGTTAAGACTGCTCACTGAATTTTGTATTTTTAGATATAACATCAACATACCTCAACTGTACTTCTATACACTGGAAACAAAAGATACCATTTACCTTAGCTCAAAACACAAATACTTAGGAATAAATCTAACGAACAAAGTGTAAGACCTCCTCATTAAAAATGAGAGAAAGCAGAGAACGCCTCAAGAAATAAGGGAGGGCCTCCCTGGTGGCGCAGTGGTTGGGAATCCGCCTGCCAATGCAGGGGACACGGGTTCGAGCCCTGGTCCGGGAAGATCCCACGTGCCACGGAGCAACTAAGCCCGTGCGCCACAACTGCTGAGTCTGTGCTCTGGAGCCACAAGCCACAACTGCTGAGCCAGCATGCCTAGAGCCCAAGCTCCACAACAGGAGAAACCGCCGCAATGAGAGGCCCGCACACTGCAGGGAAGACTGGCCCCTGCTCGCCGCAGCTAGAGAGAAGCCCGCACGCAGCAAAGAAGACCCAACGCAGCCAAAAATATAAAATAAATAAATTTTAAAAAAGAAAGAAGGGATATTGATCGATTGGAAGACTCAGTATTGTTAAAATCAATGTCAATTTTCCCCAAACTGATCCACAAACCCCAATCAGAATCCCAGAAGTTTTTTTTACAGAAATGGACAATCTGATTTAAAAATTTATACAGAAAAACAGGGGGCCACGAACAGCCCAGACACCCCCGAGGGAGAAGAACAGCTGGGATTCAAGGTCTCATGCCACAGATCCTGAGACAGGTTATAAACCTGCCATACTGAAAACAGTCTGGTATTGGCACAAACAGACCAACAGAAGGGGTCAGGGACAGCAGCAACAGGCCCCCACGTAAGTTCAAAACAGCGGTGCCACCACTGTGCACTGGGAGGAATGGTTGTCAACAGATGGCACCTTGTCACCTGGACACCCAGTGGAAAGCAGCAAACTCTGACCATCTCCTCACAACAGACACACAGACCAACCCCTTAGAAGTCCTCGATCCAATGGGAAATGTAAAACCGAAAGCTTCCAGGAGGCAACACAGGAGAATATTTCCAGGATTTGGGGCAAAGATTTCTTAAACGGGACACAAAAACATTAATCACAAAGGAGAAGATGGATAAATTGTACTTCATTAGAATTAAGAGCTCTGTTCATCAAAAGATACTGCTGAGAGGTGGAGGGCAGCCAGGACGGGGAGGCTACCTTCCACGCAGATGCCCAGCCCTGGCCTCGGCCCAGGACATGCCTGCTGGACCCCAGGGTGTGCCCATGCTCAGCATCACTGGATGCTGGCAGGCAGGACACACTGGCCAGCAGGTCACAGAGCTCCAGAGGCCCAAGGCTGGCCAACACTGGGCGGTCCTCTCCATCTCTGCCTGTCATGGGTTTGAATTTGCAACTTCCTCATGCCCAGTGATGCTGAGTGCCTGCCGATAAATGCTAATCAGCCACCCTGAGGCCTTCTTTTGACCACATACCCTCTGCATGATACCACAGATACATAACATCGTGTTATACATTCGCCCAAACCCACAAGGTAAACAAACCATGGGCTCTCGGTGATGATGAGGTGTCACTGTGGGTTCACCATTGGTAACAATGCACCGCTCTAGGGGATGTCCAACCTGGGCGATGCTGTACATGTGTGGGGACTGGGGGGTATGGGAAATCTCTGTACCCTCCTCTCAATTTCACTGTGAACCTAAAACTGCTCTTAAAAATAAAGTCTATTTAGGGCTTCCCTGGTGGCGCAGTGGTTGAGAATCCGTCTGCCAATGCAGGGGACACGGGTTCGAGCCCTGGTCCGGCAAGATCCCACATGCCGCAGAGCGGCTAAGCCCATGGGCTACAACTACTGAGGCCCGCACACCTAGAGCCCGTGCTCCACAACGGGAGAAGCCACTGCGATGAGAGGCCTGTGCACCGCAACAAAGAGTAGCCCCCGCTCGCCGCAACTAGAGAAAGCCCGTGCAGAGCAACGAAGACCCAACACAGCCATAAATGAATAAATACATTTAAAAAAAATTTTTTCTTCAATTCTTAGGTTGTCCCTGGGGAGGCAAGCAGAGGGGGAGGGGCGGAGGGAAGCAGGTAATGGTAGGCTGGGGAGAAGGGAGTCCCCAGCTGCACTGCCCTCCAAGAAAGAAGATCCCCAGGTGAACCTGAGGAGAGGGACAGAAGCTCATTCTGGAAGCTCCCCCCCCCCCACCAGAGCTGCAGACCAGAACCCGCTGTTAACAAGACCCTGGGTGTCTGAAGCCTGGGAGAGAAGAAGATCTGAAGGTCACGGTGGGCAGGACACGGCTGTGGCCGTGGGCACGCTCTACACAGAAAGGGTGACAGGTGACAGCAGCCTCCTGGCCTAGACCACTGCTAGGGCTCACCTGCTCATACACAGGCCTGCTGGTAGTTCGGCTGGAACCCAATAAAGACCAAAGACTTAAAAAATAGCTGTGGGCAAAAACACACCTCCCATGGATGTGTTTCACGAAAAGTTGTGGTGGGATTTCCCTAGTGGCACAGTGGATAAGACTCCACACTCCCAATACAGGGGGTCCGGGTTCGATCCCTGGTCCTGGAACTAGATTCCACATGCATGCCACAACTTAAACGTTCACATGCCACAACTAAGGAGCCCACGTGCTGCAACTAAGGAGCTGGCAAGCCACAACTAAGGAGCCCACGAGCCACAACTAAGGAGCCCGCCTGCCACAACTAAGACCCAGTGCAACTAAATAAATAAATAAATAACTTCCCTGGCGGCCCAGTGGTTAAGACTTTGCCTTCAAATGCAGGGAGTGCAGGTTCAATCCCTGGTCAGGGAGCTAAGATCCCACATGCCTCAAGGCCAAAAAAATCAAAACATAAAACAGAAGCAATATTGTAACAAATTCAATAGGGGTTTTGAAGATGGCCTATGTTGAAAAAATAAAAGGGGGGGATTCCCTGGTGGTCCAGTAGTTAAGACTGCGCTCCCAATGCAAGGGGCTTGGGTTCGATCCCTGCTCTGGGAACTAGATCCCGCATGCATGCCACCATTAAGAGTTCGCACGATGCTACTAAAGATCCCACATGCCACACTGAAGATCCCACGTGCTGCAGCTAAGACCTGGTACAGCCAAAACAGATAAGTAATAAATAAATATTTTAAAATACATAAATAAATAAATTTTTAAAAAGCTGCAGTAACAATCTGGACACACAGCTCGGGAAGATGCGCTGGCTGGGTCACCGGCCTGGCAGCAACAGGGGTGTCTGCTCACAGCCTGAAAGTTTCTGCCAAATGCCCACCCAGGGACGGACGGTCTAGAGAGCAGGTCTCTCCTCAGCCTGCCCCAGCGACGGCTTTACCTTCTGTGGGTCGGTGGGGGGGGGGGGGGGCGGGGGGGGAGGTGCTGTCTGCAGGGCCGGTGCAGCCCCAGGCAGCAGAAACAGGAGGGCAGCTGGGGCAAGGAGAGGAGAGTGAATGAAGCCTTCAGATACGCTCTAGGGGCTTGGAATTTACGTGGAAGGAAAGGAGGTGGCACTGGTGGGCGTCGGACAAGTCTGCGGACCCTGCTGGGGGATGGGGGCAGGGGAGTGTCGTCAACCAGAAGAGGACAGAGAAGACCGTGTCACACTTGTGCCCCCCCCCGCCGCCCCCAAACGGCCATCCTGAGGGGACCACCGGCAGGCCCAGCGGCCAGAGCGCTGGACTCCCCGCACACTGCTGTCTCATCTTCAACAGCTTCACGAGGTCAAAGTCAGGGCCACAAATGCACCTGTTCAAGATGTACATTTCAATGGCTCGTAGTCTATTTACAGAGCTATGCAAACATCACCATAATCTAACTTAAGGACATTTTTATCCCTCAAAAAGAACCGCCCCTACCCCCACCCCACCCCCGTCACCACCCCCAGTCCCCGGCACCCACGGATCTGCTCTGTCTGGATCTGCCTCATCTGGACGTTTGGTATTCAGGGAATCACACAACGTGCGGCCTCCAGTGCGGCTCCTCCACGGGGCGCCGCGCCGCATCCAGGGTCACGTTCCTCTGCAGGCGGCACGCCGCTCCACCGTGTGGGAGGCACCCACCCCTCGGGTGTGGGCGAGCCGGGGCTGCTGTGGGCCGGAGGGGCGGGGCTGCTGGGCCCGCTCACTCTCCTCCACCCGGGGGCGGGTCCAGGTCTGGACCCCCTGGATGAGATGCCCGCCCCTTCGCCCCAGGGGGGCGGGAGGAGCGCGAGGCGGGGAATGGAGCAGCCGCCTCCAAAGCCCCGCCCGCCCGTACACCTGTGTCCGCTCCCCGACCGCCCCTGCGGCCCCCGCGGCTCCGGCTCCGGCTCGGGCCACGCTCGGAGGCAGAGCGGGGCCCTGACCCGAGCGCCCCGCACCTCCCTGCAGCCCGCCCCGGCTCCCCACCCCGCCCGAGCCAGGGCGGGGCAGGCCTCGCTGCGGGGCAAGGCGGTGACCACGGACGGAGCTCCACTGCGCCACCTCGTGGGGCCGCCAGGGCGCGCAGCTTCATCCCTTCAAGCAACAAACGCTCCTTTTATGCTGAAACGGTACCTTTCAAAAACTGAAAGACATTTTAGTGAAAGATTCTGATATTGAGGGTCGCCCACCCACGCACACTGTCTCGAGGACCCTTCCAGCACTCCATGCAAACGGGGGCGACGGCCAGGCCACCCGCCATCGGGGAAAGCCTGCGCGGCACACGGAAGGAACAGCAGGGGAGGAGATAGCTCAAAGAGGCCACCGCTCCCACGAGAGACCAGACGCCGTGGCTCCCACGAGAGCCTCGCAGGACCGCCTCACAAGGAAGGGTGCGGATAACACGGAGCTGCTCCAGCTGAAACCATGAAAGCAGAAACGCAGGCCTGGCTGGAAGATAAACTCTCTCAAAGCAGAAGGTAAGTAAGTGGGAAACAGGAAAGGAGACCAGAAGACAGGTCAGCAGGGCAGCAGAGTGAACAAAGAAGACACAAAGGGAGAAGCCACAGTGACTCCAGAAGCCGGAGACGGGAGGCCGCGGGGGAAGGGCCGCTGGGGGCACCGCACATGGACCTCTGAGCCTGAAGACAAACAGGAGGTGCTACAGCCTGGAGAGCAACGCAGCGTCCCACACAGAGGACCCCGAACCAGGGCATCCACCTGTCCCAAAGGCGCGCGGGACACAGGGAGACTATGGGCACCACTGTCCAAATGCTGGGGAGACCAATTTGCAGCCCAGAATCCTGCCAGACTATCCCCAAAGCTTGGGCAGAAGGAAGACCACAGGGGGTCAGATGCTCAGAGGCGCCCGTTCTCAGAAGCCACGGGGCACGTGCTGTCACATAAGGACGAGGACACAGGGCCAGGAGCGTGGGTCCTGCAAGGAGAGGCGAGGGGAAAAGAGACACGAGGAGGCAGCGAGAGCAGAGGCCAAGTGGAGGGGCCAGAAGGCCCCAGAAGGCCCTCTTCAGGAAGGCGCGATGGACAGAATTCCCGACACACGCAAACGCCTGCAGGGCAGCCGAGGGCGCCCCACCGTCCAGGCACAAGGGGAGAGCAGAGCACCGTGCTCTCGGAGAAGGCGGGGCTGGCGAGGAGGGGACGAGGTCAGCAGCCCCTCGGGACACCGGCCTGGCTACAACTGGCCAACCACGGGAAGATGCTGAAGAGTCCTCCCCAGGGGCCGAGGGGGGACGGGCACCAAGCTGCCCAGCTCCTCAATCTGTGAAAGTCTCCTATCCGTCCAGACGGTTAATCCAACAAGGTGCTCCAATCAAACACAAACACTAAGCTACTGGGACACAGAGCCCGACAGCAGAGGGAGGCTGACCAAGAGCCAAGATGGGGTCCTCCAAGAGGTCCCCAAACCAAAGGATACGCGGGGTGCCTTCCGTCCGGCACACCAGGTAGAGGCAGGCCGCGATCACGTGGGCCATCTTCCGGCCACGGGTCAGGTGCTTGCTCACGGCCATCTTGAAGAAGTTGAAGGCTGTGTCCAGGCAGTGTTGGTTCAGCTGCAGCTGGTTCCCCAGGTGATGGATCTGACGCCTCCCTAGGACACAACATGAAACGTTACCGCGGGTTCCCAACCGTCCGTTAACTGACAACTTTGTTAAAAATAAAAGGGTCACACGACCGCCTCAGCAATTGAAGATGGAAAGTGAAGATCTACCCTTTTCCTTTTACACTTTTAAGTTCACTTTTTGCATGGGTTCCAGTAAAATTTTATGTATGGACACTGGATGCAAATTTCCTATTATTTCACGTGCTGTGAGACGCTCTCCTCCAGGCTGGAGTGGCATCAGGCCCAGGGGGCAAGGGCCCTTCTCAAGGGCCCTGAGCTCAGAGTGTCTGGAAAGGGCTCTGTGCAGGCCGGCCAGCCTGGTGCTGAACACCATTAAACAATATGGCCAGCAAGTTCCACACACTCAACCTCAAACGCCCCCTCCCCGTGGGTGAGCTCCCCAGGCTCTGCCTCCTGCTCCCAGAGCCAGGGGGTGGGTCACGCCCACCCAGCCTTCCCTAAGGCCCCCACGCCAGCCTCGGTGAGGCCACGGACAGCACAGGCAGATTCGGGGAGGGAGGGGCGCGGGCCCTCGCACGACCAGGATGTCAGCTGACCCGGGCCACAGTCTGCGTCCACACCTCTTAATGAAGCAAGGCCATCTCAGAAGCTATGGGCCAAAAGACGGCAGCAAGAGAGGAAGCAGACATGCTGCCCACACACCGGCGGGTCATCGTGGGCCATCCCGCACGCGGCAGCGCGTTGCCCTTGTGAGCCGGCGCGCCCACAGCTTCCTACGTCTCTGCTCCAGGCCCAGCCCACACCCACCTCCATGTGCTGTGTTGGTACAGCGAGCAGACAGGTCCCAGTTCCACCCAGTGTCCTCGGCACCCGAGACCCTCTCTCCTCTGGCGAAGGCCGCCCTACGCTGGGCCAGGGACCTCAGCCCACAAAGAGCTAAGAGCCGATTCCGCTGCGCTCTTTGACAAGGACCATGGGCTCAGGGAAGCGAGGGCTGTGTGGTCTCCTCCTCCAGCCTCGGCCGCTAACGGTATGGCCCACACACCCCACACACGCCAACACTGACCGCCGGCCAAAGGTGGGCACCCAGGGAGCCAGCGCCCCGGGGAGCCGGCCACAGGCATGCAGGCTGGCAGCCCAGGGACGGGCCTGACGACCGTGGCATCTGGCAGTCAGCATGTCCCAGAAGCGTCCCTGCCCTTTGTGGCCCTGCTCCCTCGACCCCCGGCAAAGCTCGCCTGGAGCCCACACAGCTCTGAGGCCTCTGGTCAGGTTGCAGTGACAAGGGATCACGCTCGCCGCGCCAGAGCCGAGTCCGGGGAACAGCCGACATACTGACCATCTGGACAGAAAGACAGGGAGGCTGGGCACTAGCTCCCCATCAGCACTGCATGCTCTCACGCCAGACACACCAGACAGACAAACGCGGTCCACCCCGCAGCCCAGCCAGCTCGGAGGTAAACGGGGCGGCGGATGGGAGACCTGCTAATGCCGGGGGCTCGCTCCCAGCCAGCTCCTCAGTGCGCGTTTAGGAGCTCCCGCAACGGAAGGTGAGAGAGAGGTGCTCCCCAGAGGAGCTCACAGACGCCAGGACCCACCCCACCCCCCACACCATGGGCCAGGGCCCCCAGCAGCTTGGGGGGCTTGAAGTTATTATAGTAAGTTGTAACATCTTTATTGCAATGTAACTCACGCACTGACGTGTGCCCACTTGAAATGTTCATAGGCTGAGTGGTTTAGTGTGTTCACGGAGTCGTGCAACCCTCACCACACCTTGGTACATTTTCATCACCCAAAAGGAAACCCTGTACCCACTGGCAGTTACTCCCCACCCCCCCAAATGAGTTTTTAATTCACGCAAGTTCAGCAGCGCAATTGGCAGACTGAACAAGTCATATGACGCAGGCATGTGTGCAGCTTTTAAATGCACGAAGATGTTATTAACAAATGCAAACTCATGTAAAACAGACTCCTGATTAGCCAACCACAGCTTCCTCTCCTTGGAATAGTAAATGAATGCAAAAAGGCAACGCACGAGTACATAGGGTGTTCAAATTTTTGACATTTTGTAAAAATAAGGCCTGCTTCTCCCTTCGAGACGGTGGCCAAACAGCATCCTTCCAGGACGGTGGTGACGGCAGAGAGCACGAGAATGAACACAGAGCAGCATGCGGGCAGGCAAGTGCCCCGGGAACATGTGGAAGGAGGGTCTAACCTGGCCCAGCTCAGGAAGCTAAGCCACGACATCACAGGGCTTCCCCCCGAAGCCTCCCTCGGGCCGGAAGGACCTTCAGAGCGCCAGCCAGGCCTGTGCAGCTGGCCTGACTCACGGTGCACTAGCATGCCACACCCGTCCCCACGCAGCGACACACTAGAAGCCACTCCCATGGTCACATCCAGGGGCACTCAGAAGCCAATGGGTGCCCCAGGTGGGCGACAGATGTAAAGAGTTCAATTTAAGACCCACATTCGTATAAACATGAACTAACAACTGAGAATCTGTAGAAAACGCCAACATGAAGAGGGAGAAACACCAAGCTCCACAAGCAGACTGCTAACAGAAGAGAGCTTGGCAAGCCCCATCATAACCTCAAAATATTAGAAAGATGCCGATTCATAGAAATGTATGAATAGGCTGTAATTAAAAAGACACAGTCCAGGGCTTCCTTGGTGGCACAGCAGTTAAGAATCCGCCTGCCAATGCAGGGGACACGGGTTCGAGCCCTGGTCCAGGAAGATCCCACATGCAGTGGAGCAACTAAGCCCATGTGCCACAACTACTGCGCCTGTGCACTAGGGCCCGCAAGCCACAACTACTGAGCCTGTGCACCACGACTACTGAAGCCCGTGCGCCGAGAGCCCGTGCTCCGTAACAAGAGAAGCTACCGCAGTGAGAAGCCCACGCACCGCAACGAAAAATAGCCCCTGCTCGCTGCAAATGGAGAAAGTCCAAGTGCAGCAACGAAGACCCAACGCAGCCAAAAATAAGTAAATAAAATAAATTTATAAATAAATAAATAAAAATAAAAAGAGAGCTAGGAGTTGGAGGAAGGGACCCTCCCAGAATGCAGCCCCAAAGGAGAAGGGCAGCTGCCAGGTGACAAACCACAGAGGGAGGCTCACAGCTGATATGGGCAGGCCTCCCCCTCCAGACAGGGAGCAGACTTTTAGGCAAGAAGGATTATTAGAAATAAAGAGGGCATGTGATAAGAACATATGAACACCACAGGAAGAAATAACAATCCTACAGTGTGGAAATTGATAAGGGCAACCTCGCTTAAAACGGAGGCAGGAAGCCCTGAAGGGGGCGCTCCCACACCAGGCCCTCCTTCCCAGCTTGCTTTGCGCTTCTGGGCAGGAAGAAGCTGGTGCGCTGCCCCGGGAAGAGGAAGGAAGATTTTCTCCCGGCCCAGCAACAGCCCAGCCAATGAGAAACCGCCACCACCCTCAACTCTCACTTTCCTCCAATGGAGACTGGAAAACCTTCAAAGCAGTCCCGCCCAACTTCCTCCTTCCCCCGCGCCCCCCACCCCCAAAATAAGGCTCCTCTCCATTGTTGCAGGATGCCTGTGGTTTGCCATAGCTTGCGGGTCCCGAACTGTAATTCCCCTGCCTCTCCCGAGTAAACTCATGTTGCTGGTAACATAACTGGCTGTTGTATTTGAAGGTAGGCAACAGTATGTACTTAATAGCTTACCTTCAAAACATACAAAGTAAAACTTGACAGAACTAACAGGAAAGGGACAATGCTACCTGACAGAATTCCGAAGACTAAAACGGTGCGGGGATGAGGGCCTTAGCACAAAAGGCGCTGCTGCAGGAAAGATCTGCTGAGGGCCACTGGGAGCAGCAGGCAAGGCTTCAGGGAGAAGCAGGTTATTGCACAGCCACTAAGTTCCTCCCTGCGATCTTCCAGTAACATGTGCACATTAACATCCCCCCTCCCCGGGGAGGTGGACTCAGTTTCCCTCCCGTTTCTGAGTGCGGCTGGACTCAGTGAGTTGCTTCTAAGGGACAGAGGATGGAAAAGAAACACGTGAGACATTTTGTGGAGGACTCTGGCAGTGTTCTAGGCCAACATCACCAGTGCCAAGTCACATGACCTGAGGTAGCCCTGCTATGGGGCAAAGAGAAAGGCGCCATGTCTCTGTGGGATCTCCCTCCAGAATCCACAGCAAACTCAAACTGAGGAATCTTCTATAAAACACCCACCCAGGATTCTTCCCGTGTGTCCAGGTTGGGAGAAACTGTCACAGATGGGAGGAGACTATGGAAGGCGAGGCTACATGCAGCCCGGGGGCCCTGACTGGACCCTGAAGCAGAGAGGGCATGAGTGGGCAGACTGGGACAGGGAGCCAGGTGTGCAGCGTCGTCAGCAGCCCTGTGCCACGTGCCACACCTTCTCAGCATGGATCACTGTGCCAAGGTTATGGACCATGTGTGTGTTACCGGGAAAGCTGGGGACCGGAATGCTCAGGGTGCTATATCTGCAACTCTGCTGTAAGTCTGCAGGTCTGACACTATTTTAAATAAAAACTTTTAAAAAACCCACAGAACTAAAAGGAGAAATAGCTATCTGTAACACAACATGGTAAATCAACTATACTTCGACGACAACAACAACAACAAAAAACAAAAAAAGAAATAGCTATCTCAAAACTTGGAGGTTACAGCTAGACCAAAGCTTAGAGAAATGGACAGCTTAAATGCAAATATTAGAAAAAGAAAGCCTGAAAAACTGATGAAGTTTCCAACTTAAGAAGCCAAAAAAGAATAATGAACTACACAGAAGATGTGGAAGAAAGAGAATAATAAAGAGCAGAACGCAATCAAATAGCAAACAGACAGCAGAAGATCAACAAAGCCAAATTCACTCTTTGAAAAGATTAACACAATTGCTAAATTGATAAATTCCTAGCAAGATCAATCAAGAGAAAAAGGGATAAAGCATAAATTACTAATGTCAGGAATAAAAGGAGAACATCACTAAAAATCTAGGAAACACATTAAAAGCATAAGAGTATATTATGAAAGACTATGACAACAAATCTGAATTTGAATTACTGAAACAGATATTAAATTGAAAAGCACATCTTACCAAAACTGACAAGAAGAAATAGAAAACCTAAGTGGTCCCAGTAAAATCCTATTTAAAATTGTCCTGTTAAAGAAATGTATCTGTAATTAAAATCTCCTTACAAGGAAAACTCAAAGCCCAGATGGCTTCGCTAGTAAATTCTTCCACACATTTAAAGAAGAAACAGGCAAATCACACATAGCTCTTACAGAGAACAAAAAAAAGAACAATGCATCGAGACCCAATGAGATTTATTCCAGAAATGTGGGGTGAGCTTCACATTCACAAAATCAATCAGTGTAATTAATTACAATAACAAAATTAACAGAAAATATATATAATCATTTCAATAATACAAAGAAGCATGTGACAAAATGCTAACATCATTCTCAATAACAGAGAAATACTGACCACTTCCCATCACTGTCAGGAATCAGACAAGAACACCCAATCCCACCATTCTATTCAGCACCTCCCTGGAGAGTGTAGCAACACACAGCAATAAAAATGTAACAAAGCCCTGAAAATAAATGATGACCATAAAGACGGGAAAGGAAGAAACAATAATGTCTAGTCCCAGACCACATGAGTGTTAATGAAGGAGAGAATTTATAAACTATTAGATTTCATAAGTAAACGAAACAATTCTCCACAAATTGATCTATAGATTCAATGCAAATCCCAATCAAAAAACCGGCAGGTTTCCCTGTGGAAACCAACAAGCTGATTCTAACATTTATTTTGAAACGCAAAG
This sequence comes from Delphinapterus leucas, assembly GCF_059928025.1. Taxonomy (NCBI): domain Eukaryota; kingdom Metazoa; phylum Chordata; class Mammalia; order Artiodactyla; family Monodontidae; genus Delphinapterus; species Delphinapterus leucas. The sequence continues at coordinate 180,941,907 of NC_143130.1, forward strand.
GAGCTAGAACAGCCAAGACAATCTCGAAGAACAACAACGAAGCTGGAGAACTCACACCACCACGTTATCACTGGAATGCCCAGTGATCAGGACAATGTAGCACTAGCTCAGGACAGACAGACCAACCGACAGCAGTTACAGAGTGTGTCTGTGGTGTCTTACCAGAGTCTGGAATTGACTCCTCCGTCTATGGTCACTTTATTTATGGCAAATGGACCAATGCAATTGACTAGGAAAGAATGGTCTCTTTGACAAATGGTGTTGTAACTGGATACCCACAGTGAAAAATGCAAACCTCGAGGGAGCGGATCAAGATGGTGGAGAAGTAGGACGCGGAGCTCACCTCCCACAGATACATCAAAAATACATCTACAGGGGCTTCCCTGGCGGTCCAGTGGTTAAGACTCTGCGCTTCCACGGCAGGGGGCGCGGGTTCGATCCCTGGTCAGGGAACTGAGATCCCACATGCTGCGAGGTGCGGCAAAAAATTTTTAAAAATAAAAAATACATCTACCTGTGGAACTCTCACAGAACATCTACTGAATGCTGGCAAAAGACCTCAGACCTCCAAAAGGGCAAGAAAATCTCCACGTAACTGGGTAGGACAAAAAAAAAGGGAAAAAAGAAAGAGAGAAGGGAATCAGGACAGGACCTCTGCCCTGGGAGGGAGCTGTGAAAGAGGAAAGCTTTCCACACATGGGAAGTCCCCTCACTGGTGGGGAGATCTGTCAGGACAGAGGGGAGCGCAGAGCAGAGAGAGACCTGCACAGAGGATCGGTGCCGACAGGCACTCCACAGTCTGAGACGCCCGTCCACTGGGACCGGTGGGGGCTGGGGGCTGAGGCTTGGGCTTTGGAGGTCAGACCCTGGGGAGAGGACCGGGCTTGGCTGCACGAAGACAGCCTGAGGGGGCTGGGGTGTGGTGTGCCACAAATGAGGGAGTCCAGGAAGAAGACTGGGCCTGCCAGAGAGGCAGGGCATCACTGTTGGGGGGCACACAAGGAGAGGAACAGGCCCACCATAGGAGCTTCTTTCTCCATGCTCTCACGCGGCAGGGCACCGCCTGCAAGAGCTCTAGGGGCGGGCGCTAGTCGCTGCTGCCATCTCAGACTTCAGAGGCAGTGCGGGCCAGCGCTGCCGAGGGTCCTGTGAGCAGGTGCAGGTCACTGCCCCCACCTTCCCGGCGCCAACCACTGCCCCGTCTCCCCAGAGTACGTGCAGCCAGCTGCCTCCACCAGGGACCCATGACCAGAAGCCAACCGCTGCCCTGCCCCCCCGGGAGCATGCGCGTGGGCCATGCACCCGCACGCCCCTCTCAAGGGGATAAAGGCCGGCACATGCTGAAGAAGGAGACAGCAAGCGTCCAAAGCAAGAACAGCCCTCACGCCAAAAACATATGAAACCCACACAAGCTACACAGAGACGCGTCGGCATATACACAGCCCTCCGGGACGACAGTAGAGATTTGTTTCTCCTGAACTCACAGAGTAAGAGAAACACAAACAGGGCTTCCCTGGTGGCGCAGTGGTTGAGAGTCCACCTGCTGATGCAGGGGACACGGGTTCGTGCCCCGGTCCAGGAAGATCCCACATGCCGCGGAGCAGCTGGGCCCGTGAGCCATGGCTGCCGAGCCTGCGCATCTCCGCAACGGGAGAGGCCACAACAGTGAGAGGCCCGCGTACCGCAAAAAAAAAAAAAAAAAAAAAAAAAAAAGAGAAACATAAACAAAATGAAGACGCAGAGGAAGCACTCTCACTTAAAATACCAAGAAAACTCCCCTGAAAGAGCAGTGAAACCTCTTCAGTCTAACAGACACCAGGTTCAAAAAGTCAGTAATGAAAATACTGAAAGAATTAAGAAAGGCTATTGACAGAAATGCAGATTACTGTAAAAAGGAACTAGAACTATAAAGAGGAGCAAAGAAAAATTAGAAAATTCATTTGCTGAGACAAAAGCTGAGCTAAAGGCAGAAAAGCAGAATGAATAATGCAGAAGAAAGAATAAGTGACCTGGAGGACAGAATAGTGGAAATTACCCAATCAAATCAGCAGACAGAAAGCCAAATGAAAAGAATGAAAGCAATATAAGAGACATATGGGATAATATAAAGCAAGCCAATGTACACATAATAGGGATTCCAGAAGGAGAAGAAAGAGAAAAGGGGACCAAGAATGTGTTTGAAGAAATTATGGCTGAGAAATTCCCAAACCTAAAGCAGGAAACAGACATCCAGATACAGGAAGTATAGAGGGTCCCAAACAAGATGAACCCAGACAGACATACACCAAGAAATACTATAATGAAAATGACAAATGTAGAGATAAAGAGAGGATTCTAAAGGCAGCAAGAGAAAAACAGAGTTAATTACAAGGGAACTCCCATAAGGCTATCAGCTGATTTCTCTGCAGAAACACTGCAGGCCAGAAGGGAGTAGTAAAATACATTCAAAGTCTTGAAAGAAAAACACTCTGCAACCTACTGTAGAATACTCTACCCAGCAAGATTATCATTTAGAATAGGAAAAATAAAGAATTTCTCAGACAAGCAAAAATGAAAAGAATACAGCAATTACTAAACCTATCCTGAAAGAAATATTGAAAGGTCATCTCTAAATAGAAAAGAAGCAAGAAGATATAGGAAGGAGGAAATCACAATTGGACAGTAAATTACTTAAATCATCCAGTTAACAGATCAAAAAGAAAAAAAAACCTATTTGTGAAAGCAATGATAAACACAAGGAACAACAAAAGGATAAACATGAAGATGTAAAAAGGGACAACAAAATCATAAAATGCGGGGAAGGACAGTAAGAAAATGCAGATTCTTTTTCTTTTTCTTTTTTTTTGGAATGTGTTTAAGACTATATGACTATCAGTCTAAAGCAAGCAGATATAAGAAGGCGTTGACACACTTGAAAAACAGGGCAACCGCAAATCAAAAATATACAACAGATTCACCAAAACCGAAAAGAACACAAGCATGAAAGGAAATCATCAAACCACAAAAAGAAAAACAAAAAGAAAGGAACAAAGAAGAAACAAAGAATCAACTGCAAAACAAGGTCTGAAATGGCAATAAATATATAGGTATCAGTAATTACCTTAAATGTCAATAGACTGAATGCTCCAATCAAAAGACACAGAGTGGCAGACTGGAGTTTAAAAAAACAAGAGCCAGGCTTCCCTGGTGGTAGATCAGTGGTTAGGAATCCGCCTGCCAATGCAGGGGACACGGGTTCGAGACCTGGTCCGGGAAGATCGCACATGCCGCGGAGCAACTAAGCCCGTGAGCCACAACTATTGAGCCCATGTGCCACAACTACTGAAGCCCACGCGCCTAGAGCCTGTGCTCCACAGCAAGAGAAGCCACCGAAATGAGAAACTCACACGCCGCAACAAAGAGTAGCCCCCGCTCACCACAACTAGAGAAAGCCCACGCGCAGCAACAAAGACCCAACACAGCCAAAAATAAATAAATAATTTTTTTTTTAAAAAAAGAGCCTATAACACGCTGCCTACAAGAGACCCACTTTAGGGCAAAGGACACACACAAATTGAAAGTGAGGGAATGGAAAAAGACATTTCGTGCAAACTGAAATGACAAAAAAGTGGGAGTCACACTATTCGTATCAGACAAAATAGACTTTAAAACAAAGGCCATGAGGAAAGATAAAGGACACTATATAATGATAAAAGGATCAATAAAAGAAAAGGATTTTACACTCATCAACATATATGCACCTAATATAGGAGCACCAAATACATAAAACAAATACTAACAGAGATAAAGGCAGACAAGGATAGGAATACAATAATAGTAGAAGACTTTAACATCCTACTCATTCAATGGACAGATCTTCCAGACAGAGAATCAATAAGGCAACAGAGGTCCTAAATAATACAACAGTTAGACTTAATTGATACTTTCAGGACATTACATCCAATAAAAAACAACCAGAATACACATTCTTTTCAAACGTACATGGAACACTCTCTAGGACTGACCACATACTAGGGCACAAAACTAACCTCAACAAATTTAGAACTACGGGAATTATTTCAAGCATCTTCTCTGACCAAAATGCCAATGAAACTAGACATCAACCACAGGAAAGAAATGAGAAAAAAAAAAAAAGACTACATGAAGACTAAATAACATGCTACAAATACCTTAAGACAGACAACAATGAAAGCACAACCATACAAAATCTATGGGATACAGCATGAGCAATTCTTAGAGGGAAGTTCATAGCAATACAGGTCTTCATCAAAAAACAAGAAAAATCTCAAGTAAACAACCTAACCTACCACCTAAAAGAATCAGAAAAAGAAGAACAAACAAAACCTAAAGTCAGCAGAAGGAAGGAAATAATAAAGATCATGGAGGAAATAAATGAGATAGAGATCTTTAAAAATAGGGAAAAAAATCAGTAAAACCAAGAGCTGGTTCTTTGAAAGGGTAAACACAATTGGCAAACCTCTGGCCAGGCTCACCAAGAAGAAAAGAGAACCCAGATAAACATAATAAGAAATGAAAAAGGAGAAATCTCACCTGACACCGCAGAAATACAAAACAAAAAATAAGAGAATACTATGAACAACTATACAGCAACAAATTTGACAACCTAGAAGAAATGAACAACTTTCTAGAAACATACTGCCCACCAAAACTGAATCAAGAAGAAATAGATGATTTGAACAGACCAATCACTAGAAGTGAAATAGAATCTGTTAAAAAAACAAAACAAAACAAAAACCTCCCTACAAACAAAACTCCAGGACCAGATGGCTTCATAAGCAAATTCTACCAAACATACAAAGATGAATTTATACCAATCCTTCTCAAACTCTTCCAAAAGAATAAAGAGGAGGGAACACTCCCAAAGACATTCTTTGAAGCCAACATCACCTTGATACCAAAACCAGACAAAGACACCACCAAAAAAGAAAATGACAGGCCAATATCTCTGATGAACACATATGCAAAAATTCTCAACAAAATATTAGCAAACCGAATCCAATAACACATAAAAAAGATCATACAGGGCTTCCCTGGTGGCGCAGTGATTGAGAGTCCGCCTGCCGATGCAGGGGACACGGGTTCATGCCCTGGTCCGGGAAGATACCACATGCCGCAGAGCGGCTAGGCCTGTGAGCCATGGCCGCTAAGCCTGCGCATCCGGAGCCTGTGCTCCGCAACGGGAGAGGCCACAACAGTGAGAGGCCCACGTACCACAAAAAAAATAAAAATAAAAAAGATCATACACCACGATCAAGTGGGATTTATCCCAAGTTCACAAGGATGGTTCAACATTCGCAAGCCAATCGATATAATACACCACATTAACAAAAGAAAAGTCCAAAACCACATGGTCATCTCAAATGATGCAGAAAAAGCATTTGACATGATTCAACATCCATTCATGATCAAAACTCTTACCCAAGTGGGAATAGAGGGAACATATCTCAACATAATAAAAGCCTTTTATGACAAACCCACAGCCAATATAATACTCAACAGTGAAAAGCTAAAAGCCCTCCTGCTAAAATCTCAAACAAGACAAGGATGCCCACTCTCACCACTTCTATTCAACATAGTATTGGAAGTCCTAGCCACAGCAATCAGACAAGAAAAAGAAATAAAACGTATCCAAATTGGAAGGGAAGAAGTAAAATTGTCACTACATGCAGATGACAGGATACTATATATAGAAAACCCTAAGGACTCCACACAAAAACTACTAGACCTAATAAATGAATTCAGCAAAGTAGCACGATACAAGACCAACAATCAAAAATTGGCTGCATTTCTTTACACCAACAATGAAATATCAGAAAGGGAATGTAAAAAAAACAATACCTTTTAAAATAACACCAAAATATATATATATATATATATATATACACCTAGGAATAAACCTGATCAAGGAGGTAAAAGACTTATATGCTGAGAACTATAAAGCATTAATAAAGGAAATTAAAGAGGATTCAAAGAAATGGAAAGATATCCCATGCTGTTGGATTGGAAGAATTAATATTGTTAAAATGGCAATACTATCCAAAGCAATCTACAGATTTAATGTGATCCCTATCAAAATACCCATGACATTTTTCACAGAACAGGAACAGATAACCCAAAAATTTATATGGAACCATAAAAGACCCAGAATTGCCAAAGCAATCCTGAGGAAAAACAACACAGCAGGAGGCATAACTCTCCCAGACTTCAGACAATACTGCAAAGCTACAGTAATCAAAATGGTGTGGTACTGGTACAAAAACAAACTTACAGATCAATGGAACACAATAGAGAGCCCAGAAATAAACCCATACACCTACAGTCAATTAATCTTTGACAAAGGAGACAAGAATATAAAATGGGAAAAAGACAGTCTCTTCAGCAAGTGGGGCTGGGAAAGTTGGACAGATGCATGTAAATCAATGAAGTTAGAACACACACTCACACCATACACAAAAATAAACTCAAAATGGCTTAAAGACTTAAACATAAGACATGACACCATAGGGACTTCCCTGGTGGCGCAGTGGATAAGACTCCATGCTCCCAATGCAGGGGGCCTGGGTTTGATTCCTAGTCAGGGAACTAGATGCCACATGCATGCCACAACTAAGAGTTCGCATGCCACAGCTAGGGAGCCTGCATGCTGCAACCAAGGAGCTGGTGAGCCGCAACTAAGGAGCCGAAGAGCTGCAACTAAGGAGCCCGCCTGCCACAACTAAGACCCGGCACAACCAAATAAATAAATAAAGGACATGACACCGTAAAACTCCTAGAAGAGATCATAGTCAAAACATTCTCTGACATAAATTGTACCACTGTTTTCTTAGGTCAGTCTCCCAAGGCAACAGAAATAAAAACAAAAATAAACAAATGGGACCTAATCAAACTTACAAGCTTTTGCACAGCAAAGGAAACCAGTGATAAAGAATCTGCCTTCCAATGCAGGGGACTCGGGTAGATCCCTGGTCAGAGAATTAACATCCCACATGCTGCTGGGCAACTAAGCCCTCACGCCACAACTACTGAACTCGTGCACCTCAACGAGAGAGCCCATGTGCCGCAAACTACAGAGCCCATGCGCCGCAAACTACAGAGCCCACGTGCCGCAACTAGAGAGAAGTCCAGCGCCGCAACGAAGAGCCCAAGCGCCACAAAGAAAGATCCTGCACACCTCAACAAAGATCCTGTGTGCCACAACTAAGACCCAATGCAGCCAAAAAAATAAAATAAATGTCAAAAATAAAGAATGTAAAAACGTATTAAAAAAAAAAAAAAGAACACACACGGCAGCCAAAATTGGAGATGCCAAACGTCCATGGATAGGAAAAGCAGATAAATAAGTTGTGGTATATTCACAAATGAAATTCTACGTGGCAATAAACAAACTGCTGATATACACACACCAAAAGGACATTCTCTGTGATTCTAATTGTCTGAAGCAGAAAACCAAGTAAAACTAATCGACAGTGGGGAGCTTCCTGGGGTACAAGAAACATGCTCAACCATGATCTGAGCCCAGGCCTTAAGTCATATACATTAATCAAGCAGTTCACTTAAGGCTGGTATATTTTACGCACTTTACTATACATACGTTATACCAAGAAAAACAGACAAACAAAAAGAATAGAATAAGAAGTTTCCCTGAGAAATGCCTCCCATATGAAAGGGTTCATCAAGTCAGTGACCAATGCTCCAGCCTAGAGGCATTTCAGAACTTCAAAGATAGAGAGAAAACTCCAAAAGGTCCAAATTTAGAAAGAAAAAGAGAGTGAGACAGAAACTCAGATTGGACCAAATCCCCTCGCTGGCGCCCAGGATGCCCTTTCCACGCTAAGTGGGGCGCCCGCTCCAGCCCCTCCCAGGCACCCGGAGGGAAGACTCCAGGGCTTCTCTCTCACTGAGCTGCACCTCAGTTGGGACCTGAGCATGTTCCCAATAAACCAGACACGGCCCAAGAGAGGGACCTGCGCGGGCACCACACCTCCAGGGAGGGAGGGAGGCCAGGAGGCGCAGACCCCCGCGTGAACGGAATCACAATCCAAGCCGTCTGTTCCTCTCCCAACTCTCTTGTTTTCTAAGAAAGGCACCCAAAACCTAACACAAAGAGTAACAGTTGAAGTAAAATCCATAGATTTCAACCCAACCCAACCCAACAGACTGGGGGCAGGTGGTGGGAAGTGAAAAGATAGGAGTCTTCCCCGGGGGAGGACAACAGGTCAGCTCCGGTCCGGTCTGGAGAAGAGAGGCGCCTTGTGGAGAGACGGCACCCCTCGGTCCCTGCAGCCCTCACCCAGACAGAGATAGGACGATAACACCGGGGGAGGCAGCCAAAGACAGGAGGGTACACCTGCCACGGTGGGCGGAGGGAGGGCCAGCCCCTCCTCAGGGGCCAGGCCGCTGGCCGCTGGCCCCAGGCAGGAGCCCCGGGAAAGGTGTGAGGAGGACGACAGAGTAGGCTGCCCCCCAGGCTCTGGGCCTCCCCGAACAGCTGAGTGGGCTCCACCTCGGCCTCAGACCTCACCGAGCCCGTTCCGAGGAGTCCGCGAGTTCTGCTTTGATTTTGTACTTAAACCAAGGGCTATTTGAAGTTTTTTTTAAAATTAGGTGGGTTATTTCTCTTTCTTTATTGCTAGTTTCCAGTTTTACTTCCATGAATATGTCTGCATGAATGCTGCTCTTTACAACTACAACTGATTTGAGTCCGATGTACCACCTATTCTAGGTTTTTGGAAATATATACGTTCTTTTTTTTTTCCTTATAAATTTATTTATTTATTTATTTTTGGCTGTGTTGGGTCTTCGTTGCTGCGTGCAGGCTTTCTCTAGTTGCGGCGAGCGGGGGCTGCTCTTCGTTGTGGTGCGCAGGCTTCTCATTGCGGTGGCATCTCTTGTTGCCGAGCACAGGCTCTAGGCGCGTGGGTTTCAGTAGTTGTGGCACATGGGCTCAGCAGTTGTGGCTCGCAGGCTCTAGAGCTCAGGCTCAGCAGCTGTGGTGCATGGGCTTAGCTGCTCCGCAGCATGTGGGATCTTCCCGGATCAGCGCACGAACCTGTGTCCCCTGCATTGGCAGGTGGACTCTCAACCACTGCGCCACCAGGGAAGCCCGGCAGGCAGATTCTTAACCACTGTGCCACCAGGGAAGTCCGGAAATAGATACATTCTCTATAGGGGATAAACTTCTTCATGTGCAGAAGATCTTAAAGTCAGCCACAGAGAAAAAGAAACATTATGTGATAGCACCAGCTAGAAGAAAGCAGGTGGAACTAGGCCAGTACAAGTGGGATTGAAGGCCAGAGCACTGCTTTAGCAATGGAGACTCAGGCTACCAGCCAGGAATAATTGTGAATTTGTGTTCACTAAGGAGTTCCCTGGTGGTCTAATGGTTAGGATTCCGGGCTTTCACCACCGTGGCCTGGGTTCAATCCCTGGTTTAGGAACTGAGATCCTGCAAGCTGCACAGCACGGCCTAAATAAATAAATAAGTTTGTATGCGCTCAACTTCTACACACATAGTCTTAAAACAGGCAAAACAAAAGACCAACAAAACTATGGGTAGAAATGGACAAACCCACAATCATCACGGAGATCTTAATATGCCCTTTCAGTGACAGACAGACAGACAAGCAGAACCAAAATCAGTGAGCTCTGGGAGGAAATCTGACCCAAGTGACATGTACAGAACACCCCACTTTTTGCAGAAAAATATTTTCAAGTGCCCAAACTGATTGTAACTGACCATATGTTGGGCCATAACGCAAGCGTCAAATCATTTCAAAAGACTGAAATCCGACAGAGTATGAGCTCTAAACACAGAAGATTCAAGCTGGAAGAGCCAACAACACTAATAAACCCATGGGGTCAAAGGAAAAAGCTCAATGGAAAATTTAAAACATTTTGATGCTAGTCATAATTAGAAGCCCACCACCTGCCCTCACGGCAGTCAGCCGACGCGGATGTCAGCCCTACTGGATGGGGGAGTTGCGGCCGAGTCTATGCTGGCCACTCCCATCCACAGCAGCTACAGGAGGTGGGTCCTCGAGAGCCAAGGAGAAGGTGACCAGCATGTAGGCAAGGATGCTGGACCTCACCAAGCCCATCTTCCCAGCGTGCAAGTGAAGATCGCGGAGCTTAGGGACACACCCAAGACGGAGGCACTCTTATGTGCCATAACATTCCTGACAGCGTCCTCACAGAGTGTCTGAGAGGTCCCAGCAGAGGGTGTCCCTGCCTGAGCTGACCACAGCCAACATCACACTTAATGGTGAGAGACTGGACACTTCTCCTGAAATCAGGAATAAGACACCTGGATTCACCGTCGTGCTGGAGGTTCTAGCCAGGGCTGTCAGGGAAGAAAATTAAAAGGTGTCTAGGGCTTCCCTGGTGGCGCAGTGGTTGAGAGTCCACCTGCCGATGCAGGGGACGTGCGTTCATGCCCTGGTCCGGGAGGATCCCACATGCCGCGGAGCGGCTGGGCCCATGATCCATGGCCGCTGAGCCTGCGCGTCCGGAGCCTGTGCTCCGCAACGGGAGAGGCCACAGCAGTGAGAGGCCCGTGTACCGCAAAAAAAAAAAAAAAAAAAAAAAAGGTGTCTAGATTGGAAAGTATAGCAAAGCTATATCTATTTTCAGATGTCGTGATCTTATATATAGAAAATTCTCAGGAATCCGCTAAAAAAACTATTATAATATGTGGGTTTTTCAAGGGCTGCAGGATACAAGAACAATATACAAATACCTCTCATATTTCTATACACTGGCAACAAACAACCAAAAAATGAAATTTAAAGAGCAATTCAACTTACAATAGTCAAAAAGAATAAAATATTTAGGAATAAATTTAGCAAAGAAATGTACAACTTATACTCTGAAAACCATAAAAATTGTTGAAACAAATTACGGAAGACCTAAATCAATGGAAAGACATTCCACGTTCAGGTCTCAGAAGACTTCATCTTGTTAAGACAGCAATACTCCCCGAATTGGTCTACAGAGTCAATGTAAATCCCTATCAGAATCCCAGTTGGCTGCTTTGCAGAAACTGACAAACTGAACCTAAAATTCATATGTAAATTCAAGGGACTCAGAATAGTCAACAAAACAATGTTAAAAATGAAGAACAAATTGGGAGGACTCACACTTCCTGATTTCAAAACTTGCTACAAAGATGCAATAACCAAAACAGTGTGATACTAGCAAAAGGACAGACACAGACCAATGGAACAGAGGGGAGAATCCAAACCCTCATGTTTACGGTCACTGACTTTTGACAAGGGTGCCAACTGAATACAGCCTGTTCAGCAAATGACGCTGAGAAAGCTGGATATCCACATGCAAAAGAGTGAAGTAGGGCCCTTACCTTACACTAGACACAAAAACTAACTCAGAGTGGATCAAAACCTCAACCTAAGAGCTAAAACCACAACACTCAGAAGGAAACATAAGCATAAATCTTTGGGATTTGGATTGAATCAGGCAACTTTTCTTACGACACAAAAAGCACAGGCAACAAAGGAGTAAATAAACCGCACATCATCAAAATTGAAAACCTTTGTGCTTCAAAGCATACCACCAAGAGAGTGAAAAAACCCACAGAATGGGTGAAAATTTTCTGCAAATCATATAACTGATGAGAGACTTGTATCTAAAACACATAAAGAATTTTTACAATTCAATAAGAAGACAAATAAGCCAATTAAAAACAGGCCAAGGTTTTTTTTTTTTTTTTTTTTTTTTAGCGGCACTTGGGCCTCTTACTGTTGTGGCCTCTCCCGTTGCGGAGCACAGGCTCCAGACGCGCAGGCTCAGCGGCTGTGGCTCACGGGCCCAGCCGCTCCGCGGCATGTGGGATCTTCCCGGACCGGGGCACGAACCCGTGTCCCCTGCATCGGCAGGCGGACTCTCAACCACTGCGCCACCAGGGAAGCCCCCAGGCCAAGGTTTGAACAGACATTTCTCCAATCTGTTGTGGACTGGGATGGTTACAAAATACAACAAAAATGGCACCACACATCAAACTGCTATAAATTTGTTTTTCCTGTGCTTATCGCAACTGAAACTGTAACAAACAGGTGTGGGCCCGTTAGGGTCCAGAGACCTCAGAGTAGCCCTGGCAGAGAGCCCCTGCAGGAGGCCCAGGGCACTGCAGGGCACCCAGGCAGGGTCCTGATGACCCGGGGAGGGGACTCCGCCAACAAGTCCTCCCAGAAGTGGGGCCTGCACTGGCTTGGTGACAAGGATGGGGGGTTCACGGCAGGCTGTCACTCTTATCCTTCGTCCCACATCCCTGTCCCGCCTCAGGAGCCCACCCTCTTCCAGTAGCACCCATGGCGGGAAATACCGTTCTGCAGGGTCTGTGCTCTTGACTCCTTTCCCAGGTTCACGTGGAAGCCGCCGCCCAGGGTTGGGGTTTTGCCAGCACCTAGAGACACAAATCAGACTCATGAGCCGACACTGGGCAGAGATCTGTGTCAACAGCCCTTTCGTGCATCAGCGTCTCTGGAGCCAGATTCAGAGCAGCAGGCCTCAGCGAGCATCTCACCGCACCACTCACACCTCTGCCCTGCTAACAGGGTCGTGGCCTTGACCTGGAGCCGAGGGCGTGGACCATGCCCATCTGCATTCTCTAACCATGTCCCAGAAGAGACTGTCACACAGCTCTCCAAACTACGGCCCAGGCCTGGCCCGGCCCAGCCCAGCCCCTCACCTTGGCCCTCTGCGGGCCCTGGGCCAGCCAATTCACATTTATTATCGCATCCATCTCCCGGGGGGCGGAGGAGGGGGAGGGCAGGAGCCAGTCTGCAGGAGACGCTCGCACCTCTACCCACCTGTGTGCTGCCCGCCCACAGAGCAGCAACCTAGGAAGCCCTGGAACCCAACGTGTAGCTATAGCTGCACCTACAGGCGCTCTGTTTTGAACCTCCCACCAACTGCAAGCCTCCCCAGGACGTCTCACGTGCTCCACTCTGCAGGGCTTCAGGGCAGGGACTTCTGCCCTGATACCCCGTGAAGACAGCCAGGTGGACATCCAGATTGTTCACCAGACTTACAAACCCCAGCGCTGAAGCGTGATCTTCAAAGGAGCGCCACGCCTAAGTGAGGGGCGCAGGCGGCCAGGCACAGGCGGGGGAGCGGGGAAGCGCTGCGCATCCCACAGGCCAGTGTGTCTGTTACAAAGTACAGAGCAAAGGATTAGAGGCTCCTGAAGTTAGGGAACACGACCTCACACTGTTAGCCACGTGGGGGAGGTAAGGGTGCAGGGTCTGCTGGAGGATGAAGTGGAAACTCAGAAGTGACAGGGATCTGGGATGCCAGGTCACTGAAGTCTGAGAACAGGCCCCTGAGGAGAACACGCGGCCCGCCTCCTGGGGCCAGCAGGGACCTCTGGGTCATCCATAGGCCGGCTACCAGAACAGACAGTGGAAAACAAGTCGGCCTTCGGCTTCTCTGTGACTGCAACCAAATCCCAAACCAGCACTAACAAGATTCTTTAGAGATCTCAGCAAAACGATTCTAAAGGTCAGCTGGGAAAGAAAGAAATCAGATGGGCTAAGAAAACTTTGAAACGAGCAACAAGTAGGCCTGGCTGGGCAGTTAGTGGGCTACGAGCAGCTGGAAGTAGCCGGGAGCACAGCAGGGGGCTGGCTGGCTGGTGGCCCCAGCACCCAGCGTCCCTGCCTCAGCAGCTTCCCTGGGGCTGAGGCCCAGGGCTGGGCAGCGTCCCCCACCAACTCCTGTGGTCCGACAGTGGGGTCTAAGCGCCGGCCCCAGTGGGTACTGGCAGGGAGCCCATGGCTCTCTCACAGTAGGATGTGGAGCCTGGGGACAGGTGGCGGTGCCTGAGGAAGGTTTTGCTGTCACCCTGGGTGTGCTGGTTTTCTATCACTGCCCTGACAAGTTACCACAAACTTAGTGTCTTCAAGAAGCTGGCCATAGAGGGCAGGGAGGGAGAGGGCCAGGCAGGGCACACTGGGGGCCTGGAGAGGGGCCAGGGGCAGTGCAGGGCCCAGGGGAGACCTGTCCACCCGGCCCAGAAATGAGGAGCCTCCAACACTCCAGTGTTACCTCTGACTCTGCAGAAGCCCGACATGGGCTCACCGGCCTGAGACGGGGTCTGCATCTTGTTCCCTCCTATTTTGTGGCAGCTTTTATACACTTCAGGATTGTTATATTTGTGATCTTTTGGACGTAGGAACCACTGAAGAAGGCCACAACCCCTCAGCCCCCTGACGAGGACGGCCACATTTTGACCTGCGTGCAGTGCTGCCCAACTTTTATTTGAGAAAAAGGAAAAAAAATCACCACATTGTTTTAACGGAAATCAGCACATGTTTTAAGCAAACAATTACAATAATGTTGCATTAGAAAAAGGACAACGTAAGGGTATAAATCCCCTGAAGCCCCACCTTCCAGGCACAAGGACCCTGGGGGGCCTTCCTCCCAGCCACCTCTCCCTGCTTAGACACAGATGGGAAGCGACCAGGGCAGGTCACTCAAAGGTGCTGCTGAGTGAGAGTGGAGCCTCGTTCTGGGTGAGCATTAAAGGCACTGCAAGACCTTGAGAGGTCACGCCCTCCCCTCACCCTCTCCCCTCACTCCCCCCCGCACTCCCTGCACGTGCTCCCCCCTGCACTTCCAGGACCTCTATTTCCTGCTGCGGTGCTGTCCTTCCCTGTCTCTCCCCAACGCCCCAGTCACGCTTCCTGGGGCTGCTCCGGCCCCACCTGCTCTGGGAGCTGATGCTTGCTGCCCCGTGCACACTCACATATACATACACACCACCCTGGTGCTCTCCAAGGCCCTTGTACATAGCCTCAGTCCTGCATGTGCTCCCAGGAGAAACAGGGACTAAGTCCTGGCAAGGAAGGTGCCTTACTAGGTCCAGCCAGCTGGGGGAAGGGAGGGGGCAGGTCAAAACCTGCTTGCCAAATGGATGCATATTCTTTTATTCAACAAATACTACCCACTGGGGATTTGGTTACAGTAGATAACATCTGGAAAGCAGTGGTGGAGCCTATGAAAAGTGCTTATTCAGCAAATCTCAAATAGCTAACACCATGGGGCTAGGGTCCCCTGAAGCGTGAAAGAAAGCTTGAGTACCACCTATGACCAAAACCATCAATGCACGCTGTACTTGTCTTTCAGATGCCCTTCATATTATTCCCTCTACTTCTAAAAACATTTGATATTTTCTATAACAAGATCCTGTAACAAACAAGATACAACCAGCTACATCTAACAACAAGTAGAAGTTGCAGTTCTTATCAGCACAACCGGGCCAAGACTGCCCCCTTGTGGACAGCAGGGGAGGGGCCAGAAATTCCACCCAGAGGCACCTGTGCCCCTCCCAGCTGTGGCTGCAAAAGCAAGAAGGTGCAAAGGCCTGACCCCTGCAACTTGGTGGGGGGGCGGGGGTGTGCTTCTCGGCCACTCTGAGCACTGAGGACAAAGCCAGCAACACCAACACCCCAAGACCGCAAACAGAAAAGCAGCACAAAGCCCCGTCCTCCATTTCACTCACGGATCCCTCCCACATGGGTTAGCAAAACCTTTCCTAAGTCTGTATTCATTTTATTTAAAGTGAGGGGTTTCTGTCACTGCTGTGAAACTCCTTTTAAGGGGGGACAACTGCACGAGGTCCAGCTGGGCGGTTCCAGGATGGAAGAGAAATCCAGTGGCCCCTCGACCTGAGCTCGGACGTTGGCATAACTTCCCTAAGGCACCCGAAAGACACTCAGCAAGTCCACATTGAGCCCCGGGCATGGGGCTGTGGCTGGACACAGACCTCTTGCGGTCAGTGAATCAACAGCTAAACAGTGGCGGCAGCCTAAACTTCTGTCAACCAGACACAGCTACTGAAGAGCCTGTTTTGTCACGATTAAAAGTCTGATTATGGAAACCACGCAGCATGCAGCATGGCAGGTGTGATAAAAGCAGCAAATGACATTTTAGGAACAACATTCCTCTCTCACGCAAGTGCCTCCAGGACAAAACTCAGCCATTTCCTGAGAGCAGGTCCCTTCCCGCAGGAACTCAGTGGGGCTCTGAGGGGCCACAAGATAGAAACAGAGATGCAGAACCTCTGAAACTCCAGGACCAGAGCTTGGCCAGGACACCTGGTAGGCTGTGCCCGAGAGAACCCTCTCCGGGCAGGGCACAAGCCAGGCAGAGGGCAGGTGGGTCTGCTGTTCTTTAGGACCCAGGGAGCTGCCCCAGCGAGCAAGAGAGGCTCCACCCCCACCAGAGCTGGGCACCAAACCTTCCTCATCGTTTTACGCATGGAAAGCACCTCATTACTCATAACCACGAGAACACTAGCACTTACAGACACCTTGGCTTCAGGGACAAAGTTTGCAGCGATTAAAAGCTGTGGTCATGGAACCCTTGGGGGTGCACCCCAGAAGAGGAAGGGAAGGACCCAGGGAAGCAGGAGCTCCCTCTGCCTCTGGGTTTCATCCTGGGGGAGCAGCAGGTACAGCTCCCGGGAGGGGCCCGCAGGCTCACCGTGCACCATCAACTGCAGCGGACACCCAGGGGAAAGACCTGCTGTCCTCGAGACCTTCAGCACCGACACCAGGGACGGGATGCTGGCGTGGGCCTGTGCCAGGAAGCCCTAGTCTGCCCCTGAGCTCCTTGACGCTCTGGTGAGCCCTTCCCCCATGACTCAGTGGGACCCTCCTCAGGCCCGCAGAGGCCCAGCTGCCCCAGCTCTGCCCACCACCTTGCCATTCTGCAGTCCTCACATCCATCCCTTCTCTCAGCCACGCCCATCCCCTCACCAGCTGCCCATCAACTGAAAGGCACAGCCCAGACGCCCCCAGCGCCACCCTAGCTGCCACCACTCTGCAAGCCCGGCCTGGGACGCTGGACCCACCCTTTGCCCGTCCTCAAACATCTACCAGGGGACCCAGGGGGCTGGGATTCCTCGCCTCCGGACCCTGGGCCTGGGTCACAGTCAGAAACCCAGCTGGTGACAGGGCCGCTGGCCACAGGGCCCTGACGTCTAATTTACGTATTCTCAAGTAAACTGAGGAGCTGACCATCCACCACTCCTTCTCAAAGAGTAAACAAGGACGCTTAAGAAAGACAGTGGCCTTGGGCCCTGCACAAGGGCACCCCAGAGAGAAGGCCCAGCTTCCAGGATGAGGCTGGAGCAAAGGAAGAGCTGGGGGCCAGCTGGGCACACACGCCGCACCAGGGAGGCTGGCAGCAGCCAGAGCTGACTACCAGGGTGGCTGCTGTTGTGATGGGGAAGGGAGGAGGCCAGGAGTCTGGGAGGGATCCACGCAGGGGAGGGAGGGGCTGCTGGAGGAGGCGGCGCCCCTTGCCCCTCCCCCTCCGCCCTGTACACAGGAGCTGAGAACCCACAACCCCTGCAGCGCTTCCCTCCAGCGAGTGAGCTCACCGGACAGAGCCAGCCCCGGTTCATGACACCTTTAAATCACACCACCAAAGGGCACCCAGCTCTGAGCCTGCGCTCACAGGCCGTGGGACCAACGTCACTGCCCACAGGTGGCAGCACATCTCTCACGTCCAGGACTCCTCTGCACCCAGCTTTGTCGTCTGCAGTGAGGACGGGCTGTCATCAGGTACAAGGGATGCACTCAGCACAGTGCCTCCCATGGGAAACCCTAAGTGTCAGCTGCTATGATTATTCCTTCTTACTGTCGTCGTTACTCTCTTCCCAACAGGCATCAGAGTCTTGGATGACTGAGGGGGCAGTTTGGCAACATGTGACAAAGCTGCAAACACAGTGCCAGGGAGACTCCCCCACAGCAGTCCCAGGAAGTTGCTCAGGAAGGACACAAAGATGAAAAAAAAACAAAGAACAACAAAAAAAAGAACACAAAGACGTGTGCCATGCAGAAAACAGGAGAGAAAAAGCAATGAAACCCAAAACTGGTTCTTTGGAAAGATCAAAAAAATTGATAAACTTCCAGCAGGAGAAACAAAGGGAAAAAGAGAGAAGATGCAAAACACCAATATCTGAAAGGAAAATGAGACACCACTACAGACCCTGCAGACATCCAAAGAATAAGGGAATAGTACCAAGAACTCTGCGTGCGTAAATTCAGCAACTTAGATCAAATGGACCAAATCCTCAAAACGACAAACTCACCCGACATGAAAGAGATATCTAAAACATAAATAAAACCTACAACTATTAAAGAAACTGAACCTGTAATCAAAAACTTCTGAAAAAGAAACCTCCAGGCCCAGAGAGCTACATTAGTAGATCCCACCAAACAGTCAGAGAAATAACACCAATTCCACACAATCCTTCCAGAAAACGGAAGAGAAGGGAACATTTCCCAACTCATTCCAGGAGGCGCATTACCTTGATATCAAAACCAGACAAAGACATTACAAGAAAATTGCACACTAATATACCATATGAACAAAAATGTAAGGATTCCCAACAAAATATTAACAAATCTAATTTAGCAACACATACAAAGAATAATACCCAGTGATCAAGTGGGTTTACCCTAGGAATGCAAAGCACGTTGAACATTCAAAAACCAGCCACACTGACAGACCAAAGAAGAAAAACAAAACTCATCATCCACTCATGATAAAAACTTTCAGCGAACTAGGAGTGGAAAGAGAACGTCCTCAACTTTACTGATGAAGAACAGGTATCAAAAACCTATAGCTAACAACATATTGCGGGAGGAGAGTGAATGCTTCCCTCTAAGACTGGGAAGAAGGCAAGCATGTCTGCTCAAAAGCAAGAAACAGAAACAAAAGAAAGAAAACAGCCCCTATTTAGAGATAATGATTGTCTACATCAAGAATCCCAAGGAATCTATTTTTAAAAATACTCCTAGAACTAATAAGTTTCGCAAGCTCACAGGAAACAGGCCAATGGCAGAAATCAACCGTATTCCTATATGCCAGCCATGAACAACTGAAAACTGAATTTCTGAAAAATACTATTGACAACAGCTCTATTTGGGTCTCAGGTAAACATCTAAAATATGTACAGGAGCTATATGCTGAAAACTTCAAACCATGACGGAAGATCAAAGGCAACCTAATGAATGGAGAGATATCTGTGCTCATGGATTGGAAGACACAATACAGTAAAAATGTCAAATCTCTCCCAATTTATCAAGAGATTTAATGCAATTCCAGTCAAAGCCCCAGCAAGATTTTTTGTAAATATACACAAACTTATTCTAAAATTGAATGAAAAGGGAAGGGAACTACAATAACTAAAACAATTCTGAAAAGGAAGAGCAAAGCTGGAGGAATCACAACATCTGATTTCAAGACCTACTACCGGGGACTTCCCTGGTGGCGCACTGGTTAAGAATCTGCCTGCCAATGCAGGAGACACGGGTTTGAGCCCTGGTCTGGGAAGATCCCACATGCTGCGAAGCAACTAAGCCCATGTGCCACAACTACTGAGCCTGTGCTCTAGAGCCCACGATCCACAACTACTGAGCCGGCGTGCCTAGAGCCCATGCTCTGCAACAAGAGAAAAGTACAATCCATGAAAGAAAAATAATCAATAAAGTGGACTGCATCAAATTTTTAAACTTTTAATCAAAATTTTAAACTTCTGCTCTGCAAATCACGTATCTAACAAAGGACTTGTAACTACAATATTTAAAGAATGCTCAAAACTCAACAGTAAGGAAACAAACAACCTGAATATAAAATGAGCAAAAAGCTACTTGAACAGACATTTCAGCAAGGGGGATTAAGGGATGGCAAATAAGCACATTAAATGCTGTTTAACATCACTATGCATTAGGAAAATGCATCAACACGGAGATGAGGCACCACAACACACTAGAAACACACCCAAAATATATATAAATACTGAGACAACACCAAGTTCTGGTGAAGCAATTAGTGAGAATGAAAAACGGTGCCAGCCACATTGAAAATCCATTTGGTGGTTTGTTATAAAGTTAAACATACGGCTACCATCCACTCCTGGGTAACCACCCTAGAGAAATGAAAACCTATGTCCACGGAAGAAGCCATCCTCGAAGTTTTTAGCAGCTCTATTCATAATCACCCCCAACTGGAAACAAACCAAAGGTCCTTGAGCAAATCGTGGGCCGTGCACAGGAAGGAGCCCAGATCCTCGCAACAGCCTGGGCGAATCCCAAAGGCACAGGGCTGAGGGACAGATGCCAGTCTCCGAAGGTGGCCCACGGGCTGGTTCCATTTACGCGGCCTTCCTGAAAAACAAGACTGCAGGGACGGAGGGCAGCTGCCGCTGCGGGGAGGCGTGGGGCTGTGGAACCCTATCCTCGCTGTGGTGTTACTCGAATGCAAATGTGTTTAAATTCATACAACTGTAACCCGAAAGGAGCTGGATCGACTATGATGACTGAGAGAGGGGACGCGCTGACGTCCCCGACCCCCAGATTCAAACAACTGTCCCCCCAAGGAGCGAAGGGACTGCGCTGAGGGGGATGGGCCACGACCCCGACCCCAGGCCGCATCCTGTCCCCTGTTCCGGTAAGTTCCGTTACTAAAGCCAGAACCGCACACGCACGGAGGCCACTGGCCACCCGGTCCTCCGCCCCGCCAGCCCCGCCGGGACCCACCGTCCAGCGACACGAACTGGCCCACGGCCGACGAGCCTCCGCCGCTGTTCTCCACGAACTGCACCTCGGACACGATGATGTTGTCCTCGAGCACCGAGCCGCAGCCGGTGCACACGGCGTCGCCGCGCGCCGCGTCCAGCTCGATGTCGGTGCCGCCGCAGCCGCGGCACACGCGGCCAGTCATGCCGGCGGCTCCAGGCCGGGCCCCCGCCCGCCGGCCCCGGCCCCAGTCAGCCCGCCGGTCCGCGCGTCCGCCGGGCCCGTCCGCGGGCCCGTCCGCAGCCGCGTCCGCGCCGCCCAGACTCTCGCGAGGCCGCCGCCGCCGAGCCCGCCGATTCGCAGCGGCAGATTCGCCGCGCGGGCCGGGACGGCGCTGCCCGCCACGGTCCCGCCCCGCGGAACGGGCACGGGCTCCGGGGCCGCGGCGAAGACGCGACTACTCGAACCCGCGGCCTCCGGGCCAGGACGCAACCACCAGGCCTCGGAACTTGGGACCTACAGTCCGCAACGGCAGCGCGCCAGCAGCAGGAGGAAAGGCTGAGCGGCCTGCGGGGGCGGGGCCAGATGGGCGGGACCGCGGGTTTGTGGGCGGGGCCTTAGGAGCGAGAGCAGGGGAGTGGTGGGCGGGACGTGAGGGCTTTATGGGCGGGACCAGGGACTGTGGGCGTACCTTGTTGTGGGCGGGGCCTCAGGCGGGGTCTGAGAAGCAGAGCTCTGCGACGGATTGGCGCAGGTTGAGGGTGGAGACCCTCGCCCGGGACCGCCCGCCCCTCCCTCCGGGCTTGTGGGCAGGCTCCGCGGCTCTTAGTGGCTCCGCGGGCTCCGTCTGGCGGTGCCCTTACGCCCCCCTGCAACCCCGCTCCCTGTTGTGTGGAGCCCCCCCCGTGTCTCCCCACCCCCTGACGGTCACTTGTGCCACCTGTGGTTACCGGTGTCATCACGTTTCTGTGTCCCTCTCACCCGCGCCCTCAGTTATCTTTAGATGCCATTCACGGTCGCCGAAACACCCATGCGGTCCCCGGGAATGAGCCCGAAAAGAAATGTGCAAGACCACATTTTTTTTTTTTTGGCCGCTCGGCTTGCGGGATTTCAGTTACAGGGACCGAACCCGGGTCGCAGGAATGAAAGCCCAGAATCTTAACCGCTAGGCCAACGGAGAACTCCCAAGACCACGTTTTTCAAAAACCGTTAAACCTTGACTGTAGGATTGACAGGAGCTCTAACTGAATCAGAAAGCGCCTTATTCCCACTTGAAAGCAATGTTGTAAATACTTAAAATCTTCACGAGTCAGTTTGTAAAGTCGATTTAATCCCCACCAAAATGTCAACAGGATTTTCAAGTGACTTGATAAGCTGACCCTAAAGTCATCTGGAAGAGATACTGCACAAGAACAGTCAAGAAAATTCTAAAAAGGACTTTCCTGGTGGCGCAGTGGTTAAGAATCCGCCTGCCAATGCAGGGTAAACGGGTTTGAACCCTGGTCCGGGAAGATCCCACATGCCGTGGAGCAACTAAGCTCTTGCACCACAACTACTGAGCCTGTGCTCTAGAGCCTGCAAGCCACAGCTTCTGAGCCCGTGTGCCACAACTACTGAAGCCTGCGCACCTAGAGCCTGTGCTCCGCAACAAGAGAAGCCACCGCAATGAGAAGCCCGTGCACCACAACGAAGAGTAGTCCCCGTTCACCACAACTAGAGTAAGCCCATGCGCAGCAATGAAGACCCAACGCAGCCATAAATAAATAAATTTATTTATAAAAAAAAAAGAAAATTCTAAAAGAAGAGGAAAATTGCCCTTCTGTATATCAAAGTATTATATCAAATTACATCCATTAAACCACGAGGTATTTGTACAGGGACAAGTGGAATAAAACCAGGAGTCCAGAAACAAACCCAACTATACACGGAAATTTAGGGGCCTCAATCATTGTGGAAAAGACAGACTTTTCAGTGGGGCTGGGGTTTCCGTTTAGAGGAGGAAAAGGGTAAATTGAGCCCCAACCTCACCCTGTTCTAAAAATAAATCCCAAATGGCATTAAATGCTGAACTTAGAAACAGAACTGCAATGACTCCTGGAATAAGATACAAGAGGGTATTGTAAATCTGCAGTGGATCTCTGTCATGATGGGAGGGTGCCTGGCCTCTGAGCCCCACTGACGTGTGGCTCATCATCGCCTCACCCTGCAGGTGGCCACCCTCACCGCAGGGCGTGGGCAGTCCAGCCGGTTAAGCTAGAAGACAGTGCATGTATGGTCAGGACAACATAGTCTTTTGTTGGAAGGACAGAGCAGAATTTTGGTCACCGGTCTCATGCTGAGGAAACAGGTTGCTGCAGTGATGACTCTTGTCTTCGTGCCCCCATGCACACATGGATGTTCCTCAAGGGGCATCACTGGAGCGTAGAGTATTCCTACACTCAACACGCCACACATGGGCAAACTGATCCCCAAAATCGTCCCATGAAATTACTGTCTCATAGTTCAATACTGTTCCACATTTTGGCCAACTTTTTGTATGCTCATTACCAATTGCTGCCTAACAAACAACCACAAAAGTTCGCAGCTTCAAATGACAAACTTATCATCTCACAGTTTCTGTGGGTCAGGGGTCTGGGAGAGGCTTCGTGGGACAGTTCTGGCCCGGGATCTCCCGAGGTCACGGCCAAAGTGTGGGCCAGGGCCGTGTCCTCTGAAGACTTGGCCAGAACTAGGGGCTCTGCCTCTAAGCTCCCTCACGTGGCTCCTGGTGGGGCCTGAGCGCCTCACCCGGCGGCCCCCACAGCATCCTCACAGGGGCGCTGGGGGCCGGGACCCGCAGGACAGGAGCTGCGAGGCTTGGCTGACCGACCTGCCAGTGCCATCGCTGCACCAGCTCCACCTGGGCGTCCTGCCCACACCCGAGGGGGGAGGACCCGGAACATGTTTAAAAGCGCCACCGGCCGCCCCCCTGACCCGACCTGACACACACACGGGGCACCAGACGTCCAGCGCCACCCTGGGCGCCCAGACCCCTGCAGGCTTCCGAGGGAGGGGGACCAGCGCGGGGACCCCACTGCAGCCAGCGCGGGAGAGACCTGGGGTCCGGGAGCCCCGAGAGTGCCTCGCGACCCACACAGAGGAGGGAAGTGTCCAGAACAGAGAGCCAGGCCAGCCCCGGACGAGCAGATGCGGAGGACGCTGGACGGCTGTCTCCCTCCCGCACCTGTCACCCAATAGAGGGAAGGAGGAGAGGCTGCCCGGGCGTGGGGCGGGGCTCCCCACCCAGCTGGGCCCCGAGTCAGAGCAGTGGGCTCCCAGGCCCCACCTGGAGCACCAGGCTGGAGGGCGCCTCCCTCCCAAGGCCGAGGTGCAGGCTGCAGGCGGGGGGTGGGGGGGTGGGGGAGTGGGGGGGCGGGGGCTGGAGAGACACCTGCCTGCCTTGCAGGGAGTCCTGGGGGCAGGTGGCTTTTCTCCTCCCCATCCCTCGGGGAGAGGAGTGGGGGTCGACCCCGGGGTCTTGTGAGGAGAGATGGGGGCGCCTGGAGGAGGGAGCCCGCCCCTCGCCCTGGCTGGGGACCTGCCCAGCTGCAGGAATCCTCGGTGTGGACGCCCGAGGTGGGGATATGAGAGGGTGCGGGGGGCTTGACGAGTGTAGAGTGCACGAGGGACCCTGCAGCCTGGCCGCTGCCCTCGGTGGTGGGACGCAGGTGGGAGCAGCTGGGCAGCTGGAGAGGGGACAGGGCCCCGCGGGAGTGGCCACGCTGCTGGCAACCAAGATAGAATTGGAAGCTGTCAGTCATTTCCCTTCAGCAATTTCAAGGCTCATTCCATGGTCTTCTTTGCATCATTTCTGTTGAAAAAGTCTGTTTTTTATCTGTTTTGTTGCACTTTGAAGTTAAGCTACAATTTTTTTCCTGGACGCTTTTAAAATTTTTAAATCTCTTTCTAGGATTCCAATTACACCCATGTTAGATTTTTGCCATGTCCCATATGCCTCTGTATTTTGACACATTTTTTTTTCCCCTTCTTGTTTCCATCTGGGTATTTTCTACTTATGTAATTTCCATTTCACCAATCCTCTTCTGCTCTGTGTAATCTGCTTTTAAAACCACCTATCCTGTTGCTCACGTTCCTCATACTATACTCTGTATTTTAAATTCTTTTTTCCCCTCCTTGTTTCCATCTGGGTATTTTCTACTTACATAATTTTCATTTCACCAATCCTCTCTTCTGCTGTGTGTAATCTGCTTTTGAAACCAGCTATTCTGTTGTTCATTTCAGCTATTTTATATTTCAGTTCTAGAATTTTCATGATTATTTTTCTTTAGATTTCAATTCTCTGATGAAATTCTCCATTTTTTAAAATTTATTTTCTTGAATATATTAATCCCATTTTCAGGTTCATTCTAATCATTCCATATTGGTGACCTATGGATTTATGTCTATCGTTTTTCTTGGCTTATGTGAAATCGTTTCCTGGCACACCTGGTAATTTTGGACTAAATGATGATCATTGTAAAGAAAAACTGTGAGGCTCGGAGATGTTTTTTTCATTCAGAGAGAATTTATTTTCCTTCGGTCAGTCACACAGGTGGGGGCGACCCATACCTTGAGGCAATCAGGCGCTGATAGGATTCCAAGCTTTACTCCAGGCTTTGCAGGGTTCTCTGTCTTCCTGCTTTTCAGGCACCTTCTTTCAAAGGCAGTTGTCTCTGTGTCTGTCACCTTACCACACCTGATTAAAACACATCTCGGGTACATTTGAGATGGGCTGGGACCTGGGACCCTTTGCTGCAGGACTTGCAACTGGACACACCTCTCCTCTGGCAACGAAATACAAAGAAACTATAAGGGACTGAAAATAAATGCGTGCATGCAAACAGCTGGGGCAAATTATGGACAACAAGATACAAAAAGACCAAAAAGCCCAGCTGATGCTTCTGAAGAGCCCAGAGCAAAAGCAGGGTACTGCGCATGCCCGCTGCACACAGCACCGCCCAAGGGGTAGGCAAACTACCTCAGCCACCCCTGCAGCCTGACCCCTGGACACGCTGCTATCCTTACGCGTTATAAGGAACCAGCTTGCCCTACCTCGGGGAGCAAGTAAGGGAGCCTGCTACTTCTCCCTCTCCCCTGCTGTAGCAGGGGCCCCAGTAAAGCCTTGCGTGAATTTCTTGTCTGGCCTCTGATCAATTTCTATCGACTAAGGAGGACAAGAACCCTGGTCGGTAACACATTTACAACACTTCCCCACCGTGTGGCGGTCAGCACAGGTGAGAGGACCGGGCTGGGCACGCAAGCTTCCATCACCGCACCTGAAAATCAGCAGCTCAGTGCCCGTGGGCAAGGTCTCCAAGTTTCTATCTCCTCGTCTGCATAGCAGAGGTGATGGCACCTCCATCCCAGCATTGGCGGGGGCAGAGCAGGGGAAATGGCGTATGTGCTACAGACTGCAGTGGCGATCGCAGACCACCCAGAACGCAGGCTCCTGTCTCTGTCTGTTCTGCCCACCCTCATCAGGTACCACTGAGCGGGGGTGGGGGGGGCAGTCCATCTTCCGCCACAGAAGCCATGGGCCGGCGCCCTCGTGTCCCACCTCCTGGGCCGACGCACAGTGGGTCACAGGCTCCCGCCTCCACCAGGGGTGAGAGGGGTCCTGGTGTAGCGGGCCACCTGCCCCACCTGCATCTCTCTGGTTCCTCCCATGGATGGGGTGACGGGGGCCTGACCCCTTTCTACAGCTCCTTCCACGCCTGAATTCTGTGGCTGCCGGACAGCTCCTGAACTCCAGACATCTGGAACGTCCGCAGGTACAGTGAGCCTCCCCGGGAGGAGGGGTGTGGCTGCGGCTGCTGCCTTTCGGGGATAGAGGCTTTCCTGGTTCCATCTGCTCAGAGAAGGTGCCTCCTTGACTGTCGGGAGGACCTTCACCTGGGGATGTGCCGAGATGGGCCAGGGAGAGCAACGGCCAGCCGTGTACAGTTTAGCAAGGCTGGGATCACCCCATCCTCACCAGTGCAAGACGGTCATCAAGACCAAAGTATTAAGGACTGGACTTGGCACAAACGAAGAATCTAAGGACGCGTGGGTGCTACGTTCTCTGGCTCTGAGGCCGCCTACAGCCAAGGTGTCGCCTCCCCTGACTGTTCCTGGGGCCACACTGAGGGCCCCCTTCAGGTGCATGCTCCGGGTCCAGAGGATCTGAGAGAGGAATGCCGCACCAGGCCTCCTTGGGGAGTGTACCCCAAGGTCAAAGCCCAGGGTCCCCTGGATGTCCTCATGTCTCCAAGCCCTGGCTGACCCCCGTGACTCCAATATATGTCCCAAGAAGGAAAGGACCTGGGGAGGGGACAGCACAGCGGTGACACAGCCCCTGCGCCAGGGTCATACTGGATGAGAGAAATCAGCATGCAATGTTAGTAGAATAGCTGCGGTTATTTTTTTTGCTTTTTTTTTTTTAGCTGAACCTGTTTTTGGAAACCTCCAGCCTACTGCAAAATTTAATATTATGTACAAACACATAATCTTCCCCAAAGGGGAAGACACCTACTAGTTATTCGCTGGATGGGTAAGTTTTCCTCCTTGGACGAGGACCACCCTGCACCCGCTCTCCTCTGGGCTGGCTCGGCCACGCAGAGCTCATGCCGGCCCTCCACGTCATGCAGGTGGCCCTTGGGGTGAATGTGCCACTCTCTGTGCCTCCAGTGAATTCCTCCCCATCCCAGCTAAAGTTACCCCTTGACAGACCTGTCAGGGGACTCTCACTAGTTCGCAGTGCCTGAAGTTTCCTGGGAGATGTGCTGTGTCTGTGTGACTCAGTGTCCCTTTGCAGCGCGCAGCACAGGGCCGGGCTCCCCACCCGACAGTTCTGCGTCCCACACACTCTCCCCGTTTTTTCCTTTGTGTGTTTGTTTTGCTTTCTGTACTGCATCTCCCCCTCAGGAATTTTGCTCGTTCTCCTGGGAGACTGTCAGTTTCCAAGCCTGAGCTGGTTTTTACTCCTCTCTTCCCCTCTGCCCCAAACCCAAGTGTTCACCAGGTCATTCCCAGGCCCACCTACCCGTGGCTCTCAGCAGCCAGCTAGGCCCACCCCCGGCAGTGGCAGTGCACCCCTGGTGCCCCAGACGTCCCCGTCCCATGTGCCACGCGACCAACACCAATATTTGAAAAATGCTGTGTCACTCAGGTCTCTTTTTGCTTAAAACTGCACAAAGCCTGGCATTCGGGGCCCACCCTCCACTGGTCCAACTTTTTTTCTTCTGCTTGAGAAATAACGTTGCTTTCAAGCATCAAAAACATGTTTGCTAATTGTAAAACATCAGAAAAACAAAGAAAATTCTAAGGAAAACCGGAAATCATTCCTATGTTAATCTGAACAGCACTGAGGTCGAACATTGATTCATGGGCGCTGCCACCATGGTGTTCCACCTTTTGTGAATTACCCGGGAATGTCGTCTGTTGATTTCTGTGTTAGGGCCTTGTTGTTTTCTTTTCCAACATTTAACTCTTGTACTGACTTACTGTGACACAATTTCCATTGTGGGGAACACAGAAAAGTATTAAAATGTAACTACAGGGCTTCTCTGGTGGCACAGTGGTTGGGAGTCTGCCTGCCGATGCAGGGGATGCGGGTTCGTGCCCCGGTCCGGGAAGATCCCACATGCCGCGGAGCGGCTGGGCCCGTGAGCCGTGGCCGCGGAGCCTGCGCGTCCGGAGCCTGTGCTCCGCAACGGGAGAGGCCACAACAGTGAGAGGCCCGCGTACTGCAAAAAAAAAAAAGTAACTACAAAGGTGCCCCTTACACTCAGGGCCCAGAACAAGAGGCAGGAGGGCTCCCATGCGTTCTCCTGACCCCAGGGGTGCTGTCTGTTCAGCTGCACGCCCTGGTTTTCTCACACAGTCACGTGCGGTGGGCTTTCTCCCCGCTGCTGAAGCCGCACAGTCACCCGTTTTACTGGCGCCTTCATGTTGCACGGGCCGTCCGTGCCATTTGACCACAGAAGCCGCTATTCTTTTCCTTTATTTTCGTGGTACAATTAATACATATTCATCATAGAGAAAATATGAGGTAAAGAGAAGCAAAAAGAAAAGCTCGATCAACTGAATCCCTGCCAAAGAGATAATTTCTTAACACTTTGGATTCATTTTTAACCTTCCGTATTGTCCTTGTACTTTGAAAATAGGCCTTTTACGCGTATAATCACTTACATGTAAATATATATTTTACATGTACCTGCATTTACACACACATTTTGTTAACCAAAAAGGATCGTATTTTTAGCCATGTCCTAACTTACCATTTCGCACAGCTGTATGCTCCAGGGGGTGGCTGTGCGGAGGCCGGCTTGACCTCCCCTGGCTCTGCAACCCTGGACGTGATTCCAGGCTTCACTCTGAGAAGCCCCGCTGGCCCAGCCCCGGGCCTACGAGGCTCCCACAGGTCAGAGGTGACCTCAGGAACCTCCTGCAGTGTGGCTGCAGGGCAGTGCCACCTGCAGGGTCCTGTGCTCCTGACCCCTCCTCCTCTGGTTCCCCCAGAGGGGGCCTGATACAGCCCCTCCGGTGCACCAGCACCCGTTTCCTACCAGTGCCAACGCAGGGATCCCAGTGTTAGATCCTCAAACTCTCAGGGCGAAACAGGTGTCTCTGTATGTGGGAATTCGATTCCCATGACTGCCGGCCAACCCACCTCCATCTACCGTTCTTCTGGAATGCCTTCCCCTGTCTGCATCGCTCCTATCCATTTGTAGGTGGTCGTTAGGTAACCAGGTTACCACCCTTGGCCTACAACATACATTCCAGACATTCTTCTCCCTTTTAACTTTGCTGACAGTGGATTTTTGGCTTCGGAGACAGTGGACATCTCCAGGTACACAGACACCGCGGGCTATCAGCCAGTTCCTAGAGTGTTTCTATGCTCAGAAAGTCCCCTCAAGTCCAGAGGTGGCTTTGCCATATTTGACGCCTAACTGTGCCGTCCACCTGGGTTTCGCGTAGGTGTTCTGCACGAGGGAGGCTCACACCTGATTTTCTGGCAAGCAGCCTTGAGGAGAGCCTTCCTCTCACCTGTTCTGTGCTACTGACCACCTCTTGGATTCTTGCAGTGGCAGGCATGGCTTCGGTCACTGTCATCTCATGAGACAGTTGGCTAGGACACCTCCGCTTCCCTTCCAAAGCCTGGTAGTAGCGATGATGCCAACACTGCCCATTTCTCCTGTGCCTTCTGGGCAGCAGCTCCACACGTTCACACCCACCCCCGTGGCTGATCCCACGACAAGGCAGCGTGGGCACTATAGTCACCCCATCTCACAAGTGAGAAGACGGGCTACTGCAGTCACCCCGTCTCACAGGTACGACCCCTTGTTTATTCTTCCAGTTGAACTTTAGCATCAGTTTCTCAAGCTCCCTGTAGTACTCGGGGTTCTCCAGAGGCGCAGACGAATAGGACGTACACCGACAGGGAGGTTTGTTATGCGGGGTCGGCTCACGTGGTCACGGAGGCCGAGAAGTCCCACGAGCTGCCGTCCGCAGGCTGGGGACCCAGGGAGCAGGTGGTGTGATTCATCCCAAGTCCGAGGGCCTGAGAACCTGGGGAGCCGATGGCATCACTCCCATCCGAGGACAGGCGATGAGACGAGACCAGCTCAATGGTGAGGCGGGTGCAAAAGGGCAAATCCCTCCTTCCTCCACCTTCTGTTCTATTCAGACCCTCAGCGGATGGATGAGGCCCACCTGCACTGGGGGGTCACCTGTACTGGGGGGGTCACCTGCACTGGGGGGGTCACCTGTACTGGGGGGTCACCTGTACTGGGGGGGTCACCTGCACTGGGGGGGTCACCTGTACTGGGGGGGTCACCTGTACTGGGGGGGTCACCTGCACTGGGGAGGGTCACCTGTGTTACAGGTCCACCTGTCCGAGTGCTGATCTCATCCAGTAACACCCTCACACACACCCAGAAACAGTGCTTAATCTGGGCACCTGTGGCCATCGGGTCAACACAAAATTCCCTATGAGCCCCCTGCACTGACCATTTTGGGCCCGTCCGTTTGTGGGGAGCACTTCATGAGTCCCCTCCCAGAGAAGACTCCTCACATGGCACTGCTGTCCACACAGGCAAATATTCCTTTACAACCCAGCTGTATGCTCCCAAAGCTGGAAAAGGGATCTCTTCTCCTGTGTCCAGCCCCAGATCAAGAGCTCTGTCCCTCTGGAAGAGAGAGAACAGATGTTGGGGCCAACTAGCTCTCTCTGCCACGAGGGGTACTTTGTTTTATTGTTTGCTGTTTCAGGGGTGGACCGTCCCTTTGCATCTTACAACCTGTAACAGTCTTACTTCTGCTTAGTTACAGCACTCTTCCAGGTTCTTCTCGTGCATTTTCTCAGGATATAACCAAATTCTATTCATAATGACGGTATAACCTCTTCCTTCCTCCCACTAAAACATTAGCCCTTACTAACGTTTTAAGGACTAACTGACCATTTTAATGGGATGCCACTAACACTTTACCACATATATGATGTTGGTCTAAATGCCCGCAAATGGACATCTGGGTAAACAGATTGTACCATATCCACATCACAGAATACCAAAAGGCCGTTGAAAACTACACTCTAGAAAAACATTTAAGGATACAGCAAAATGCTCATAGTTTGCTGTTAGGTAAAAAAAAATACAGTATTTGTACTTCCACCCAGATTTTTTAAAGAAGTATGGGTATGCGTAGAAAAAGGCTGCCGAGATGTGCCCCTGCGCAGACCTCTCCGGATGGTTGGCCTGTGGTTCCTTTCCCCGTACTCTATTTTGTGCCCCCAGCGCACTGGACGACGTGCCGTTGGCCCCTCTGTAAACACCCCGCTGTGCCTTTGCCCGTGGTCCTCAGTCTCTGTTCTCTGTTATTCAGTAACACTCAGCCGGCTGAGGGCAGGCCCGCCCTAAACTCTTGGGGACGCTCCAGCCCTCCAGAGCCTGAGCCCAGCAGACAGGATTCTAGGGAGCTCCCAGGCCGGCACTGCCCTCCCCCCCACTGGCACCTCACTGTCCTTCCATCCTCAGCCCCACGTCACCTCCCTGCCCACGCTCTCTCAGTCCCAACACCCGTTATCGGAAAGTACAATGTTTTTGTGTGTTGGTTGACCTGTTCATATTCTCTCCCCGGGAGAACGTACGCTCCATGGGGGTAAGAACCAGGTTCTGTTTTTTCTTTCCTGTGTCCCTAGGGTTGGAAACTAGCCTGATGATCATTTATGAAGTGAACAAATGTCTGAACCTTTCCACTCAGCTCTGTAAGGGTCACCTGGGACGTTTTCACTGGGCAGCTCCTGATGGAATTTCCAGCTTCTTTCACAGTCAGTCAATGGTAGGGATCAGTGGGGCACCTGCTCCATGCCAGCCACTTAGAGAGCATCCCAGGGAGACAGATGCTGGATGCCATCCTGGCTTACGAAGCTCAGCCGGGGTGGACAGGTGAATAAGACAGGCAGGCATCCTAAGTGTCTGAATCTCTAACCCTATGTTGGATATCAACAGAAGGAGTGTTGGTGCTGCCCTCAAGCTGAGCCCACCCACCCCTGCGGCTCTGGTGCCAGATGCCCGCAATACTGTTGCAGCTTCCCGGAGCATCTCAGACACAGACTTCCGGCTCACAGCATTCCCAGCACACCTGCCCTGCCCTGGGAGGTCACAGCTGTTCTTTCCCTGTAAGAGGACTGCCTCCCGGGCCACTCCTTGTCGTCTGCTGTGGCTTCTGTGAAGAGTTCCCATCCCTACTTCAGTGATGGTGCCTCAGCCACACCACATCTTCCACCCACAGGAGTGGATGGGACATAGGTCACATCCAGGGGTTTCTGCCAGGAGCGTGGGCAGGCCAGAGTCTTGCCCCGCCCCTGCGCCTCTCCCGCAGCACCGCCCTAGGAAGAGAAGATGCCGCCAAGCTGCGGGCTGGAGCAGGCTGGAACCACCCAGCTGAACGGGTGTCTGCGCCCTGCAGGAGGCCTTGGCCACTCACCTGACCGGCTGGAGCCGCTCCAAAGGCCACAGGGCGGAGGAGCACACCAGCCTCCCCCGACTTGGCGCGCCCCAGCCCGCTGCGCTCCAGGCGCGGGAAGACGTGCACCGAGGCTCCTGCCGGAGGGAGCCCCGCGGTGTCCGCGCCCGGAGGGGAGCTTCTTGCAGTCAGGGGCCGCCCTGCCTGGTGCTGCATTGCCTTCCACGCCTGGGGGGATTTAACTCAGGCTGAACAGACGAATGAGTTTCCAAAGAGCCGGAGGTCCAGAGCGCCCCAGTAGAAAAGCGAGAGCCCGGACTTGTAGGCGCAGGGCCCCCCAGTGACGATGGGTGGGATCGCAGGGAAGGAGCTGCCAGCCTCCACCTCGTCCCATCTACCGGGAGTCGGGGGGCTTCAACACAGCGGCAGTCCTACCGCCGCGTTTGGAAAGCCGAGGCCTTAATGCGTTTGAAAAACTTGGCAGGCAGGTGGCACACTATCAGGTCCTCATCAAAGGATTTCAGGGACCTCAGTGCTCTAGACAAACCCTCTCCTCCAGATTCATCCCCAACCATGCCACACCAGTTGTCCAGAGAGGGTCCTCTTTAACCAAGTTCCTGTTCTAAAGAAACAGCCATCAGAAAGAACAGATGTCCTCCAAACATTTGCGGGGTGTGTGTGTGGGGAGTATGTGTCACACTGTACCATTTGAAGGGGCATCCTCCCAGCTTTCAGGGCACTCATCCTGGGACACACAGTCCAGAGTCATTTTCAAACACAGAGGGTGGCAATGCATGGAAGAGGTTCTGGCCAAAAAGGTGACTCTGATCACAAAGTGATACCTGTCCACTCCATCTCACCACCATTAACATTGTGGTGTCCATATGGTCCTACCTTAAAAAAGGAACAAATAAAAACAGAGTCACAGGTACAGAGCACACAGCTTGTTTCCAGTCTCTGCCTCCCCGCCTCGCAGAAAGATTTAAGCATTTCCACCGTTGTGCTTATCGGGACAGCTCTGGACCAGAATGTGTGAGCCCACACCCGGGCCCCTCCCCTTAGGGGCTGCATACCCTTGGGTGTCTCAGTTTCCTCGTCTGTGACTTGGGGATGGAACAGGGCTGTCCAGTCCATGAAGGGTTCACAGTGGTCCCTGGGACCGAGGAGGGGCACAGCTCTACTGTACAGGCAGCTGGTGTCAAGCCCCCTTGTGTACGGCTTAGTCACCCCACATCTCCTCACTTGACCCCCAGGTATACTCCTCTCCTGGGTGAGATGCCAGCGCACACAGACACAAAGTGTCAGGTGGCCCATTCATCTGACGCCACCGCACCTCTCGCCATCCGGCACCGCAGCAAGCCAAATGCTGAGGTCACTGGGCCCCTGTCCTCACAGGGGGCTGGTGCCCGTTCTCCGGACACCTCCCTCCCCCCATCTCAGAGGTATGAGACCCACAGGCACTCTGCCTGGCAGGAGCAGCGATGTAAGACAATACCCAGTCAGCTGGCTGAGGACAGACAGCCCCGCGTGGCTTTCAGCTGTACCACCCCAAAGGCGCAGGAACATGTGGGAAACACAGATTCTCTTGTTCTCTCCAAAATGCCACCCTGGCTTTAAGCAGCCACAGCTGTTTGCAGCTCCAGATAGGGAGTCAGAGCTGGAGGCTGAGCTCTTACAAAGGAAGGAGCCAGCATGGGGTCCTCTGCAGGAGAAAGAGCTAATGGGGCGCTGGATGGTAAACCCCAAGAGTGAGGGAAGAAAGTCTGTTTGCTTGGGCTGGGCTTCTTTCAGTAGACAACAAGACACAGACAGCGACTAGAGAGAAAAGCAACTGTGAATACTGTGGCTACAAAGAAACAGAAGAGATGCCAGAAAAGCTTTCCCTGAATCTCAGCAGCAGGATCTGGTGACTGATCAGAACCACCGCCAAAAGGATGGGGGGAGGGGACCCCTCCTTGGGCCCCCAAAACTAGATGTTCTTTTCTAGGGCCTTTTCTGACCTTCCCTGCCCCATGGGCCCAATGGGTAGCTCTGGTCATTGCCTCCTACTTGCCTGGATCCCCAAGTTCACTGTGAGCCCCATGGCCAGGAGCCACGCCTGCCCCCAGACATTTGTTCTCCACTGTCATGTGTAAAAACCGCAGAAAGGGCATTGCTGGATAATAAGGAGGCTCAGGCAGAAAGAGGACACGCCAGAGGGGATTTATGGAGGACCAATCTGCACACTGAGCCTGTGTGGAGCCCCAGTGCGCCCGCAGGGAGGAACTCCTTGCGGGGGGGCTGATGGGTCTGTGCCACCCGCGACCCTGGTCCTCCTGCTTCACGCCCCACCCGGGCGATCCGCCAAGGGAGTCGGCGCGGGGGGAGGGTACAAAGAGACGGTGGGGGGACAAAGAGAGTTCGCAGGGTGGGCAAGCCTCCGGGGGACACGAGAGGCGCGGGGGCCCGGTGGTCTAGAAGTCGGTGCGGAGGACCCGGGGGCCGGCATGGGACTGGAGGGCGCCGGGGGACACGCGGAGTGCGCGGGGTGGGGGGCAGGGAGATTCTGAGGAGGCGTAGGACTGGGGGGTCGGGGACGCGCAGAGGCCCGGGGGATACAGGGGGACAATAAGTGCTCCTGGGGGGCTCGCGGGGCACAGGGCCACAGGCGGACCCTGAGGTCTCTCTGGCCCCTCCCTGCCTCTCCCGGGGGGCGGGGCGCGGCGCTCTGGGCGGGGCCTGTGCGCAGGCGCGGACGCGCGCTCCCGCGGGCCGCGGGCTGGGGCGCCTCCGGGGGCGCCGGCTCGAGGGGGGCGCGCGAATCTCACTTCCGGTGAGCCCTCCGCGGGCCGTGATTGGGCCCGAAGCGGCGAGCGCGCGCCCGCCCAGCCAATCAGCGGCGGCGGCGCGGTCGGGGGCGGGGGAGCACGGTGGGGGCGCGCGCGGGCGGGGCGGAGCGGCCGCAGCCTGGTCGCCGCCCGCGGGCTTGTCCGACGCCCGCCCGGCTGTCCCCGCCGCCCTGCAGCCATGTGACCGCGCCGCCGCCCTCCGCGCGCCCGGCCCGCCCGCCCGCCCGCCGCGCGTCCGCGGCCCGGCCGCAGCCCAGGCCGCCGAGGGAGCGGCGGGGCCGGCGCCATGGCCGAGCGGGGCCGCCTGGGCCTGGCCGGCGCGCCCGCCGCGCTCAACACGCCGGTGCCCATGAACCTGTTCGCCACCTGGGAGGTGGACGGCTCCAGCCCCAGCTGCGTGCCCAGGTACGCCGCCGCCCGCCTGCCGCTTTGTTCCCGCGCGCACCTGCCGGCCACCCGGGACCGGCCACAGGGGACCTCGCGCCTGGGTCCCCACCCGAGGCCTGCACGCGGGACCGGCCACCTCGGACCTGCACCCGGGGCCCCCACCCGGGACAGTCCACCCGGGACCGTTCACTCTGGGATCCCCACTCGGGACCCACACCCCGGGCCGTCGCCTTTGCGCCCCACCTCGGGCACGCGCCTTCCGTGCGGACAACCCCTGATGCGTGGATGGTCC
Organism: Delphinapterus leucas; assembly: GCF_059928025.1. Classification (NCBI taxonomy): domain Eukaryota; kingdom Metazoa; phylum Chordata; class Mammalia; order Artiodactyla; family Monodontidae; genus Delphinapterus; species Delphinapterus leucas. The sequence continues at coordinate 180,977,966 of NC_143130.1, forward strand.
CTGAGGTCCTGGTCCCGTGCAGCGGAGGAAGTGGTCCCGGGTTTCTCAGGCCCCGCGGTCCCCCGAGGCTCTCCGAGGCGCACACCTGGTTGGCTCCCAACCGGCATCGTTGCACCTGCCTACCGATGCGATGACGGTGGAGTTGACTCAGGGTGTCTCTTCTCTCCACCGGGTACCATAGATTTCCTTTTGCGTCCAGCCACACTGTCAAGCCTGAGTGGCCTGGGAGTCACTCAGGGCACGCAGTGTCCAGAGGACACACAGATCTGGGACCACAATTTTATTCCTTCATCCTTCGTCCTTTTGAGGGTCTGGCCGTACCCCCTCTGTCCTGCTGGCGGGGGGTATCTGCCCCTTGCCTGTTTGCGCTATGCTGTGTAATTTAGGGACTTCCTTGTACATAAACACTGCTCCTTATATCCTACTGTTAATTTTGCCATCGCAAAAGATGCTGCCCTTTCCACTTGGGGGGAAGTGCCCTGTCCCCAGCGGTACAGCTGGACGAGGCTCACCCACAGGACAGCGCCATGGCCATCCCGACTCTACTCAGGCCTGTCGCTTCCCTGCTCCTCCTGCCAGCTTGAAGCTCTGCGGGTTTCTTCCTGATTCAGTGGTCCCTGCTGAGGAAGCTCCCAGTCTGAGGGGGAAGAGAGACAAACTCACACCAGGACCTGGTTCTGGAATGGACACCAGGCCACAAGGGCTGCAGGGGGGCGGCAGGGAAAAGCTCTCCCTGGGGAGATCCCCTGGCGGGACCAGAGGAAGTGGCCAGTGTGTACCGAGGAGGGTGTGCTCTGCCACAGCCCCTTCAACAGGTGTGCGAGCCAGGTGTTGGGGACGCAAAGGGTGCCGGGTGCCAGTGTTGCCCTCCAGAGCACAAGGCTGGTGGCTCAGGGCATTGGCTGTGCCGAGTGAAAAGGATGGGTGCTCCCAGACCTGTGTGGGGCCTTGGGAGGTTGTGGTGTCCGAGGGAGACCCACCTGCTTGCCTCTTGTTTGGGAAGTCTCAGGGGCACCTCCCCAGGCCTGGCCTCCCACCCCCTCCAACTTCCCGTCTTGGCATTTGGCCCAGTGTCGGGCGCCACAGCCAAAGGTCATCCTGGACCTTCCCCACCATGCTTCTCCTGTCTGTCACCCCTGCATCGTCACCCCCGCCCCCCGCTGGCTGCCGCCCCACGGCGCTCCCTGAGGGCATGCTTGCCCCCCTTCCTGCACCTCTTCAGCAGCTTCCTGGGGTGCCCCGAAAGACCACCGAAGTTTTGACCAGAGGGAGGTGAGGGAGGTGGCAGGTGGGCAGGGGTTGCGTGGTCGAGGGGCCCAGTCGGCCCCCCGCGGAGCTGGTGTAGGAAGCCCACTCTGGTGGGTGTGTGGGGAGGGCGGGGGCGGGGCCGCGCAGCGCTAGGTGCTGGGGGTCCACGGCTCTGCCTGGGTGGGGGGCGGGGGCCGGGACCTGGCGGGTTGCTCTGTAGGCGTGGGGCTGAGCAGCCGTCGGGGTGGGCAGGCGCAGAGCTCAAGGGTCAGACGCACAGAACAGCCCTTCTGCGCCCCGGCGCGGCCCTCCCCGCAGCACCCGGGCCCCCCGCTTGGACCCCCGAGCAGGCCTCCTTGGATAGGCTGTTCTTCGTTCCACTCGCTCGGAGACTTTATGTAGAAGGGATTCCACTCTATGTCCGTTTGCACGTCTCCTCTTGCCCGGTCTCTAAGTTTCTGAGCGGCATCGAGCTGATGTCTGTGCCTGCGGCGTGGTGTTCCCTGTAAGACAGCAGCACGTGTCTCTGCTTTGTGGGGGGACCTGTGGCTGTCCACAGTTTTGGGCCAGTTATGAATGCACCCCGTGGGCGGGCATTCTCGCACTGGCCCTCTGCCGCAGGCAGTAGGGTTTGGGGGGCGTGTGCTGGGCGTCACCACCAGGAGCCTTCCCAGAGCGGTTATGCCAGCTCCGGCCTCCCCACCCCCGACCCCTCCCAACCGCCCCGCATCCCCACTGCTCTGCCTTCTTGCCAGCACTGCCTGACTTTCAATTGTTGCCAATCTGGTGGGTGTGAAATGGTATTGTGGTTTTAATTTGAATTTCTGAGCACTGATGTAGGCCATTTGTACTTCCTTATCAGCGAAACTCCTGTTCATTTCTTTTGCCGATTTTTTCTCCTTTTTTCCCCCCTACTTGAGTCTCAGCAGCTTTTTAGGGACTGGTAATCCTTTTTCGGCAATGTGTTGACACCAGCCTCCTCTGATGATGCACGCTTCTTGGCTGTCTTTTCGAGGTCTGTGATGCCTCCTGAGGTGCACCCGGCGTTGGCCTTGGTCTTGTCTTGTGGTCTTTCCTTCCTGGTGGTGGCGGGAGAGCTCTCTGCTCTTCCCAGCAGCTGGTGCCAGGCCCACGGGGCTGTGACAGAGGCAGGCTCCGTTTCGTGGGTTTTCTCGAGGGAGTGGACAGCACCCCTTCCCAGTGACCCCCGGCCCTGGCGTCTTCCTATCCCTGCCCCTCTGCTGGGATTCCCAAAGCAGCCTCCTCGCCCGCCCGCACGCAGCTTCAGCGGGGTCTGGGGCATTTTGGACCCTAGCACTTGCCCCTTAATTTTCCTTCCTGTTGAGGCTTATGAATTAATTTCACGGGGTCGGACATCTTTCCACAGGCTTACTGCGCGTTCACATTTCTCCACATCCTCCTGTTGGCGCCCTCTGCCGGCCACAGAGGGTGAGCTCATACTCGCGGAAGGGCCTTCAGCTGGAAGTGTGAGCTTTGGCAGCCGCGTGTCCGGGTCCGCCACAGCCCGCAGGACGGGGATGTCTCCGTCACCCGCGGATGAGTGTCGAGCGCTCGGGGCCAGGCTCCCCCACCGGCCAGGTGCCCCGGGCATCGCGCATGGCAGCCCCGCGGCTCCCTCTCCACGTTGGTGGCATCGGCACGTGGTTTGAACCTGCTCCTGCCGGTGGGTGTTGGGGTCATTTCCTTTGGAGCTGTTGTGTTCAGAGCCACTGTGGCCATCCAGGGTCAGGACTTGGACCGCGTTTGCTCTTCTCTTCAGGATGGCTGGTCGCAGGGGAGGCGGGGGTGTGTCAACTATGAAGACACTGCGGGCTTTCCGAAGTGGTGGTACCACCTTGCATGGCCGCCAGCCGTTCTGTGCACGTTCTGTGTTACCGCCTTTTCAATTCCAGCCATTCTGGTGGCTGCACGATAGTTTCTCCTTGGGATCTCGCTCTGCACTTGTTGTGCGTGGGTGTTGGGTATAATCAAGAGCCTGACGTGGTCCTTCTCCTTTAACGACTGATGCAGTAAATTACGTCAATGGATATTCTAGCATTAAACTAACCTTTCACTCTTGGAAAAATACCAGCTTGGTCATGCCGTGTTCCCCTTCCTGTACGTGGGTAGACTGAGATTAAGATTTTGCTTAGGACTTTTGCATCTCTGTCTAGGGTCTGTAATCTCCTGCTCATCTACTGCCCTTAGCAGATTTTGGTGCCAAGATATCCTGCAGAAAGAGCGGTTGCATGGTATTGTTTGTGTGAAACAGGAACTGTTGGTTCCTTGAATGTGTGGGAGAAATCACCAGTACAATACCTGAGCTTGAAGTTGCTTTGGGGCAAGTGTAACTCCTGGCTCCATTTCTTTAATGATTGTAGGACACACACACCCCCACTTTAAGTTAGTTTCGGAAATATAGTTTTCTGGGAATTTGTCCATTTCGTCCAGATTTTCAAGTTTTTGGCAAAAAGTTGTTCGTAATATTCTTTTTTTTTTTTTTTTATGTCTGCAGGACCTTTAGAGCTGTCCCTTTTTAATTCCTGGTGTTGACTATTTCTGCACGTGGACATCCACACTCTGATCTATCTCACCAAGGGTTCATCATTTTTTTAAAAAATGAATATTCGTATCTTTATTTCTTTTCTTTCCGCTCATGCTCTTTATTTTTATGTTCCTGTTCTGATTTACTTATTTATTGGCTGCGTTGGGTGTTCGTTGCTGTGCACGGGCCTTCCCTAGTTGCGGCGAGCAGGGGCTGCTCTTTGTTGTGGTGCGTGGGCTTCTCATTGCGGTAGCTTCTCTTGTTGTGGAGCATGGGCTCTAGGCACGTGGGCTTCAGTAGTTGTGGCACGTGAGCTCAGCAGTTGTGGCTCTCGGGCTCTAGAGCACAGGCTCAGTAGCTGTGGCACATGGGCTTAGTTGCTCCGTGGCATGTAGGATCTTCCCGGACCAGGGCTTGAACCCGTGTCCCCTGCATTGGCAGGTGGATTCTTAACCACTGCACCACCAGGGAAGCCCTTTTTAAATTAATTAATTAATTAATTTTTTGGATGCTCTAATTTCTTTAAATAGCTCATTATTTTTTCTCCTTTCCTTTCACGTAAGATTTTATAAATGCAAAATAAGTAATGCTTTGGCTGCGTTTCACAAGCTTTTATATATAAAATCTAGCTTTTATATATAAAATCTTTCAGTTTAAAAACCTTTTTAAAAATTTCCATTATTCTCTCTTTGGCATGATGGGATATTTCAAAGTTTCTTAATATCCAAATGTATGGTTTTTTCCTTAGTTGCTTTTCCATTGCCGAATTCATTTCTTCTCTTTTTTTCTATTGTTCATTTCTAAGTTATGTTGTTGTCACAGAGGGTGGTCAGTATGACACCAGGTCCTTACGATGCTTTGGAACTTACTCTGTGGCCCTGTTTGAAGTCAGTGTTCATACACGTTCTGTCTGTCCTGAAAAGGGTCATGTGTTTGGCACTTGGCAGTGTCATGTTTGACACCTGTCCCTTTAGGTCATGCTTGGCTTTGTCTGTTTCTCCTGGAGTTCTGTCATTAGGTACATCCTGTTTAGAATCGCAATGCCTCCCGGTGTTTGAACTGGTCAGCGTGTCTCACTCCTGACCTGACAGTGCTTTTCATCAGAGCAAAGATTTGGTAACAGTGTAGCTCTCTGAGGTTTCTTTTGGGTATATTTGCCTGTCATATCTTTGCCCACCTTGTTTCTTTAAACTTTCCTGTATCTTTACAGGTTACACGTATCTTTGGTTGTTTGGCACGATCTAGATTTCGTTTTCATTCGATCTGACAGTCTTTATTTTCTAACTATAGGACATTCAGTCTGTCGTCCTTTATCTAAATTACTGATATTTGGGCTCACGTCTACCGTTTTATTTTTGTGCTTATTATTGTCTTACAGTTTTTACATTTCTTTCTCTTTTCTGTCATACCTTATTTTGCGTTTTTTTTCCTTATTCTATTTCCCTTTCTATTAGTTTGAAACTTGTCACTACTACTTCTTCACTGGTTACCATATAAATTGTAAATTGCGTACTTGTTGTTACAATTTAAAGTTAGTTGTAAATTCTCTTCCTGAACAACACGGGGACCTTAGAGCACATTATTCTGACCCAACACTTTCACGTACACATGCTTTTGTTTAGAGTATTTTAACTGTCTTCTTTTTTAGCCCATATGAGGTTATTATTACTTTATATTGTTTTTTTCTTTATATTGTTAATACTTGATTAATCTCAAAACTCTCACCACTCTTTTTTTTTTTTTTTTTTTTTTTTTTGCGGTACGTGGGCCTCTCGCTGTTGTGGCCTCTCCCGTTGCGGAGTGCAGGCTCCGGACGCGCAGGCTCAGCGGCCATGGCTCATCGGCCCAGCCGCTCCGCGGCATGTGGGATCTTCCCGGACCGGGGCACGAACCCGTGTCCCCTGCATCGGCAGGCAGACTCTCAACCACTGCGCCACCAGGGAAGCCCTCACCACTTTCTTTTCTTTATTCTTTTTGTATCTCTGGACTCGGAATCATTTTTCTCCTTGTGTCGGAAAATGCATCTTCAGAGTTTTTTCAGTGAGGATCTGCAGATAACTAACTGTTCTTTCAGTGTATCTGAAAATGTTTACCCTCGTCCTGGAGGGTGTCCTCCCGGTTGTGGGGTCCCGGGCAGCATCTCCCCCGACTTGGCTCTCAGTTCTGCTGTTGAGAGGTCAGTGCCAGTCAGCCGTGATTGGTTGGAAGGTCTGTCCTTTCTCCCTAGTGGCTCTGCAGTCACCTCTTTGCTGTGCCTGAGTTGGGGTCATTGGCCTTTTTGACTCTGTGGGGTGGTGATTTTCATCAGGCACTTTCTCTGCAGTAGTCGTCTCCTCCTGTCTGTCTGCTCACCCCCAGAACACGCCGGCCCTTTGTCAGCCCTTCCCTCTGATGTCACTGAGACCGGCCACCGGGCAGTCTCTGCTCGTCCCTGTTTCAGTGGCCAGTTCTCAGCCCTCTTTTCTGCAGAGGCGCGTCCGCGTCCCCCTGCACCCCGGCCTGCAGGAGGGTGTGCGGGGCAGGCGGGATCGGCCGTCCCCCACCGTGGGCAGAGCGGGCACGGAGTGGCACTTGGCGCGTGCCTGTGGTTGAACAGGATGCCGTGTTCAGGACCCTGGGCTTCGTTTGGAGGTCTGGGGAGTCACCAGTCTGTTGCGGGGTGTGAGTTTAGTTGGAGGCTGAGCTCTGGTTGGACGTGTGGGTGGGGGAGGCGGGGCGGGGAGGGCAGCACACGGGGTTGAGAGTGGGCTCGGGGCTCGGCAGCTTCTGAGCGATGAGAGCCGCGTTGAGGGAGAGACTGAGGCACCTGACCCCAGCTATCCAGACCTGTGGGCTGGGCATCTCTGGGGGAGGCCTGGCCCCTTGCTGGAGTCAGCGCAGCTCCATTCAGCGCCCCCTGACCACCCTGTGGCGGGCAGTGCCCAGCCCCGGTGCACACCTGGGCGGTGGCCTGCTCCTCCGGCAGGTGTCGAGGTGGGCAGTAGCCCTCTGTGGGCGCAGTGCTGTAAACGTATCGTCTTCCCGAGTTGGCTTTCGTGCGGAAGGAATTGGCCACGTGGGGCAGGTGTCATCTCATGTGATGCTTAGTGACCCATCAACCAGGTGGGGCCCCTCAGTCGCCCCGCTGCCTGTCCCTCTCTTCCCGGGATCTGGGCTCCAAAACAAGCTCCCCTCTCCCTCTCCCCAGCATGCCCAGCATCCCACCCCAGGAGGGTCGGATGATGAAGGGCGTCTGGGAGCAGGTGGGTGGGGCTGGGGGACTATTCCAGAGAGTTGCTCTGCAGTCAGGAGCAATGACGGGCACGTGGAGGCATCATGGTTGGATCTTCAGGGTCCTTCAGGAGCCCGAGCATCACTTGGTGTGGCCAGAGTGACCCATCACAGAGATAGGGGTGCTCAGGGGCAGGCACGCAGGGAATGGCAGGATGGGGCAGCCCTGACGCTGAGCGGCCTGGTGCTGCTGTCCCACCCAGGCCCCACCAGTCCCGTGTGTCCTTCTGCCAGTACGACCGAGTCTCATCAGACACTCCAGACCGGGCCCCTCAGCTTCTGGTCTCGGTGGGAACTGGCTCGCAGTTGTCATTCCCGCTGGTGCTGGGTATTTTGGGCTGCAGCATGCGCTGGGCGGTGAGTGTGGGAGCTGCTGGCTCCCCCCTGCTGCCTGCGCCTGGCCGCTCTTGTGGTTGTTAGACAGTGGCCCTGAAAGAAGCCCTAAAAATAGCAGGTGAGTGTATGTGGAAGCTGAGTTCCCTCCGGCCCTGGAGGTGCGTTGCCACGGATGTGTCCTCAGCCAAGGAGGACTTTGCAGAGGGCTGTGATGCATGTGAGGACACCCCTGTCCTGAAGAACGGAATTTCTAGTAAAGCACTTTCTACTCCTGAGTGTCTCCAGCCCGCGTGGCCCCTGCCCGCCCCTGGAGAAGGCAACGCTCTGTGCTCTGTGCTTTACGGGCTGAGACGTGCGTGTTCTCCGGAGCCCCTTCTCAGCAGCAGCGGACACGCAGCGCCCAGCTCTGCTGGCCTGGTAGCTCTTCCCATTGGAGGTCAAGGCCGAGGTCTGGGGTCTTCTGCATGGATGGGCCAGAACGGGCCCTGGGGGCGCATCTGCAGCCACGAGGTGGTGGGAGGTGCTGCGGACTGAGCGCGTCTGTCCTTCTTCCTGCCAGACGCGAGGCAGCCAGCCGGGCCCCGCCGCCCCCACCGGCCTTTCCTCATCTCCCCAGCCCTACCACGACGCCTCCCTGGTCCGGGGCAGCATCCAGCTACCGTTCTGAGAAGGGACGCTCCTGGTGGCCTGGCCACAGGGCACCTTTGTCCCGATGGCAGGAGAGGATGGGGAGGGATGGCAGAGGGACGGGGACGAGCAGTGTCTGCACGGGGGGCTCAGGTCCACCAGCAGTGAGGACCACCGCCCCACAGTGGTCAGGACAGAGTGGAGCGGCTGGGAGGCGTCACAAGGAGCCTGGCCCGGCCTCTTCTCCTTGGGCAGACACACCGGGTCTTGCCCTTGGCAGGAAGGGAAGCACCTCTCCTGTCTCCCGTCCTGGCCATCAGCTGGCTCCGTTTTCACTGTCCGTGGGGCGATTCCCTCCACCCCCTGCCAGGACGAGCAGCCCTACACACACCGTGAGTCCCGAGGAGAGCAGCGTGGGCTTGGGCGTCTCTGCCCCCTTGAAGGTGGAACCCTGTTGGCGGGGAGTTGGCCCTCGGAGGCACTCCCCTCTGGTCAGATGTGGCTGTGGCCTTCGGCGGCCTGGGTTCCGACCGCCTCTGCCCCGCGTCACCTGCACGGGCTGCGTGCTCCTCCAGTTGGCGCTGGGCTCCCTCGTCTTTGCCCACTTTACTCTGTAGGGCCTGCGTCCCCATTGGGACAGTGGTAATGCTGCTCCGGGGAGACCCTTAGTGAGGAGCCTTGGATCCTTGACAGCTGGGACACTGGCATCTTTCCCTTAACCGGAGCCTCGTTTTCAAGTCCTGCAGCCGACCTCGCGGCAGTGATGGTGTGTCATCTTTTATCGGATCACGGCCAGTCAGGATCTTCCTACTTTTAGATGCAGACAGGATGGGATGAGGCTTTCCGGCACAGTTTGCATGTGGGGCTTCAGGTGCCGCCGTGTCAGGGCTGGCTCTGTGGAGGTGTCCTCAGGCCTCGGAGGACATTGTCACCACCCTAGGGCCCCCGGCAACCAGCACCCACATCCCTGCTTCTGAACCCAGGTGGGGGCTCCCCCTGCTCGGGGGTGTCGTGACTCACACAAGGCTGGTCCCTGTTGTCTGGGAGCAGACACGGTGCATCTCCAAGGCGCGCCCGAAAGTGCCTCAGACAAGTGTCGTGCTGGGGCGAGTGTCCTGGTGGGTGCTGCCCTGGGCGCCCCCTTGGTTCCTTCTCTGAGCTCCGCCAAGGGGCCGGCTGGGTACAGCCACCCGGAGGTACCCCGTGGCAGGTCACGGGAGGGGAGTGGAGGGCGCGTGGCCATTCCACGCTCTGTGGTGGCCCAGGGCCCTCCCGCCCTACCCGTCCAGGCTGGATGCGCCAGGCAGTGAGGGCAGGGTGAGCTTTGGGTTCTGGGCTCCTGTGACCAAGCCCACGGCCAGGACACTGCTGCCGGCTCCCGGTCAGGGTCCCTATGGGGTACCCCCCGTCTGTGCCCCTGCTGTGCTTGCCCCCACCCCAACAGGAGCACGCTGTCTCTTGCTTATTCCCGCTCGGGCTCCGGACTTTCTGCTGTAACTGGTTGCAGCGTGACTTAAGAGTTGTCACGGTTTGACAAGTTAATGGAGAGTGACAGTCACCACACCCCGAACTGCGTGCCCCTGGCCGGCCTGGCTGTGCCAGGAGATGAGCTGCGTGTGGAGCATGTTTCCAAACGCTGTGATTGTCGATGCAGTGCTGGGCGCCCACCCCCGGGAGAGGAGTGAGAATGGGGCGAGACTGAGCTGCCAGCTGGGGGGGGCATGGGGCCCCACTCAGAATGAGGGCTTCCCAGAGGAGGGGGCATGGGACAGGCCGAGAGTCCGGTGGCAACGGCCTGAGGCCGCAGGAGAGGCACATGTCTGGGTCCATCAGGGCCAACCAAGGACCGCCCCTGGGACCAGGCGGGTGGTGGGCTGTACACAGATGCCGAGTGGCACAGGGACCCGGCTCCCCCACCAGCCACTCGCCCCTCGGGCCCTCGGCTGGTCATGCTGTGAGCACGGCCCTGTGCTTGCCCTGCAGGCCGTTGTCCTGGGTTTGTGCCAAAGCGGCCGAGGCAGAGCTGATGGGGGTGCCCCGCTGCAGGTCCCCGCAGGGGACACGGGACCTTGACCGTCAGGGTTTGGGCGGCGGTGGGGGGCTCTGATGCCTCCCCCCACCCCCCCCAGCCGCAGCTCGCCAACACCCGCCTGTGGGCTTGCCTCTGGCAGGTCATCGAAGGCTTCAGACGTTTGTTTATTAGTAACGGGGTCGGAGGTAGGACCACTGCACCTGAGCCCCTGGGGCCGTGCTGGGGTCACCCACAGTCTCGGTGTCATGCCAGCTTTGTGGCGATGGTGAAGGTCGTTCTAGGGGAGAAGCGCAGCACAGACGGGGACCCCCCCACCTCCCCAGCGGGAGGAGCGAGTCTGTTGGGAGGCCCTGTGCAGCCAGGCCTCTCCCGACCCGCGGAGAGAACTCCACACCTCTGTCCCCTTTCACATCTGCCTCCTGGAGAAAAGGGGACAACGCCTGGTAGAAAAGCCGCCCTCCCCCAGAGCCTTGGGCCTGGCTCAGCGGACAGGCCGACATTCCATCCCCGCCGCCACCGCAGAGGCCTCGTGGAGGGGGCAGCTGCTACACCAGCTGCTCGGGGACGGCCGCTGGAAAGCTGGGGCATCCCATCCCGCACGTGCTCTGTACCCAAGATAGGCGCCTAGCGCTGCCGTCCTTCTGCAGAGAAGGTTTCTGGGGCAGTGTGCATGGGCCGTGGGACAAGAGAGGGCGGCTGCGTAGGCCCCAGCCCAGCGCCTTCCTGCTGAAAACCAGCTCCTTTAAAGGAGGGCACAGTGGGCAACAGTGTAAGTGGGATTTCCAGTTAAGCTGTTTGTGTTAGGAATAAAAAGACGTGTCTGGTCAGACCGTTTAGAAGAGAGTTCCTTGGGGATCCCCTCCTACTCGGGGGTCTTTCCAATTCCCTTTAAGAGTGGAGTGAAGATGAGAACCTTTCTCAGTGAGACATGCAGCCTGGCAGCCCCATTTTTGCATGTTACTGACCTAGAGAGAAAGGGTGTCAGGTTCACCCGGACCCAGAGCCTTGCGGGAGGGAAATTGGGAAACTCATAGCAGTAGAGCATTACAGATGTCCAGGGCTCTAGTTTAATTTCCTCCCCCTGCTGTGGAGTTAACTCAGGTGAAGCTAGGATGTTACACAGCTGTTTCCTCCCGAGCTAGCTCAGCCGGCTGTGGGCCGCCCCCAGGAGGCCTCTCGAGGCTGACCCGCGCCCCCTTCCCCAGGCGGGTGGCCGTGGCGCTGCTGTGCGCTGGTTTGTGAAGGAGAAGGCCGTGGAGCCAGGTGATGGGCAGAGGCCTCCGGGGAGGTGCGCCTGTGGTTTGTAGGGGCCCTGGGCACGGCTGGTGGGCTGCAGCCCCTCCCCGCGTGGCCCCGACCAGACCCTCTCCTCGCCTCTCATGCCCGCGTGCCTGACTTGGCATTTCCACCGACGTTCGAGATTTGCTTCCTGGCACCTGGATGTCCTGGGGACCGGACCTGGTTGAGGAGGGGACCCCGGGCCTCCAGGAGCTCTGGGGGAGTCTAGGGTGCTTGGACCCCCAGGCTCAGCCTCTGTGGTGCAGTGCATCAGGGGCCTGGGAGCCTGAGCATCCCCTGGAGGCACCAGTGTGGGGCGGGGCAGGTGGCAGGAACCTTCTGGTCTCCTCAGAGCCTGTAACGACTCAGCGGGCTTCTCGCGATGGCTGGGCGTGGTCCAGGCGGCCCTCTGTGTGGGCACAGCAGGGACCCCTGCAGCGTCCCCTGGGGACTGGTGGGGCCCAGTACGCCCTCACTGAGAGCAAGCCTGTGGGTCCACGGCGGCTGCATTACCTCAGAGCAGGTGCACCTGGTGCCTATCTCAGGGAGGAGACCTTGTTCTCCACCGAGCGGGGCTGGAACCTCTGCTGTTGGAAGAGGGAACTCAGGGTGAACCCCTGCATCCGTACCCACACCCGGTGGGGGGAGGCTCCAGCTGGCACCAGCCCCGCCCCCTTGTGGCTTGGGGTCTCGGGGCCTCTCTGTGGAGGACAGGCCGTGAGGCAGGACCCACCTGAGCAGACGCAGTGGTGGCTTCCCACCAGGGAAGCAGGGGCCCCCAGGGGTGACCGCTGTGCCCGTGGTGGGGAGTGGCCGAGCCTGGGGGGCTGGTGTGTCTGATCGCTGGCCCGACCTCAGTGTGACCCTGCCCCTTGCCTGGTGACAGCCCTGGTGTGGCCAGTGCCTGCCCGGACGGAGGGCAGTGGTATGGCTGAGAAGAGGGACCTGGGGCTCCGGGGCAGCAGACAGCCAGGACCCAAGACCCAGCGTTTCCAGGAGGGCCAGCTGCTGGGATTGAGGTGTGCGGTGAGCACGGACCCTGTCTGGAGCCTGCTTTGGAGAGGAGGGAGCAGCAGTAGCTGGGGGGACTCGGGGGGGGGGGGTGCCGTGATGGGGGGGTACCGGGAGGAATGGCCGTGTGTTGGCTGCTGTGAGAAGCAGCTCTCCTCAGGTCACCCCTGTTTCTCAGCAGAGCGAGCAATGGAGCGAGGTGGGGCGGAGGGGGATGTGAGGTGTTGGTCCAGGGAGGAGGGGGGCCCGGGAAGGTTGGGGGCCGGACGTCCGTGTCGCGGACCTGGGTGGCCAGATGGTGCCAGGGGTTGTCCGGGCTGTGTCCAGCATCTCAGGTGGAGAATATTGGTGAACTGGGTGCCCCAGGAGGGACCAGAGGGAGGGAGATGGGGTGCTAGGCTGGGGGCTGGCCTGGGGTGACCCACAGTGGGTCCAGCGCTAGAGGACGTGGGCCGGAAGATGGGCGGCGGTCCGACAGGAGGTCCGAGCGTGGGGCCTCCTGGAGACAGGATGAGGCCCCGGTGGGGTGGGGTTGCCTGCAGGCTGTGTCCGTGGGAGGAAGAGGGACGTGGGGTTCCTGGGATTCCGCTGGCTGGGGCATCCGTTCCAGCTGAGGCGCGTCCTGCGCTGGCCTCTGTGACTTGCCCGGCCAGCCCCCCAGCTGGGACCCGCAGCATTCCTCCCTTCCCCGGTGATGGGGGGCAGGGCCGCGTGGCTCAGCTTCCTGGTGACTAGCCCTTTTATCACCTCTGTCACCTTCACCCGGATCCCGCTTTATGCCCCGTCGGGTGCCGCGTGCCCTTTCAGTCCGTGACATCAGCCTGCTGCTCGTTTCTGTTATCATTCTTTCTTTGTTTTGCTCTTCCTCTGCTATTTTTGGTCACTTATTCCTTGGAAATTGGTGAAGATTGATTGAGTTTTCTTTATTACCCCCTCCAGGAAATCTGTTTTCAAGTTCCTTTATCGTGTGCTTGAAAAGTGAGAATTCCCAGCATTGACGGGAAACCAGCATCCCTCCCTCCCTCGCAAGCAAGTGAGGGCCTTACCGAGTGGGCTGTGCACCCCTCTCCCGGCCCCCCTCGGTACCAGAACCCTGCTCACAAGGGGGCCAGCCTCCACACGCCTTCCGCTCCGCCCAGGCGCCCGCTCGGTCCTCGCACCCCGGGGACGGAGGAGCCGCTGGGGCTGTGTCCCCTGGCCTCTAGTGGTTTTGACGAGTGCGGTAAGCCTGCCAGTGGTTCCCCTGTGGGCGGCGTGTGTTCTCTGGTTGCTAGGAAGTGTTTTTCTTTGGATTTGGCACGTCTGGGTGTGTTTATTATCACATTTTTACTTCATCCTCCTTGGGACTCAGTGTCTGCCCAGCTGGTTTTGGAGGAATTCTCGTCTGGGGTCTGGTCGGATGTCCTGCTTCCCCTCCTCTGTCTCCAGTCGCCCTTCCTGGCGGGAGCCGCGCCCAGCAGCGTCCAGTGCCAGCTCTGACCATGAGGGGCTGCCCTCAGCTCCGTGGTTGGGCCACGTGGGCAGCCCCCCGGGGCACACAGGAGCCCCTGAGCAGAAGCCCTGGCTGTGCCGACCCTTTCCTGGCCGCAGCGGCCGTGGTGAAGTCCGGTGGGCACTGCACCCGGCCCTCAGATGGTGGGATTGCTCGGCCCCCAGGGCCTCCCGGGCTTCCCGGGGGAGGCGTCTCTGCAGGGAGCCACGTGGCACAAACTGGAGGAGGTGCAGGTGGAGGTCTTGGTCCAGCGTCCAGGGTTCCTCCTGGGGCTCCAGCCCCTGGGCGCAGGTGCTAAGGGCTCAGTCTCCTGCTGAACAGCAGCCCCTGTGACCCCCTGCCAAGGAGCGGGTCTTGATTCCTAAGTGAGAAGTTCAACCCTAGATGCGCCCTGTCTGGGGCAGAGCAGAAATCCTCCGAGAAGGCTCAAGCCCCATCCCTACTGTCAGCTCAGGTGGGTAGCAAAGTGCCACAGGCCTGTAGCTTAAACAGCATTTAGTTCTCACAGTTCTGAGGGCTGGAAGTCAAAAGTCTTGGTGCCAGCAGGTCCGGTGTCTGGTGGGGGCTGCATCCTGGTTCATAGATGGTGTCTCCCTGTGTCCTCACTGGGGGAAGGGGTGAGGGAGCTCCCTGGGGTCCCTTTTACAAGGGCACTAACCCCATTCACGAGGGCTCCACCCTCCTGACCTCATCACCTCCCAGAAGTCCCTCCTCCTGATAGCATCACAGTGGGGCTTAGGGCTTCGACATATGGATTTGGGGGAAACAATAGCCTGTAGCCCCCGCTGTGCCCCCAGTGTTTTCAGGGGCACCTGGGGCAGGGCACACTCTGCTCCCCTCACAGACGCTTCCAGGGTGCATGTGGCTGCTGCCCTCTGTGCCCTCCCCAGACCCGGTGCCTGTGGGCAGTGGGCCTGCAGTGGAGCGTGCCCACAGCCTGGGACCTGGAGCTTGTCGGGTCCTTGTAGACCACCTGCTGTAAGACACCAGAGGTGCGTGTCCCACCTCGCCCGCCCTGACTGCTCTGGCTCTCTCGACACCCTGTTGTCTGACAACCTGGAGCCACCGAACTCCCCCAGACGGCCACACTCCGCACCCAGCAGGGCGTGCTCTTTCCCATCCGTGAGCCTGCCCACTGCGGGGCCACCAGAGGCTGCCCCGTCACGGTGTCCCACGGCGGCCCTGCTTGTCAGCGCATGCGGCCCAGGTGCTCTCCCGTCACCGTGGGCCCCGCTCCGCCAGCCCTCGTGGGCACCTGTCCCTGGACTGTGTTGCCTGGAGGGAGCCTGGGGACTCAGGGTCCCCAGAGAGAAGGCTCTGGCTCCTTGCTGGTGTGGCCTGGGGATGCGCCTGGACAGGCCGGGCTGGGGCGAGGCCAGGGTGGTCTCTCTGAGCCCTTGGGAAAGCTGAATGTTAAAGGAGCCGGGGAACAGGCCACCTCCTTCCAGGGCCACCCCCGAGTGTGCCCTCCCCCCCCCCCCCCGCCCCATGGGAAGTTGGGAGTGGGGCAGGAGATGGGTAGATTTTGGCAAAGAAGCAGGAGGAAGGCCATCACCTTCACTCTATCCAGGCAGACCGCAGGGCTTGCGGCCAGCTGGGCCCTTGCTGTCCCGGCTGTGAGTCACCTGGACCACAGCTTCCCGCCTGCAGCAAGGCTGAGCGGGGCCACTGCTCGGTCCCTGAAGTCCCCTGTGGTGCGGTCCAGCCGGCAGGCTGTGCAGGAGGGCATGCGGCCCAACCAAGGTGCTTATGGCCTGCGCCGTCCTCTGCACCCGGCTTCCCTGTGCTGGCCTTGCCGAGGAAGGGCCCCACCCGCAGGAAAGTGCTGGGCAGGGGCTCTTTCCCGCCTGAGGACCCCGTCTCCCTCGCGACCAGGACAGTGCGGGGCTCCCCTCCAGTGGCTAGTGAGGTGTACCCGCGTGCCCAGGGCCTCTGGTCACTCAGGCGGGGGACGGAGGCCCAGAAGGCCCAAGGAAGGAGGTTCCGATGGCCAGGCCCGGGTCCTGGGATGGCTGACGGCTCTCACGTGTAACAGCCTTGTGGCCGGCTGGCTGGAGCTCTCTGGGTCCTGGGCCCTGTGTTGAGGTTATGCGTGTGTCCCAGTGTTGTCTGCCCAGCCCCCTCGGGGCGGCCCTCCCTGCTGTGGACACAGGGTGCTCTCTGCAGGCGCCTGGGCCCATGTGTGTGGCCCAGCGTGTGGCCGTGCTGGCCTCTGACGCAACACGCACCACCTCCTTGGAGGGACTGGCTCTTCTGCCCCCTCCTGCCTGTGCCCTGGCCCCCATCGCAGGTTAGCCTCTGCTGGGGCAGGAAGGTGGGCTCACAGTGACCCCTTCCAGGGGTCCCGGCCTTGGTGTTGGGGTGCCTGACTGTCCCTTGCTTCCTGCAGGGCCATCCCAGCCCCACACCGCTGGCAGGGAAGCTGAGAAGGCACCTCTGACCTTCTCTCCTGATTAGCAGGAAGCAGCCATGTCCAGATAAGGCTCGACCAGCAGAGAAAGCTGAGCTGGGCCAGCGAGAGCTGGCAGCCGCCTCAGGCTGCCGGAGGAAGGTGACCAGCGCTCGGGATGCGGGTGGAACTGGAGCCCTTGGCCCCCAGCAGGCTCTGCCCCTGAGAACCCTCCAGGCCTCCAGGTGCCCCAGTCTCACCCTACGGCCCTGCCGTGACCAAGCTGCGTGGGCCTGGAGCCTGAGCCCCCAGGGTGCCGTGTGTGGGCCGGCCCGTCCCAGGGGGGGCAGGCCGGGCGTGGGGGCCGTGTGGCCACCTGCCGCCGCAGGGCCCCCGCTCCCACCGGGGCAGATGCAGGACCGTGCAGACAGGGTCAGCTCCTGGAGACAGAAGGCCCCTTAGTTCTCCCTCCCACAGAACACCCAGCGCATGTGGGGCCACAGAGGCAGGCCCGCACGTGGCCCCGGTTTAACCGCTGACGTCCTGGGTGCCGGGAGAAAAACAGGGGAGTCAGCGTCCTCCTCGGAGGGCCAGCCCGGCCCCGGGAAACCCGGGGGGCGCTCTCCTTGCGCGTCGCGGGCTGCATGCTGTGCTGGGGTCTGGGCCCAGCCAGCCCCTCGTGGCCCGTGTGGTCGCCCTGCGCCCAAGCTGAGTGCTGCTGGCGGGACTGTGGTGGGGCGGCCGCTCTGGGCAGCGGTCTGCAGCCCCTCTAAAGGCCCCGCCACGTGGCCAGCACATCACTCTTTCAGAAGAAGAGGAACAGGGGCTGCAGCCACGCTTGCACACGCGTTCAGGGCGGCTGCCCGGAGGGCCCAGTGCTGTCCCGACACCTACCGGGTGGGTGAACCCAGGACGTGGCGCCCCTCAGAGGAGCCACACGTGAGCCCCTTGTACGGAACGTCAGACCGGGCAGGGCCGCCGGGAGAAGCTGCCGGGGCGGGACCTCTGTGGGCTGACGTAGCGGTCCTGGAGTTAGAGGCGACGGTTGCTCAGCATCGACAGTGTGCTGACTACCACTGGTGGCGTGTATGCTTGAGCATGGTTAAAATGGTCGCTTTTACATTGTACACGTTTACTACAGTAGGGAGAGGTTTTAAGGAGGAGGGCCAGGGACGATTCTAGATCCGAGGAGACCAGCCAGGCAGGCCGCCGACAGCAGGGAGGACAGGGCGCCGCGGGCGACGGCCCCTCGCTTAGCGTCCTGATGCCCCAGCTTGCTCTCGTCCCGGTCGCCCCCAAATCCTAGGTGCCCACGGGGAGGGGGTCCCTGGTTGGTGGTGGTGGGGTGTTTGCTGAGCTCTTGCTGCAACTTTCTGTGGAGCTTGAGCTTTTCCTCATAAAAGCCAGGGCGGCGGGCGGCGGGCGGCGGGCAGCGACCCGCAGGCCCCGGAAGGCTCTGGAGCCCCAGGGCGGCGTGGGTTACGGGTCTGCACTCCTGTGAGTCGCCTCTGCGCCGTCACCCGCATTTCTGTGGGCTGATTGTCTTTCTGCTGCTCCTCTGTAGGCGCCTTTGTACTTGGGACATTAGTCCTTTGTCTTCCGTTGGCTTTGAGGCTCCTTTCCCGCATCTATTGTCCCGTCTCTGAGTCTGCTTGCAGTAACGTCCACGTTTCCCGTCTCGGGCAGAGTTTGTGTCTCGCGGAGCTGGGGGAGCCGCTGCGTTGGGCACATCTGGCCCCCTTCCTCCGAGGACCTGGGTGCACCAGGTGCCGTCCTAGGCCCCGGACCTGGTCCCATCCTTGCGGAACTCAGCCCTGCTTAAGGGGATGCGCAGTGATCTGGGACAGACACTTCCCACCTGAGCACCATCAGTGAGGGGGGGGGGTGAGGTGGGACGAGGTGGGATACGGAGCTCCCTGATGTTGGGGTGCCAGTCAGCAGGGCGGGGCCAGGCCCCAAGTGCTGGGCCCAGGGCTGGGAGTACAGGACATCTCTAGGGCCTTCCCGGAGGCTGGACAGAGCCAGTCACTGGGCTCTTTCTGCAAGGCGCCTCCACACCGGCTGGCGGCCACAGGACAGGGCAGGGTCCTCCTGGGGGGCTGGTCGGGTGGAGAGCAGGCTGAGGGGCTTCCAGGAGGTAGGTAGAGCCCGGGGCGGGGGGCCTGGGATCGGCCCCTGGGCAGTCAGGAGGGAACGGGCCGTGTTTCGGAAAGGACTACGCGTTGGGCTGGAACTTTTAATTTTAGAGTGAAAATGTCAAGAAGAGCCAAGGTGGCAAAGATGGTGGTTGGCATGCAGAGGGGCACTCCTGCCTCCTTCTGAAGCCAGCAAGACCAGGAATGGCCAGAGACCTGGGAGGAGGCCCAGGAGAAGGAGGACGTGGGGGCCCAGGACCACCGTGTCGGGCCCGCTGCAGGGGAGCCCAGGACAGGCCCAGCCCTCAGATCCTCCAGAGGGCAGAGGCAGAGGCACAGGCACCGGGGAGGAGCCCGGAGCCCTCGTTGTGCCCGCTCTGGATGCGAGCAGACGCCGGCATCCAGGTCCGACAGTGACGGTCAGCAGGAAGCGTCAACCACAGCACGGCCCTGCACCCGTGGAGGGGGGACAGGAGGCGCTGGTGAAAGGACGCTCCGGATCGCCCAGCTGGACGGCAGACGCGGACGGGCTCGGCGCCGGAGCCAAGTGCAAGCTGAGCAGCTGTCGCGGGGAGCGGAGCAGAAACAGAGGTGGACGGAGACGGCAGAAGAGATACCGTGGGCGCCGCGTGTGGAGCGAGGGGTGTCTTGGCTCTACTTCAGGAAGGAGCCTCCACCCACCGCCGGTCCTCCCGCTGCCCTTGGCCCTGTGCTCTGTCCACTCTGTCCACAGGGCGGCCAAGAGGTGCCCTCCGCAGGCCATGCCAGAGCACGCAGAGCCTCCCCCCGCGGCAGGCGGGCCCAGGCGGGGACAGTCCCCTCCTCAGATGTCTTTGCTTGTGACTGGCCCTGTCACTTCCGTCCTGAGGGGGGCGAGCAAGGGAGGGGGTGAGGTCCTGCTGTGCTGCCCCCCGCGCTCTTGGTGGGCCTGGAGCAGTTGGGTGAGACAGCCTTGCTTTCCTCTTAGGGTTGGGGAGCCCTGCTGAGGAAGAGCCCCTTTTAGCAAAGGTTTTCATTTGTTTGTTTTTGTTTTTCTCTTCTTGGCCGCCCCTTGTGGCATGTGGGATCTTAGTTCCCCGACCAGGCACGGAACCAATGTCCCCTGCATTGGAGGAGTGGAGTCTTAACCACTGGACCGCCAGGGAAGTCCTTTAGCAGAGGTTTTTAATCAGAAGTTAAAACCAAGCCTTGTGCACTGTTGGTGGGAATGTAAAATGGTGCATCTTCTGTGTAAAACAGTGGATAGAACTGCCCCCAGACCCAGCAGTCCCACATCTGGGCGAGTATCCTGAAGGAATTGAAAGCGGGGTCTCCAAGAGATATTCCTCCCGCCCGCCCCCCCGCCATGTTCCTAGCAGCACAATTCACATGAGCTGAGACCGCTTATCAGTCCATGTGGTGACGATGACCCAGCCTGGAAGCCAAGGGGTCGTGCCACAGGCTGCATCATGGAGGGACGTGCTGAGTGACGTGGGCCAGTCACAGAAGGACAAGTCGTGTGTGATCCACTCGTGTGAGGTCCCTAGAGCAGTCGGATTCATAGACAGGAAGTAGGAAGGTAGGGCCGCGGGCTGGGGGACGGGAGGGGAGTGAGTGTTGAATGGGGACAGAGTTTCAGTTTCACAAAATGAAGAGTTACGGAATGTGGTGATGGCGGCGCAACCATGTGAATGTGCCTGATGCCCCTGGACTGGTTCCTTGAAGGTGGTAAATTTCACGTTGAATACATTTTACTACAATAGAAAAGGAGAGAGGTAGCTTTGCCAGACTGTTCCCCCAAACATGGCTGTAGCAGTTACACTCTTCCAGGGTGGGGAAAAGTTAGAGCCGGATGCCGCGGGGCTCACCAGCGCTGACCCTCACGCTGCCTGGCTGGACTCCAGCGGGGGACCCAGGGAGGGGCTCAGGGGCCCACCCGCCTGGGGTCCTGCTTAGGTGGGGAGCCGTCTCCAGACCCCAAGGCCTGCTGAGTCCCCCGGTGGGGACTGCCCTTCCCCTGCTCCTGGCCCACGTGGGGCCCTGGGGACCCTGTGGCGTTCTGCCATCAGGGAGCCAGTCCCCACCCGCCACCTGCCGCTGCCCTCCCCTCCCCCGCAGCTGAATGAAGCTCGGGGAGTTTGGTTTAAAGGAGGCACCGCCCTGCTCCTCTGGGACACCAGTGCCCCGGGGCAGCAGGGCCGCAGGCTCCTGTCTCTGGTTTGCATCCCACACGCAGGATGTGGGGGTGGCCAGTCTCCCAAAGAGGAATCGGAGGCTTTGTGCTCTTTGCAGCCTCGTCTCCCCACCCCACCCCACCCCCGCCCGGAGGCCCTGCCCCCACCACCTGGAACCCAGGCTCCGAAGCTGGGTGGGCTGAGGTCTTTTTTCTGGGGCTGGGCGCAGGTGCTGGCCAGGTTTCCTGGGGCAGCATCGGGGAGCGGGGCCCTGGGGGACCCTCAGCTCCCTCCACTGCGTGGCTACTGGGGGGGGCTGGGCAGACTGGCCCCCACCCCAGCCCCGGGGGGCATTAATCGTGAGGCCTTCCTGTCAGTGGGAATGCCCTGCGGGCCTGTGTATAAAAATATCTGCCAAACCAGCTCTCCGTGAACTTTCTGGAATGTCGCTTGTTTCGTCACTCACAAAATCCAGGGGTGTCGGGATACGGGGGCTCCTCACCCCCCCAGCACGCCTTCCCTGACCTCGGTGTCCCGGCATAGCCTGACCCCACGGCAGAGCCCGTGCCCCTGCTCCCCCGGGGAGTGTGTGCTCAGGTGGGCCTTGCTGAATGACCCCCCCCCCGCCCCCGCCCCGGGGAGGCCCCTGCTGCCCCTGCTCTCCCGTTCCCAGGGTGCTCTGCTCATCTTCCTGTCCCCGGCCCCCATGCCAGCCTTCCGTCCCAGGGCCTGTGTCCGTTCGGCCCTGGCCCTGACCCCATGCTCCATGTGACCCCTGCCCTCCAGGGCCCAGGCCCAGTACCCCGTGCTGCCAGGTCCCCCGAAGAGTCTCCCTCTTCAGGTCAACCCCAGGGAGGACGTGGCCAACGCTGCCCCAGGGTGCCATCTCCCCGCTCCCTTCCTCTTCTCTCCCTCCTTGCCCCACCACCCTACTGGCACCGCCCTTTTCCTCCAGACTCTGTCCAGCACCTTGGCCGGCCGGCCGAGGACCAGCCCCGGGAGGCCTGCCCGCCTTGCAGGCAGGGGCCCACTGACCTGAGAGCACACGGAAGCCCCAGCCCCAGGTGTCACCCGGCGGGACAGAGACCGGGCAGCGTGGGCCCGGCCCCACCTCCTGGGACCCACCTGGTGGCGGGAGGTGGCTCTGAGGGGGCCGCAGCTGCCTTCAGCCCGATCACAGCCCAGCCTGGGTGTCTAGTTGCCCTGGGCTGTGGGCGGCGCCGCAGCTCTGCTGACCCTCACAGCCGACTTACGCGGGCACGCCTCGGTCTCTTCTTTGCAAGTGCGCGGTTGTCCACTGGGTCCCTCAATCCTGTAGGCCCAGCTCTTCCCGCACAGCAAGAACCAAAGACCCTGAGGACTGAAGTGTGTGTCAGGGCCCCTCTCACACCCACTCGGGGGCATTCCCTTCCCAAGGGCAGAGGCATCTTTCACACCCATCTTTAAGGTGATGCCCCAGTCATAGCGGCTCCTCCCCCAACCGAGGATGACCTGTGGCTGGACATCCTAGTGAGATGCTGCAGGAAGGGGCGGGCACTCACACAGAGGGAGACCAGCTGCTTTGAAGAGGCCACCAAACATGGAAAGACAGAGTAGAGACAGTTCTTTGCTGTGCGTGCGCATGGGCAAACGAAGGAAGGGGAAATCCCCAGGTGGGATTCATCTGGACGAAGAGGGACCTGGGCCAGGGCGGAGCCAGGGAGGTGCCTGGGGGTGGCTGGGGGGCCTCAGAAGCACGTCTGTGGGGGGCTTGTGACACCGGGGCACTAGGTGGGGGGCTTGGGACCACTCTCCCTGGGGTTAGGGAAGCCCGGAGTGGCAGGGAGGCTGCCCCTGTGAGGAGGATCGTGGACCGCCACGTGCTGTCAGAAACCCACGTTGCTGTCGTGCGTGGGTGTCGATTCTGAACGCTGAGACGCCTCTTTAAGTGCAAGTGTTAGAGAATGAGAGACCGAGCCTTCAATCACAGCATCGTCTGACTCAAGTTGTGTAAAGAACAGGGCAAATCCTAGAAAGATAGAAGAATGGAGGCAACAGAGCGAGCGCAATGAAATAAGAAAACTATATGAAATGTGAACAAAAGCCAGAGTCGACTGCTTGGAAAGGCTAATAATGTAGCAAACTTTGGCAAAAGTGATCAAAAGAGAAAGCACACATAAGCAATTTGGAACGAAGTGACAAAGTCGAAGAACGCTAAACAACGTTGTCAATAAATATGAAAAATAAGTATGATGCTTTTCTAGAAAAAATATGAATTACTTAGTAATTGACTTAGTAAAATAGAAAATGTGTACAGACCAGTTACATCAAAACCTCCTCTCTTCCCCAAAGCGCACCAGATGGTTTTATTTGTGAATTTTACCAAATGTTCAAGAAATAAACACTCTCATATGACGTGTTCCAGAGACTGAAAAGATGTTTAAAAAGAGGCAAAGCTGTCAATTTCATGAGGGCAGGAGAGGCAGCACAAGGGTAGGGTTGACCTCGTGGACATAGACGTGAAAATCCTAAAGAAAATGTTGACCCCCCAAAAAAAATCCCTACAAGGTATAAAATTGCAAAAGCATTTCATGAAGTAGGAATTATCTCAAGAGTGTCTGGGTGATTTACTTAACAGTAGACTATGTATTATTTTTATTACATTCAGAGTGAAAGAGAAAAATCATACGATCTATCCAGAAAAAACATTTGATGAAATTTAAGAGACATTCTTAGGGATACAGAAATAAACAGGAACTTTAGCCTTTTATAGGGCACCTACTAAAAACCTGCAGGCCTTCACTATCCAGTGTATTAGCCTACATTTGGCTATTGATCAATCCATTTATCCATTAAAATGTATGATTCACTTCTGCAGTAGCACCAGCCATATTCCAACTGCTGGCTACTGGTTACCACATTAGAGAGTGCAGCTATAGAACATTTCCATCACTGCAGAAAGGTTACCGGACTTCGCTGCCATACACACATCATCCTTAAACGCTAGAAATATTACCTCTAAAACCAAGAAGAAAGGTAACTGCTATTATCCTTGAGGTACTGGGCAGTGCAGCAAGACGTGAAAAGTAGATAGGAATGGGTTGAAAGAAACACAGCTACCACTTGCAGATGACATTGTTGTTCAAATGGACAATACAAGAGAGCATACAAGCTGTTAGAACCAGTGACGGTTCTGGAAGGTTGACTGATACAGGATCAGCACACAGAATCAACAGTGTTGAAACATCTGCAGTGTTTCAATTGGAAAATAAGAAAAAGAGTGTTATTCAGAAAAGCAGCTAGTAGCTTGTGTAGGAATCAATTGGCCAAAGGGCATTAATGACTTTTGCCAGAGAACCGTCTAACCACTTACTCAAGGACGTAAAACACCTGAGTAAGGAGGTGCTGAGGCTCCGTGACGACCTAAAGATGTCACTTCTCCCTAAATGCCATGCAGTTTTGTAAAATTCCACGAAGGAATTGAACTTGGCAAGCAAATTATGAAGTTTATATGAAACAGACAAGCAACTTTAAAGAAAAATGGAAGTATGCTTGTGTTTAGGGAGTGTTTTCCTTAGCAGATGCATGTTTATTTAAATAAGCTGTACTGATGGAAACAATATGCAGTTGTCAGAAGTACGGACAGATTGACCTGTGGGACATAGAGCAGGACACAGAAACACACAAATGCAGCACGCTTCAGAAACAGCCTTCTTCATCCGTAAGGAAGGGATGTACTCTTTCAGAATTGATTGGGGAACTGGTGGGCATCCACATAGAAAATAATAAAATCAGGTCCCTACCTCACACCATACACAGAACAGCTCCACATAGATTAATGACCTCAGTGAAAAGAGAAAAAAAATTGGGAGGAGGAGTGTGAAATTAATGAATATATTATCCAACAAGCATAAATCATAAAACATTTAATTAAATAAACATTGTCTGGAAACCCACTCATGTGACAGCCTGCAGCTAGGAGATGATAGATGTGAGGTACATAGGCCAATGGTTACACCTAGAATAAAGGAAGAATCCCAAGACAGTGAGGAAATGCCAGTGCAATAGAAAAATGGGCAAAGGTTGTGGACAGGCAGGCCATGGAATCGCTCACGGCCAACAAGCACCCGAGAAGTTGCGCAGCCTCCCTGGAGGTCAGGGCGATACCAGATAAAACCACCGTGAGATCCCCCAAATCTAGTGATTCTGTTCCTTTGGGGGGTTGAGTGCTAGGGGCTGAATTGTGTCCCGCCCCCGCCAAGTTCACGCTGTGACTCCCTGACTCTCCCAGTGCGTCGGGATGTGACTGTATTTGGAGACAGGTATTCAAAGAGGCGATTAGCTTAAAATGAGGCCGTAGGGCAGGTCCTTCTCCACTATGACTGGTGTCCTTAAAATGAGGGAGATCTAGACGCACAGAGAGACGCCGGGGTGGGGGTGGGGGGGCGTGCACAGAGTGGAGGCCGTGAGGAGCAGCCGTCTGCCAGCCAGGGAGAGAGGCCCAAACAGATCCTTCTCTTATGACCAGAGGAAACCAGCCCTGCAGGCACCCCGATCCTGGACCTCCAGCCTCCAGACCGTGAGAAGCAAATGCTGTTGTCTAAGCCGCCCTGTCTGGTATTCGTTATGGCTGCCCCAGGACACCAACACCCCCTGGGCCAGCAGGAGTGCATATTAACCCCACAGCTTGGGGGAACGGTTTAACAAAACCCCCGGACAGGTTGTGAGTGTGTGGAGCTGACCCAGTAACCCCACTTGGGCAGAAGGTGCCCGCGCAGCCCTGTGAAGACAGGGCCAGAGCGTGTAGTGTCGGATCACTGGAGCAGCCTGAACAGCCATCACGGGGAGATGGAGAAGCCATGTGCTCGTACAGAGAGGAAGTACACAGCGGGCATGGGGAGTGCACACTAGTGACGTGCCCACGGCTCTCAAAAAGAAATGAGAGGTGGGGAGAGAAGGGCAGGTTGCAATAGCACACTCAGGGTGGTGTTAGCATGTGACTTGAGAAACAGAACGACGCACGCTGACGCGTACATGCAAATTTAGTGAAAATGGGACGTGCCTGGCCGTCCAGAGCACAGCCGGTGTCTCTGTGACAGGGAGTCAGAAAGGCAGAGCCACCTGAAGGTGCTGATTCCTGCCTCGTGTACAGCACAGAGTTAGGGGTCCGGGGCTGGCTGGGCCCTCTGCCGTCCCGAGCGTGTGGCTTCTACTTCTGGGTCCAAGGTGGCTGCCTAGGTCCTGCCATTGCATCTAGGGGGAAGGCAGCGAGCAAGGGCTTGCCACCCAGAACGTGATCACACGGCCTCTGCTCGGGTTCCGCCGCCCCGGCTGCTCAGTGGCTGTGCCCAGCTGCCCCAGACAGGACTGGGGTCTCTGGCCAGGAGGCAGGCGCCCAGCTAACATGGGGGAGGCCTGTTATCAAGGGAGGACGGGGACACCGGAGTTGAGGGACGGCTGGCAGTATCCTGGGAGGAGACCCCTCCTCCAGATGGTGGTTCCTTCGGAGGGAGGGGGTGGTGAGCAGCGCACACAGTGGGTTTCTGTGGTCGTGGGTGCCTTATTTCTCTAAAGAGGTCTGCAGCTGGCATGGAGAACATTTGTTAGCGCTTGGTTGTGGGTATGTGGGTTTTGTGGCATCACGCTTTGTAACTTTTCTCTGTTTTAGAAGACAGACCAGAACGCTGCCTCTCTGGGTTAGGTGTGGAGCTTGGCTTTTTCCTCTCTCCTGCTCAGAGCAGACAGTCCGAGGAAAGAGCACACTGGCTGTGAGAGAGGCCCCCTCCCGTGGAAAGACTGGGTTTTCACCTGCTGATGGGGTGGAGTTTTATAGGGACTGTGTGTCACTGCGGAACCTAGTGCCACGCAGGGCGTCTGATGGAATAATGGCCCCAGCTTAGTGATGAATCACTGTTTGTGGGGGCTTCGCAGTGTATTTGTTTATGGTTTCCTTGAGGGCCAAGCATTCTGCAGTAATCCCACCCTTGGCTGCCGTCAGGCCTATCTCTCAGAACCAAATGAGGCTAAAAAGCAAATAGCATTTACTCTGTTGATCTGGCTCAGTCTCTGGGTGCAGGTGATCCTTTCGATTCTTTTAGCGTTGTTTGCACAGATAGCATCAGCTTGAACATACCTTAGAACACACACACCCCACAAGAAATCCCGAATGGCTGTAGGTGTCACAGTCACCTGGGAGATGAGCCTCTGAAGTGAGTCTGTCCGGGGTGGAGACGGGCTCCCTGCGGATCCACGGGCCCCTCCTTATGGGCTGGAAGCCAGGCCCTTCGTGGAGCGGTTTCTTAACTGCCATGTGCTCGTGGGCACCCGGCTCTTCTTCCTGCATGGTCCCCTCTGCGCTGTGGACTCTGAACGCTGGACTCACCCCGTCCCCAGCCAGACGCGTCGTGAGGGATGTCAGCTTCTGGGAACGGGGGTTGTGAAAGCCCTGAAAATAAGAGATCGAGACCCTGAGACGCCCACCTCCAAATAAGGGCTGGAAAGTATTTTTTAATGATTAATTGATTCAGAGCAGGATCCAAATAAGGCCCCCATTTGGCAGTTGTGGCTGGTGCACCTTTAGGTCTTCTAGGTTTTTCCAGCTCTTGAAAAGGTACTTTAAAAACGTACATGCAGGTACTTCCCTGGTGGTGCAGCGGTTGAGAGTCCGCCTGCTGATGCAGGGGACACGGGTTCGTGCCCCGGTCTGGGGGGATCCCGTGTGCCACGGAGCGGCTGGGCCCGTGTGCCACAACTACTGAGCCTGCGCTCTAGAGCCCACGAGCCACAACTACTGAGCCCACGTGTCACAACTACTGAAGCCCACGCACCTAGAGCCCGTGCTCCGCAACAAGAGAAGCACCGCAATGAGAAGCCCGCGCACCGCAACGAAGAGCTCGCCGCAACTAGAGAAAGCCTGCACGCAGCAACGAAGACCCAACGCAGCCAAAAATAAATAATAAATAAAATGAATTAATTAAAAAAACAGAAACCGTATATGCAGTAAAATTCAACCCTGCCTGCTTTTTTGTCTGCAGCTCTGAGCCCTGTCACCCCTCAGGCAGGGCAGGACGCCCAAGACCGAACCTTGGGGCTCCTGCTCCACTCTCCGCCCTGTGCCCTCCACTGCCTCTCCCGGAAGGTACATAGGTGGGCGAAGATGCAGGGCGCGACCTCTGGACTCTGGCTTCTCTCCTGCAGCGTGCGTGTGCGCCCCTGCATGCGCGTGCACGTGGCGGGGCTCGGTCCTCTGGTCCCCCAGCAGCACTCCCTGGGGTGGATGGCCTGGTGGCTTTGAGGGACGTCTGGGTTTCCAGTTTGGGGCGAATGTGAACTCAGCTGCTGTGAATGTTCGTGTCCGAGCCTTTGGGTGGATTCCCAGGAGTGGGGCTGGGGGTCCTGGGAGCTGATGCCCCACCTGCGGGGTCACGGCCCCCCTCTCCGCCGGCTCGCCAGCACTGGGCCTTTGGATCATGTTTCCGCCTTTGTAATCGGTGTGTGGTATCTAGCTCTGGCTTTAATTTGCATTTCCCTAATAGCTAATAATGTTGAGCATCTTTTCATGTGCTTATTTATTGCCCATATGTCTTTTTTGGTGAAGAGTCTGTTGAAATCTTTTGCCCGTTTTTATTGGGTTGTTTATTTTCATATTATTGAGATTTGAGAGTTCTTTATATGCTCTGGATAAAATCCTTTGCTGAATATGTGATTTGCAAATATTTTCTCCCACTCTTAGCTTGTCTTCTCATTTTCTTTATAGTGTTTTTCGCAGAGCAGAGTTTTAAATTTTGATGACATCCAATTTATCAGACTTTCTTTTTCTATTCTGTTGATCTGTACGCCTTTCCTTTGTCAACAGCACTGTCTTGATGACAGTTGGTTTATAGCAAGTCTTGATGTCAGTGAGAGGTGCCCAGCTTACTTGGTTCTCCTTTTTCAAAGTCATTATTTTTTTCTATCGAAGTGTAGTTGATTTACAATATTATATTAGTTTTAGCATTAGTGACTCAATAGGTTTCACAGGTTATACTCCATTTAAAGTGACTGTAAATAGTGGCTATATTCTCTGTGCTGTACAATACATCCTTGTAGCTTATTTATTTTATACATGGTAGTTTGTACCTCATTCCCCTATACCTATCTCTCCCCTCCCGCCTTCCCTCTCCCCACTGGTAACCACTCGTTCTCTATATTTGAGTCTGTTTCTGCTATATGCATTTATTTATTTTATTTTTTAGATTCCACATATAAGTGGTAGAGTATCTTGTCTTTCTCTGCCTGACTTATTTCTAGGTCCACCCATGTTGTAAATGGCAGGATTTCATTCTTTTTTATGGCCGAGTAATATTCCATTATATATACACATATATGTGTACATGCACATATACATACATACATACATACCAAGTCTTCTTTATCCTCCCATCTCTGAATGGACACCTAGATTGCTTCCGTGCCTTGGCAATTGTAAACAGTGCTGCTGTGAAAATTGGGGTGCGTGTATCTTTTCAAATTAGTACTTTTGTCTCTAACCGATATCTGCCCAGGAGTGGAATTGCTGGGTTATTTGGTAACTCTATTTTTAGTTTTTTGAGGAACCTCCATACTGTTTTCCTTAGTGGGCTTCACCAATTTACATTCCCACCAACAGTGTACGAGGGTTCCCTTTTCTCCACATCCTCTCCGGCATTTGTTATCTGTAGACTTATTTTTTTTTCTTCCTTTTTGCGGTACGCGGGCCTCTCACTGTTGTGGCCTCTCCCATTGCGGAGCACAGGCTCTGGACGCGCAGGCTCAGCGGCCATGGCTCACGGGCCCAGCCGCTCCGCGGCATGTGGGATCTTCCCGGACCGGGGCATGAACCCGCGTCCCCTGCATCGGCAGGCGGACTCTCAACCACTGCGCCACCAGGGAAGCCCTGTAGGCTTTTTTTGATGATGGCCATTCTGACAGGTGTGAGGTAGTTTTGATTTGCATTTCTCTAATGATTAGTGATGTTGAGCATCTTTTCATGTGTCTTTTGGCCATCTGTATGTATTCTTTGGAAAAATATCTATTCAGGTCTTCTGCTCATTTTTTAATCAGGTTGGTTGTTTTTTCAATATTAAGTGGTATGAGCTGTTTATATATTTTGGATATTAACCCCTTATTGGTCATATCATTTGCAAATCGTTTCTCCCATTCCATACGTAGATTGTCTTTTTGTTTTGTCAGTGGTTTCCTTTGCTGTGCAAAAGCTTTTAAGTTTAATTAGGTCCCATTTGTTTATTTTTGCCTTTTTCCTAAGTTATTATGATTATTCTAGTTCCTTTGCCTTTCCATATAAACTTAAAAGTCAGCTTACTAATAACTACAGAAAAGTCTTGCTGGGGTTTCATTGGAATTGCATTAAGTCTGTAGATCTAGTTTGGGGAGAATGAGTGTCCACGAGCCTGGCGCATCTTTGACCCCTTGTGATAGCAGTGGGGAGTTTCTAGCATGCAGATCGTGCATTTATTTTATGAGATTTAGGTATTTCCTTTTTGTAAATGGAAGGTTTTTTAAACACTGACTTCAGTTGTTCATTCCTAGTATATAGAAACGTTGCCTTTCATATGTTGAACTGATGTCCTTCAATCTTGCTAAGCTCATTAGTTCTTGGAGCCCGTTTTCACATTCTCCTACATTCCTTGGGACGTTCTACATAATGATTGTGTTGTCTGAAAATAAGAAGAGCTTTATTCTGTCCTTTCCTATCCTTCTGCCTTTTGTTCCCTTCTCTTGCCCTCTTTCCCTGGGCAGGCCTTCAGTGCCCACTGAATTGCAGTGGTGAAAGGGTGCAGCTTTGCCTCGTTCCTGATCTTAGGGGACAGTATTCTCTCTCGCACCATCCAGCGTGATGTTCGCTGGGGACCTTTGGACGTGCTCTTAATCAGGTTGAGGGGATTCCCATCTATTCTTCATTCACTGAGAGTTTTTAATCATGAATGGATATTGAATTTGTCAGAAGTTTTTCTGAATTGATTGAGATTTTATGGTTTTTCATATTTAGTCTGCTAATGTGTATCACATTGATTTCAAATGTTGAACCAACCTTGCATTCCTGGAACAGACCCCCTTTGGTTATGGTGTATTATCTGTTGTTCCTTTTATATATGTCTGGATTCAGTTTGCTAATATTTTGTTGAAGATTTTTACATGTGTGTTCAGAAAGGAACTGGTCTGTAGTTTCCTTTTTTGTACTGTTTTTGTCTGATGTTGGTGCTGGTATCAGGGTATTTGCTAACCTCATAAGATGATTTGAGAAGTATTCTTTCCTCTTCTGTTTTCTGGAAAATATTTTGTAGAATTGGTGTTATTTCTTCTTTTACTATCTGGTTGAACTCACCTGGAGTTTTCTTTTTCAGAAGTGTTTAACTATTAATCCAACTTCTTTAATAGATCAGGCTGTTGTTCGTCCTGGTGGGTTTGGGCAGTTTGTAGCTTCCAGGGATTTGGTACATGATCTCAGTTCTCAGATTTGTGTACACTGAGTTATCTGTAGTATCCCTAATCGTGTTGTTCCATGTCTGTGAGCTCTGTAGTGATGTTCCTTCTTTGATTCCTGATACGGGTCATTTTTGCCTTCTCTCTCTCTCTCTCTCTTCCTTTGTGTGGCTGGAGTTTTTGTCAATTGTATTACTCTTCCCAAAGAACCAGAATTTGGTTTTATTTTTTCTAATTGTTTCTTTATCTTCAATTTCATTGTTCTGCTTTTATCCTCATTTCCTGCCTTCTCACTTTGGGTTTAATTTGCGCTTTTCCTGGTGTCTTAAGGTAAAGCTTAGATTGTATAGTTGAGAATGTCTTTCTTTTCTAATATAAGCATTTAATGCTGTGAATTCTCCTCTCAGTACTGCTTTAGCTGCATTCCACAATTCTTGACATGTTGTTTTTCACTTTCATTCCACACAAAATATGTCTAATGTCCTTCCGGGCTTCCTCTTTGTCCTGTTGGTGATTTAGCGGGGTGTGGTTGAATTTCCCAAGTAGCTGGTGTTTTCCAGCTGTCCTTCTATTGCTGATTTCTAGCTAACTCCATTTTCGTCAGAGAACATACTTTATGTGATTCTGGTTCTTTTAGTTTGTGCTTGTAAAGCATTGTTTTATGGCCCAGGATGTGGTCTGTCCTGGTAAACGTGAACTGCTTTCATCCGTCTCCTTCTCTAGCTTTTTCCCTGGCCCTGCAGAGTCAGAGCAGCCCCCATGGTAGAGGGACTGAGCTGTGAGAGTGGCCCCGCCATGAGGGGTCCTGCTGGGCTCCCCTGCTTCACTGCTATGTGTCAGGGACTATCAGCGACGCACTGTGTCTGTCTGTCTCCAACCTGCAGCAGTCAAATAAGGGGCATCCTCTGCCTGGGAAGCCCTGGTGTCTGTCTCCTGGCCCCTCTGGGCTCAGTGGAGGGCAGATGACGGTCTCCAGGGAGACAGGCTGAGGTGAAGCCCAGCTGAGGTGGGTGGGGCCTGTGGGATGGGTGGGACCATGTGGGTGGGCAGGACCCTGGAGAGGAGGGGGGCGGGGCCTCGAGTGGACCCTGAGGGCAGGGTCCCTGGGAGGCCTGTGCTCTGGCAGCTGGGAGTGGGATTCCCAAGCACTGGTACCTTGGTCCCTGGGGGCTTCCGGGGTTTGTGGTCTCAGGTTTCCTGTCTGCCCGCCCGTGGACCCACCCAGGCCACCTTCACCAGAGGGAGACCCTCTGCGGAGGGGTGCTTGGTCCAACAGTCTGGGGGTGCTGATGGGTGCCCCCTACGTGCAGGGACCCCGAAGATGGCTCCCAGCCTGGCTGGGCCTGGGCAAGGGCTCCTGGGATACGTGAGGGCCAGTCTCCATGAGTGACCAAGGTGCTGGGGTCAGAGAGCCCGCGGTCCAGCGGAGGCTGGGGCTGCTGCGGTTTGGGGCCTTCCTGGAGCATGAGAAGGCGTCGGAGTGCACGGTCACTGCTGAGCCCGTCTGTGCCCTTTGCAGGTTGTGCAGCCTGACCTTGAAGAAGCTGGTGGTCTTCAAGGAGCTGGAGAAGGAGCTCATCTCGGTGGTGATTGCTGTCAAGATGCAGGTGAGGGTCTGCCTGTGTCACTGGCCTAGGGCCACGAGGATGCCTGTGTTGCCCAGGAGATGAGAGGGGCACAGCTGCACCAGCAGCTGGACCCTTGACTGTGCAGGAGGCCCCACCCTCCCGGGCACAGCGAAGGGCAGGCCACCAGGGTCCCGGGATGAGGGGGAACGCAAGTGTGCTGAGCTCACCTGCAGACGGGCCCCATGCAGAAGCTGGGACAAACCCTCCCTGCTCCCCGCTCACCCCCCCCGCACTGCGTGCCCCTCGCCCGCCAGCCGTCCACCCGGGCCCAGCCTGGCTGTGCTCACCTCTCGCTCCCAGGCCATAATACTCCATGTCCCTTGGGCCTCACAGGTCCTTCTTTCTGCCTTTGGACAAGTGTCGGTGTTTCAGGGGGACCCAGCTGCCCCAGCGCTCAGCGCCCCCTTCCCTAGCAGCCCTGGAGGAGGGCCCCATTAGCCGTGCGAGCTGCCTTTTGGTGGCCCCGGAGGTGGGACGTGGGTCTCAGGCCCGGGCTGTGCCTCGGCAGGGCCCTCCCTCCCCCCGCACTGCTCACACGTGGCTTTATGTGGCAGCTCCTGGGAGTGGGGTGCCCTGGGCTCAGCCCCTCGGCTGGGGCCCAGTGGGTACGGAGGCCTGTCCTGTTAGGACCCCCAGACCGTCGGCACCACACAGGGCGGGGGTCCTGCTTCTCCCCCAGCCCCAGGCTGCTGGAGCCCAAGCTTGCGGCTGGCGTGGGTGCTCTGGACCTGGCCTGTGGCTCCTCGTGAGGCTCACCAGGGCCTCCTGGCCGGACCTCCAGGAGCAGCTCGTGGGCCTCGGGGCCAGGCTTTCCTCCAAACTGGGAGCTCAGGTTGGAGCCCAGCAGGCGTGAGGCCCGCCCTTCCCGGTCATTTGCCGTCACCAGAAAAGCAGTACACTGTTGAACAAAGACCCGAAGAAGTGCTCTTCCCCACCGACGGGGCTGCCGCTCTCAGCGTGAAGCAGGCTGTGCCCGGCTGCACACCTGGGACGTGGGAAGATGCCCGCATGAGAACCAGCCCCGCCGGCCATGCTCTGGGCCTCCTGGCTCGGGAGGGGTCGATGGCACTCCGGGCCCTCAGAACAAGCTGGTTTACCCATCCCTGGCCTCTGAAACCAGCACTGTGGACTCTGACACGACCGGCGCCCCTGCGCTCTGGCCCCGTTCCTCCAGCTGCCCGTCTCTGCGGTCCTGCCCCGGACCCCGTCATTATCGAGAACTCGGCCTCTGGTCAGGGTCCCAGGCCTCTTGGAGCCCCCCACTCCTCCAGCTTGCCCGAGTGCCCCCGTCGCCTGGGCCCGCGCCCCCAGTTGGCAAACACTCAGCTCCTTGCCTGCTTCTCCTGGGGCATCCTCTCCTGCCTGGGTCACCTGCGTTTCACACGGGTGACCTCAGCTGCCCCCCGCCCCCCGGCCCCTGTGTCCTGACTCCCAGAGGAAGCAGGCGAGCCGGCCTCCCTCGCTGACCCGAGTCTCCGTACGTGTATTCACTGCTGCCCCCTCGCCCATCTGCGCGTGGGTCCTCCTTGCCCGGGCACGGGCCTATCAGTTCAGGTCCTGACCTGGATGGGATCAGACGTTCAGGGCACTGGGGGGAAACAGCTGTGAGGGACAGAGGGGAACGGGCCAGGGGGTGGGGAGAGCACCAGACCGCACACGGGGAGCCTGCCCCCGGGAGAGCTAGGGCTGGGGGAGGACCGGCAGGAGGGCCCCTCGGCACACTCCGTGCTGGGAGCAGCTGCGGGCAGCACGGCCTTGGCACCAACGCCGTGTGCAAGCAGAGGGCAGTGTCTCCAGCAAGGCTTCTTAGCCACTCGGCCACCCCGCACTGCTGGGTTCAGGCTGAGGGGCCCCACACGCCCCTCCCCGTCACTCCCGTCAGCTCACACGTCTGTGCGGCTCACGTCTTTGTCCTGGACCCACACCCCACTCCCACTCTCACCCCTTCCTCTGCACCCCTCATCTTGGTGAGATGCCTTGGGAGCTCCCGAGGCCACCCCTGGCCTCGTCAGCTGCGTGGTAACCTCTGCTCTCCAGCCTGACTCTGTGAATCTGGCTCCTCGTGGGGCCCCCTGGACGTGGGCTCACGGGGTTTGTCCTGCTGTGTCTGGCTTCCTGCACTTAGTGTAACATCTCCAAGGCTCGTCCATGTTGGGAGACCTAGTTTTAAAACAATACTATCATGAACATCATGAATCCATTTGGAACTTATTTTGGTACGAGGTTTGAGGTTGGGACCTGTGGGGGGATTAATTATTTTTTTAAATTAATTGATTGATTGATTTTTGGCCATGTTGGGTCTTTGTCGCTGCGCGCGGGCTTTCTCTAGTTGCGGCGAGAGGGGGCTACTCTTCGTTGCGGTGCGCGGGCTTCTCATTGCGGTGGCTTCTCTTGTTGTGGAGCACGGGCTCTAGGCATGTGGGCTTCAGTAGCTGTGGCGCGTGGGCTCAGTAGTTGTGGCTCGTGGGCTCTAGAGCACAGGCTCAGTAGTTGTGGTGCACGGGCTTCAGTAGCTGTGGTGCGTGGGCTCAGTAGTTGTGGCTCGCGGGCTCTAGAGTGCAGGCTCAGTAGTTGTGGCGCACGGGCTCAGTTGCTCCGCGGCATGTGGGATCTTCCCAGACCAGGGCTCGAACCCGTGTCCCCTGCATTGGCAGGCGGATTCTTAACTGCTGCACCACCGGGAAGCCCCCGGGACCTGTGTGTTTTATACAGATGATTCACCACCCATGTATCACAGCCATTTAGTGATTAGCTTTTCTTGCCGACCTGAAGGCTCCTTATTACACACTGTTTGTTTTTACATGTGTCTGTGTGTTTTCTGAATCTAGTTCTAGGCTTGTACTGCTTTCTCTGTCCTTGTGACGGTGCCGCTGGGCTTTAATGACTGACCTTTGCACCCATTCTGCTCTCAGTGGGGCGGGGGGCAGTCGTGCTTTCCCAGGAGCGTGTGGCTTCTCGCACACCTGCTTGTCCAGCTGCATCTCTTGCTGCATCTCCATCCTGCAGCTGCGTGAAATTTGGCAGTGGCTGTTCTCAGCCTCCTCTCTCACAGCTTAGCACAGACTTCTAGAGGAGGACTCGGGGGTCAGAGGATATGGGCTCTTCTAAGGCTCCGGATAAATCTCCCCGCGGGGCCTTTGGGAATCACACGCGCTCGGGCCTCACCCCCACCATCTGCAGGTCTTTGCCTGACAGTCTGAAGAGAACTGACAAGCCGACATCTTCGCAGTTTCATTTTAAGATGCCTTCTTCTGAACTAGGAGGTGTCTTGTTCTTTCCCAGGGCTCCAAGCGGATCCTGAGGTCCCACGAGATCGTGCTGCCCCCCAGTGGACAAGTGGAAACTGACCTGGCGCTGACGTTCTCCCTGCAGGTGGGCCTCCGGGGGACCCCCCACCCTCACCCTTCCCGCAGCCCCTGTGGCTACAGAGGCCCCTCTCCCACAGGGCTCGCTCTCCGAGGTTAGAAATGTGCTTGCTTATTAGGTCGAGCCTCTCGTCGCATTCCCTTGATGAAGAGAACGCAGTGAGGCCAAAACTCAGATGATCGGTTTAGGTCGCCTCATTCCTGTGTTTAGAAAAGACGGGGGAGCGGGGGCTGAGGGAAGCTACTCAAAAAAGCAACATTGTTTAAAAAAAGAAAAAGAAAGATGGGGAGGAACCTATGGAAACTTGGTGTCGCGAGTTCAAACCCCGCGGGAGTATTATTTTGGGGTGTGCTGGTGGTGAACGTGGGCTGTTTAGACCGGGACCCCCCCCCCACCGTGTGAAGCAGAGGCCCCCCGGGTGGGGGGCGTGAGTAGATCAGCTCTCCCCGACCCCCAGCCTCCTCACCCCACCCCCACCCCCGCGTCTCTTTGCATAATTAAGATCTGCGTTATTTAAATTCAGTGGATGTAGTTCTGGCTGAATACACTTGCTGTATTTAGTATCAGTGCTTTTCCGATACATTAAACTCCTCCATTCTCCCTGTGAGCGTGGAAGACAGGGCCGCGCTTTGGCGAGTCTGTGAGAACCCTGCCCGTCCACCTCTGCCCTCCCCCAAGAGCACCTCACCGGGCTGTGCCTGGCTCCGCTGGAGCCCAGACCCACAGCAGCTTTTGGGGTTTTTATTATTTTTATTTTTTGGCCATGCCCCGAGGCATATGGGATCTTAGTTCCCCGGCCAAACCCACACCCCCTGCAGTGGAAGGGGGGGGGGTCTTAACCACTGGACCACCAGAGGACTCCCCGGGAGTCAGGTTTACTGAGTATAATTTCCAAAACGTATGGTTCACTGTTTTTAAGTTTACAGCTTTGTGGTGCACAGGTATGTAACCGCCACCGCAGTCAAGGTGGAGGGCAGTCCCATCGTGCCCCAGCTTTTAAAGGAGGTTTTTATTTGTGCACCTTGAGGAAGCGTGCACGTCTGCTGTGTGCACACGAGCTCTGCAGTGTGTAAGAGCCCTGCAGTCCCACGAGCAGGCGCAGGCGGCCTGGACCTGGAGTGCTGGGTGGGCACGGCCCGCTGGACTGCCAGGCGGAAGCACCGCTGAGCAGTTACTGCATGTCCACAGATGCGCAGACCCCTCCCGAGGGCCTGGCCATGTGGCACACATCTGCCACCAGGGGCTGTTCCTGGCGACCGAGGCCCTTGATGACCAGCAGGGAGGGAACCCTGGGGCTCGGGTACGTGAGGCCTCGTGGGTGTCGGTGGGCGTGGCTGCCTTCATTGCTGTGGCCCCCCCCCTCCCGCAGTACCCCCACTTCTTGAAAAGAGAAGGCAACAAGCTTCAGATCATGTTGCAGCGCAGAAAGCGGTACAAGAACCGGACGATCCTGGGCTACAAAACGCTGGCGGCTGGCTCCATCAACATGGCCGAGGTTAGGGTGGCTGCGCGGCGGCCAGACCTCCCTCCTGCGCCCCCGGGGGGCATCCCTCCAGGCGCCCTTGCCCCACGCTGGCCCTCCTGGACGTCCTGCTCGGTGGGACGGGGGCTCCCTGGGGTGGGTGGACACGTGCTGCTGTGGGTCAGGGGCTGCCAGCTCGCCTTTTTTAACTTGGCTTTTTCACTGATGGTGATAGGTGATGTTACTTTTCTCAAAATTCTTACTTTCTTACTTGACTAAGGAGTTGCCCACCCCCAACTAAGCCCCCCCAAATTAAAAAAGAATCTGGTTCATAAAACCCCAGCATCTAGATGTGATCAGATGACCCAAAAGGCAGCTTCTAAAACGCAGAGGCACGCATTCGCTGGGTTATCATGACGAGACCCCATGAAGGTGAATGGCTTGGGCGTCTGGGACCAGCGCGGGGCTCAGGCCGGCACCGGGCGGGGGACGCAGGGGGGCTCTGCCGCTCTCCCCAGTTTATTTGATTATTTCATGATCAGAACGGCCGCAGGGCCTCATCATCCTGGTGGGCCAAACCTGGTGCATGTCAGCTCCGCTTGCACTGGGGGCCCGGCAAGCTCTGGCTTGCACTGGGGGCCCGGTCCTCCTTGGTCCCCCAGGGACACAGGTTCCTGGGGTTGAGTCCCGAGAGTCGGTGGCTATGCCTGGACTGGCCCCTGCGTGGCTTCACACCCTGCTCGCTGCCGCCGACCCTCCTCCCTGATGGCCTCCAGTCCTTAGGGGCGGGGCCTGGCTGACCTCCCAGCCTGGCCCGGTGTGCTCCCTCCCAGCCCGTCCACCCTGCTCCCGTGTCTCCTCTCTTGGCCTGTCCGCTGGCCCCCTGTCCTCGTGTCCTCCTGCACCGCCCCCTGCCACCGTGCTTGCCCTGCGGAGTGCACCCCCTGTCGTCACCGCCAGGGGAAAGCCCACCCGACCCCCAGCATGTGCCCCCCCGCAGGGTGAGGCTGGTGAGGCCTCTAGAACCGCGCCCTGCCCACAGGTGATGCAGCACCCCTCCGAGGGCGGCCAGGTGCTGAGCCTTTGCAGCAACATCAAGGAGGCCGCGGTCAAGGTGGCCGAGATCTGGATCTTCTCCCTGTCCAGCCAGCCTATCGACCACGAGGACAGCACCATGCAGGCCGGCCCCAAGGCCAAGTCCGCCGGTGAGAGCGGCTGCAGGCAGCGCTGCTGTCACGGGTGCCGCCTCCTGGCCACTGGCCCGTGGGCTCGAGAGGTTGGGGAGGGGATGTGAGGGTCTGCGGCTACTCTCTGGGCTGCGGGCGTGTCAGCCCTGCCTGCGCGCTGGGACACGGTCAGGAAGCAGGTCATGGGGTCGACCATGGTGCTTTGCAGGGTCTGGCACGGTCGTGGTGTGGGCTGTCACCTCCATCGCAGTTGGGGTCACCATCTCCCCTGAGGCGAGGGTGGGCCAGTGGGGACCTAGTCGAGCAGGAGACCCAGTTTGAGCCCTGTGACGGGCAGAAGGGCTGGGGGCCACGGTGGGGGGCTACAATGTGCAGCCCCTGCCCACTCGACAGTCCATCTGCCGCGTGTGGGGCTGTGTCCTCGCGGCTCCCCCGCACACCGGGGGCGGGGGGCAGTCACTGGGGCGCCACCTTATTGCTGGGACACGGGCTGGAACGTCGAGGCGCCCTCCCTTCCGTCTGCTCACCCCGCAGATAACTACTCCGAGGAGGAGTACGAGAGCTTCTCCTCCGAGCAGGAAGCCAGCGACGACGCCGTGCAGGGGCAGGTAACACAGGGCCCTGGGGGCGCCAGCCTCGAGGCTCCCAGCGCCCCGTGCCCGGCCCCTACCAGACCCCCAGCAGCTGTGCAGCCCGCCGTGGACGGGCCCAGGCCCCCCCCAGAGCCACTGTTGCCAGGGTAGCAGGGGGCATAGAGGGCTGGGAGCCTGGTCCCCGTCCCCGGGGCTGGAGGGTGTCAGCAGACGCGCTGGGACGCCCAGGAGACCAGGCCCTTCCCCAGGCCGCCCAGGGAGGCCGCCCGTCCACGTGGGTCGGCCCTGGGCCAGGCGCACAGCAGGCAGGGCCAGGGTCCCACGTGTACTGAGGGTGGCCTGGCCCCAGGTGCCACGTGTCTCTGCAGGATTTGGACGAGGATGACTTCGACGTGGGGAAGCCCAAGAAGCAACGGCGATCGATAGTAAGAACGACGTCCATGACCAGGGTCGGTGGAAACTGGTTTTACTAACACTGGGGAAGGGCAGGGGGTGGGGGCCCGGGGTGGGGGCCGGGTGGAGCCCTCGGGAGGGGCGGGTCAGGACGTGAGGCAGCCTGCCCTGGGATCACATGGGCACACACGCTGTCCCCTGAGCCCAGCCCTGTGGCTTCTTCAGAGGCCCAGTCTCTTCCCCAAATACAGCGTGAAGGCGGGGAGACCCCATGCCATGGCCTTGCCCTGGGAGGGGGGCTGTGGCCTACAGCCCAGAGGACAGGGGGCAAGGCCACTCTTGGAGAAGAGCAGAGGGCCGGTCCCCTGCCGCTTGGCCCAGACACGCCCAGCGTGAGGCCAGCCCCCGCCCTCAGCTCTGCTCTGTGCCCAGGGGTTTGGAAGGGCTGCCAGGCTCCTCCTTTAGGAGGGAAGTCCAGGCAGGGGCCGTGGCCCATCATGAATCGTCCAGCCCCGGTGCCAGAGCTCCTGGGTGAGCTCACAGTGCCGAGCCACTCTGCCCTGCGGCCCCAGGCCAGGCCAGCTCGAAGGGAGACCCGGGAAGCCCCGGTGCTGATGGCCCAGCCCAGCCCCAGAGACCACTGCCCCCCCGGCCATGCTGGGAGACCGTGGGCTGGTCCCCGTATACCGGGTGACGCGCGTGTTTTGGACCGTGGTGTGGAGGCCCGCATGCTGCTGTGACAGTACCTGTTTGAGCCTCAGGTCCAGGACCCGAGGCCCAACTACTGTGGAGGGGGCGTGGGCCTCCTTTTGGGTGGCCTCGGTCGGAGGCCAGTGGCCAGGGCAGCACCAGGAGCAGATGGGCTCGGGCCCCGATGTGCCCTGACCGCGCCCTAGTCCCGAGGAGGGAGGGCGGGGGCCTCACTGGCACAACCATAGATGCGCCCTCCCTGCGGCTCCCCTTCCCGGCTCTGAGGCTGACAGCCCCTCCCTCTCTGGGTCCATTTCTTAGTCTGACCACAGCCGTGGTTTCCGATGCTTGTGAAAACACTACTGTTGTTAAAGTGCCGGCAGCCGTGTTCAAGTTCGTAGGTGCTGCCGCGTGTTTGAGCTGTGCCCCCCGCCGGCTGAGGCCGCCCTCACGGTGCAGCCCGGTGCCGGCCCCACTGTGTTCTCCGGGAAGCGGCTCCAAGGGCTCTGATGCCGGCCTGCTTGTCTCGCAGCAACAGAACTTCAAGCAGAAGGTCGTGGCCCTGCTGCGGAGATTTAAAGTTTCCGACGAGGTGAGTGCGCAGCCCCGCCCCCCGTGGCAGCCCCGCATCCAGTCGGCGGAGGGCTCTGGAGGCCAGTGCCGGCGGATCCCGCTCTGCTGTTCGCTGCCCCCGTGGCCCTCTGGACGTCACTGCCTTCTCCAGGAGCGAGGGTGATGGTGGCGCCTGCCCCGGGGACGCTCGAGGGGCAGGCAGGGCCGCGGGCGATGCCTGCTGTGTTTCTTGACAACTTGCTCTGAACAGACCTGGAGGAGAGCGGAACATTGTCTGTGGGGGGTGTGACCACGGGTTTCTGTGTTTTGTGTTTTTTTATCAATCAACTTGATTTTATAGGGCGGTTTTAGGTTCACAGCAAAACTGAGTACAGAGTTTCCATGTGCCCTGTCACCCCACACACTGCCTCCCCATGATCAACATACTATGTTTTAAAGTTTCTTCTTTTAGCTTTTTTCTAGTCTCCAAATGATGACTTTGTGTAACTGATAACCAGAAAAAAAAGAAAATCTTTTTTTTTTAATGTGATCAGAGGAAAATTAGTCCCCAGGTTCTGGACCCACCCAGGAGAGGTGGTATTTAAGTATCGAAGCCCCAAGACATCGTTATCACATGTGTCATGATGACCCGTAAAGCGAGCTGTGTGCTTCCCGGAAGCCACGGCTGTGCGTCCACGCGCGGTGGTGGGGCATCCTCTTGCAGCAGCTCTTAGCGGGTCAGCTGCTCGAAATGGGCCCGGCTCAGCCACGGTCCTTCCCACACTGACCTACAGCGTCAACATGATTCCTATCAAATCACCAGCTGCCTTTTTGCAGAAACCAACCAGCTAGTCCTGAAACTTATGTGGAAATGCAAGGGACGCAGAAGCAACAAAACAATCCTGAAAAAGCACAAGTTGGGGCTTCCCTGGTGGCGCAGTGGTTGAGAGTCCGCCTGCCGATGCAGGGGACACGGGTTCGTGCCCCGGTCCGGGGAGATCCCACATGCCGCGGAGCGGCTGGGCCCGTGAGCCAAGGCCGCTGAGCCTGTGCGTCAGGAGCCTGTGCTCCGCAACGGGAGAGGCCACAACAGTGAGAGGCCCGCGTACCGCAAAAAAATAAAAAATAAAAAAGCACAAGTTGGAGGACTCACCTGTCCATTTTCAAAACTTACCTAAAGCTCCTGTCATGAGACTGTGACGGGTCAATGAAGTAAGGTTAAGAGTCCAGAAATAAGTTCTTCTATTTATGATCGGTTGATTTTCGACAAGATGCGAAGACCATTCAGTGGGGAGAAAAACAGCCTTCTCAGCAAATAGTGCTGGAACGATTGGGTATCTGCACACAAAAGAGTGAAGCTGGACCCCTACCTCACGCCACAGCCTACAAAAACTAACTCAAAACGGGTCAAAGATCTAAATGTACGAGCTAAAACTAGAGACCTCTTAGAAAAAAACAGGGGTATTTGTGATCTTGGGTCAGGCAATGGTTTTTTAGATAATGACACCAAAAGCATGAGCAAACGAAGAAAAAATAGGTAAGTTGGACTACATCAAAATTTAAACCTGCTGTGCTTCCAGTACCATCAAGGAAATGAAACAACAGCCCACAGAATGGGAAAAATTTTTTGCACATCATATATCTGGGGCTTCCCTGGTGGTGCAGTGGTTCAGAATCCCCCTGCCAACGCAGGGGACACGGGTTCGAGCCCTGGTCTGGGAAGATCCCACATGCTGCGGAGCAACTAAGCCTGTGCGCCACAGCTACTGAGCCTGCGCTCTAGAGCCCTCGAGCCACAACTACTGAGCCCACGTGCCACGACTACTGAAGCCCGCGTGCCTAGAGCCCGTGCTCTGCAACAAGAGAAGCCACCGCAATGAGAAGCCCGCGCACCGCAACGAAGAGTAGCCCCAGCTCGCCACAACTAGAGAAAGCCCGCGCGCAGCAACGAAGACCCAACACAGCCAAAAATAGATAAATCAAATAAATTTTTAAAAAAATCATATATCTGATAAGAGACTTGTATCCAGAATACATAAAGCACACTTACAACTCAAAAACAGAACAATGTAGTTAAAAAATTAATTGTCCACTTTAAAAATTGGGCAAAGGATCTGACTAGATAGTTCTCCAAAGAAGAAATACAGACAGCCAATCAGCCCGTGAAGAGATGCTTGGCATCTCTAGTCTTTGGGGAACACAGATCAGAACCACAGACTCCTCTTAATACCCACTAGGGCGGCCGTCACCAGGAACACGGAAGATAAGTGTCGACGAGGCTGTGTAACAGTGGGAACCCTCACACGTGCTGGAGGGAACGGAAGCGGTGCAGCCACTGTGGAGAACAGGCCAGCGGTGCCTTGGAAGGCTTGCCAGGCACCCAGCACCCACTGCTGAGTACTTCCCTACGAGAGATGGAAACACGTCCACACGTTTAGCACGTCCACTGATAAACAGTCACAGGAGCTTCACCTGTAGTGCAGACGCTGGGCGCATCGCCCTGTCCTCCACCGGCCGTTGGTCAGACATACTGTGACCCCTCCCGTGGGTGGCCCACTATCGAGAAGGGGCAGGCTGTGGGCAAACACACTTACACACACAAACACACACACACACACAC
Organism: Delphinapterus leucas; assembly: GCF_059928025.1. Lineage (NCBI taxonomy): Eukaryota > Metazoa > Chordata > Mammalia > Artiodactyla > Monodontidae > Delphinapterus > Delphinapterus leucas. The sequence continues at coordinate 181,021,413 of NC_143130.1, forward strand.
ACGTCACGCTGAGTGAGGGGAGGCTGCACGCGGAGCAGTTCCATTCATGTGCCATCCTGGGAAAGGCCCGGTGCACGGGGCTGGGTGGGGGGACCGTCGGGGGCAGGGGGTGCCTGGGGAGGGAAACCTTTTACATCCTGATTGTGGTGGTGCCACACCACAGCACACACTGTCATAGCACCGCTTGGTGCTCTAAAGGGTGCATTGGGGTGTTAAAGCTTCCGAGGCTGGGGAGAAGAGCCCCCTGCGCAGCGCCCGGGTGACCAGAGGTCCCCAAGGGACTGGCTGGTGGCACAGGCTGGAGGAGGGGTGCTGGGCGGCCGTGCGCCCTCCTCCCGTCTGTCCCTCAGGAGCCCCTTCCCACCGGGCCAGCCTCACACCTCTGATCCCACGTAGGTCCTGGACTCGGAGCAGGACCCTGCAGAGCATGTCCCCGAGGTGGAGGAGGACCTGGACCTTCTGTACGACACGCTGGACATGGAGAACCCCAGTGACAGTGGCCCCGACATGGAGGACGACGACAGCGTCCTCAGCACCCCCAAGCCAAAGCTCAGGTGGGCACAGCCACTGGCCGGCGTATGCCACCACGCTGGGACACAGTGGACACGGCCGTCTGCCTTCAAAGCCGGAGGTCGGCAGAGGCCAGCCCAGGAGGAGGTCCATCTGGGGGGTCGTCCGGGCCGGAGGGAAAGGTGGTTTGTGAGAAAGCAGGCCCTCGGGGGTGCAGGCTCTGGGGAGGGGAGAGCAGGAGCCGCAGACCCCAACGGTGCCCCAGGTCTGCGGTGCTTCCAGAGGTGAGAAGTGGCGAAGTGACAGGGTCCAGTTTGTATCTGGAAAAGGTCTCTCTGGGATCTGCTGGGAGCAGCTCCGGTCATCCCTGCAGGAGGCCGTGGTGCTGGGGCAGGAGGGGGGCGGGCCGGGAAGTTGTGTGGAAGGCGGGCCCTGGGCGGGGGGTGGGGGGGATGTGGGCTGGGGAGGGGGTGCTGGCTGGGCATCACAGGAGGGGACCGGTGAGCATGGGCCCACAGGGCTCTCCGTCCGACGCGGAGTCGAGGGGCGTGCTGGGGCCACCCCCCAGGGGCACGGGTGCGGTGTGGCTGGTGCTGGAAGGGAGCCTGGGGGACAGGTGATGCGGGCGCTGATGCCCGGCCTGGTGGAGAGAGCGCACGGGTCTGAGTCCGCCTCAGGAGCCAGTGGGGCTGGAGGGGGTCCAAGTCAGGCAGAGAGGTATGTGGACTGGTTGGTTTTTAAACTTAAAACAAGCATAAGTCAGACACAGGGAAGCACACACGAGAAAGGGGTGGCCATGCTGTCACCTGCCCTCTGGCTCCCGCTGCAGCCTCGCACGCCCACCTCCCAGTGCAGCGTCCCCAGCTGCTGACCAGCGACCTTTGACTCAACTGCCCAGTTACCCTCCTCTGGGAGGTTGGAGACTGTGGGCTCAAGTCAGGGTGTCGGCCACTGGCCTCCTGGGGGCTCAGCCAGGCGGCTGCAGGACGGGGCTCCTGCCTCCCTTCTACCTGCTGCCCCCTCCACCTTTAAGGCCAGCACGGTGGTCGTGTCCCTCGGTATTTGCCCCCCGACCCCTCTCTGCCTTCAGTTGGAGAAGATCTCTGCTTTTATCAGCCGCCGTGATTGCCTCGGTGCCCGGCTGACCCGGGCCGTCCCCGCCTGTAGCTCCCTCCATAATGTTAGCTGTGCCTGTAGGGCAAGCCCTGGCCAGCCCGCGTCCCAGTCCTGAGGCTGAGGCGTGGCGTCTCAGGCCTGACCCTCCTGCCACGCACCGTGGTCCCGCCCCACGTGGCTTCGTCACCAGACACTGCGTGAGTCCCGTCCCTCGTTCTAGCTTGACCTTCAGCTCCTGCAAGCTGGCTGTGGGTTCCCCACCCGACAGGCCTCCAGCCCGGGTGTCAGGTGCAGCTGTCAACGTGTGCCGCTGGCCACCCCGCCAGGGCTGAGGCCGAGAGCAGATGGGGTCTTGGGGCACAGGTCTGCTCAGCTGCTCTCAGGCCCTCGGTGTCCTCGCCTGTGCCATGGTCCTCAAGGGTGGGGGCCCTGCTGCGCGTCTGACCCCGCCAGGCGCAGTGGCTGCGCCTTCAGCTGGGGGAGGTACTGGAGAATAACGCGCTCTCCGTCCGCGCCACCCAGGCCGTACTTCGAAGGCTTGTCCCACTCCAGCTCGCAGACAGAGATCGGGAGCATCCACAGTGCCCGGAGCCAGAAGGAGCCTCCGAGTCCGGTGAGCGGCCCGGAGCCAGGCAGCCCCGTGCTCCCACTGGGGTCCTCAGGTGGGGGTGGGGCGCACCCTGATCCTTCCTGTCTGTCTGAGACCCTCGAGGCAGCTTGCACATTGGTGCTGGACCGACCCAAGGCCAAGCATGCTCCTGGTTTCTGGTGTGGCCCGGGTCCCCCTGCCAGGTTCTAGGTGACAGTCGTGGGGTGACCCTGAACCCGCAGTCCAGGAAATCCTGGCCAGTCTCCCCAGGCTGCCTCCAAGCCCAGAACCCCCTGCCCAGAGGTGAGCCAGCCTCGGTGCCATGGTCGGACACAGCCTGATTCCCTCCCGTCTCGTCCACACAGGCTGACGTGCCCGAGAAGACGCGGGCCCTCGGAGGGAAGCAGCCAAGTGACAGCATCTCCGATTCCGTGGCCCATGTGAGCAGGCGGGGCCACGTTCACGGGTGCCAACAGAGAGCCCACTTATGTGCTGCCTCTAGGGGTCTGATCCCTGACCGGCAGGTCCTCCTGCTTCCGCCACCCAGAACCTGTGCACAGAACCACGAAGGCGCCCCTGAACTCACCCCCACCCCAGGGAGGGGGCCCGGTTTCACCCCATGCCAGGGGAACGGTCAGGGACCCCCGGATTCACCCCACTCCAGGGGGACAGTCAGGGCCCCCCGGATTCACCCCACCCCAGGGGGACGGTCAGGGCCCCCCAGATTCACCGCACCGCAGGGGGATGGTCAAGGCCCGCCCTGGGTTCACCCCAGCTCTGGGGGGCAGCAGGCGTCCCCACGCTTCCCTGTCAGGCACGGCCCGTGAACACCACGGCTGGTTCCTGCTGCCCTTGTGAGGGGTCTTAGGTCCAGAGGAGGTTTGGGGAGGGTTGGTGCTGGTCTCCCGGTGGCAGCCAGGACTGGGAGCCCTGTGGTTGGAGGGTGAAGTCAGCTCGCTTCCCAGGGCAGCACGTGGCCGTGTCCACACGCAGGGAGCCACCAGACCAAGAGAGGTCTAAGCAGCCTCACCCAGACCAAGGCCCCTCTGGCACAGGAGCGCATGGCCGAGAGGAGGCCCCGGAGGGGCGTGCGTTCCCGACCAGCGCCATTCTCTGTCCATCAGAGCGCACCCGCGCCGGGGGAGCAGCCAGCCCAGCCCGAGGACAGCCCGGAGGTGGAGACCTCTGCCCTGGACATGTTCACCGAGAAGCTGCCACCCAGCGGGCGGATCACCAAGACAGAGTCTCTGGTCATTCCCTCCACCAGGTGACTGGCCGCCCGGGGAGGCCATCAGGCCGGCGATGCCTGTGTGGGCCAGTGTGGGAGGGACCGTCTGACCGGATGAGCGTCATCTGGGAAGCACTCAGGTCTCCAGGCCCGTCCTGGGGGGTCCACATTGGACCCCCACCCCCCATCCGCACCGAACTAGCCGCCTGCAGGTCTGACCGGGCCGAGGTGTGGCTGCCTGCTCCAAGGGCAGGGGAGGTCCCGCTGTCCTTGACTCACGTTCTCCTGGACCAGGGACTGTACGAGTGGAGCAGGGCTTGTGCTAGGTGCCGGAGCACGTAGGGTGTGCCCTGCTGAGCCCACGTGTGCTGCGCTGGGAGAGCTGGACCCAGCGGCTGTGTGGACGAGCACAGCAGCCCTCACGGAGTGTGAGAGGGTCCAGCACAGGACGTCTGTGGGGTGGGGGAGGGGGTGGCAACTGGGCCGGGGTCCCGAGGACCCTGCCTCCCAGAGTGGGTCATGTAATTGGGTGAGCGCTGCATCAAAAGCTGGGGTCTGAGTTGCAGTGACCTCAGGTGGCTTCCTGGTGGTGGACGAACCTTCTGGGTCCCTCACGTGCCCTCTTCCCCTCCCCCACCTCGGTCAGGTCCTTGCTTCGGCTCTGCTGCTCCTTCCTTGGGCACCCACCCTCGCCCTCTGAGCTGCCCTGTGTGGTCATCTCCCACCTCCCCCACCCCCGCCCCTGGCTGCAGTTGGCCACATGCCCACCACTGCCTCAGGGCCTCAGATCCCACCCCACAGCTCGCTGCCCCCTGGAGGGCCACAGAGCCGGCGTCGGCCTCCGCCCCGCCCTCTCCCGGGGCTGCGGTCCCGTGCAGCCGACGCTCAGCACGCTGCATCAGGCCTTACGCCCCGATTTTCAAGTGTGGTACCCCACAGATCAGCCCTCACTGCCCACCGCCTGCCCGCCACCCCACGCAAGTCTACTCACAGAAACGAGAAACAAAACCCAGCATTAATATGGCATTTGGTGTTGAAACCCCCAGCCTAGCTTTTCACCCGATGGCAGCCCTTGCCCTGGCGTGAGACCCAGCGGGACAGGCACCTCGAGCACCAGGGTGCCCTGTCTTATGTTTCTGTGACAGGAAGTTTCCAGAAGCAGTGGGTCTGGGCGCTGGCACTGGCCTGGCGGGGGCACACAGAGGCCTGTGTCAGGGGCGGGAGGAGCTCCAGGCCACCGGGCACCGGGCTGCACCAGGCTTGTGTCCCGGGCATGGGAGGTCTCAGTCCCCACAGGTGCCCCTCGGGCCCTCTGGGGTTGGTGGGCTGTGTGGCCTTCGGCCCTGCTGCCCGACAGCGCGCACCACGACCACCCTCAGCCGCCTCTGCTGCTGGGTGGCCCTTGCCTGGGGCAGCGAGTTCCTGCAGGCTGCCCCAGCCTGCCCCTTCCCCCGCAGGGCCGAGGGCAAGCAGGCTGGCCGCCGGGGCCGGAGCACATCGCTGAAGGAGCGGCAGCCGGCGCGTCCGCAGAATGAGCGGGCCAACAGCCTGGACAACGAGCGCTGCCCGGACACTCGGAGCCAGCTGCAGGTGGGTGCCCAGCCCAGGGCGGGGACCCTGGCCACCCCCGGCTGACCCAAGGCGGGCGGCTCCAAGGCGAGGGCGCCTGTTCTCTACCTGGAGGGCTTGTCGGGACAGCCCACTGCCGCTGCTGCTGCCGCCCCGCTGCCCGTGGGCTGCAGTGGCCCTGCGGCGCCTTCAGCCCCGTGGCCGCTGTCCACAGCGAGGCCATGTGTCTGAGCGCTCCCAGGTGGCTGCTGGAGAGGGAGTGGGCTGAGCAGGTGAGGGGCAGGCGCAGCTCCCCTCACACTGGGTTCGGCGGGCACTGTGTCTTCAGATCCCCAGGAAGACTGTGTATGACCAGTTAAACCACATCCTCATCTCCGATGACCAGCTCCCCGAAAACATCATTCTTGTCAACACCTCGGACTGGCAGGGGCAGGTGGGGAGGGGCGGCGCATCCTCCCCGCAGAGGGGAGGGGGGAGGGGGCGGCCCATCGTCCCCGCAGAGGGGAGGGGGGAGGCGGCGGCGCAGCCTCCCCGCAGAGGGGAGGGGGGAGGGGCAGCGCAGCCTCTGCAGGGTGGAGCGTCCAGGGGCTGGGCATCCACCTGCAGGATGCAGTGGCGGGGGTGTCTGGCCAGCCTTGCCTGTTTGAGGACCCTGACCGAGGCGCGCTCACAGGCGAGGCTGGTGGTGGGAGGCTCGGAGGCTCACCCTCCCGCGCCTCCCAGTTCCTCTCAGACGTCCTGCAGCGGCACACGCTCCCCGTGGTGTGCACGTGCTCTGCTGCCGACGTCCAGGCGGCCTTCAGCACCATCGTCTCTCGGATACAGAGATAGTGAGTCCCACACCCTCCGTGGCTGCCGCCCGGGAGCCCATGGGGATCTCTGCACCCCAGCGTTTTGTGTGGCTCCGTCCTGCCGATCCGCAGTCTTGCCAGAGCAGGGTGGAGAGCAGTGGCCCAGGCGGGAGCTTCCTCAGCGCTGGGGGAATCCTGGGCGGGTCTGGGGGGCCTGGGTTCCGGTGGCTCCATCAGCGTGAGCCGCGGGAGAGGCCGGGTGGAGGGGAGCAGGGGCGCCCTGGGGCCTCCCTCGGGCCCAGCGAGGACGGCCCTCGCGGCGGGGACGGCTCCCTGAGGCGTCTGTTCCCTCTCGTCCTGCCTGCGGGACCGCAGCTGCAACTGCAATTCCCAGCCCCCGACCCCCGTGAAGATCGCCGTGGCGGGAGCGCAGCATTACCTCAGCGCCATTCTGCGGCTCTTCGTGGAGCAGCTGTCCCACAAGACCCCCGACTGGCTGGGCTACATGCGCTTCCTCGTCATCCCGCTGGGTGAGGGGCGCTCTTGATTCCGCATGAGCCACGCGGGTGCCCGGCAGCGGTGTCCGCCCTCCGAGCGCCCGCAGGCCCCGCAACTTGGGCGACTCGATGTCGTCTTGGATTTGCTGTCAAAGTGCCAAGCAGGGGTTGGTTATTAACCTCTTAAAGTTATCAAAATCCCCTGCAAATCAAAACCAAAATCCCATTTTTCGGCTTACGCAATATGTTGCAAACAAATCTGTCTCCTGGAAAGGGCTGAGGTGTAGAGGAGACCCCTCCCCGCAGCGTGAGAGGCCGTCTGGTCTGCAGGACACACCTTGGTCCGGCCGAGTGATCTGTGTTCCAAGAAGGCCGAGAAGCCGCTTCCTTGGGGACCAGGGGTTGGGGGCCGAAGTGATCGGGGAGGCGCGGAACTGCGCGTGGGGTCCACACACGCTGACGCTCTCCCCTCGGCTCGCAGGCTCCCACCCGGTGGCCAGATACCTGGGCTCCGTGGACTACAGGTACAACAACTTCTTCCAGGATCTGACCTGGAGAGACCTATTCAACAAGCTGGAGGCCCAGAGCGCCGGTGAGGCCCAGGCCCCGGCCGTGCCCCTTGCGCCCCCGCCCTCGAGCCCACGTCACCACGCCCCCCCAGCCCTGGCGCCCACCCCACCAAGCCTCCGTGAGAACCCGAGTCATTCGCTGTCCCCTGAGATGCAACCTGTGTGTCTGCCTTTTTCTCAGGCCCCTCTGGGGCCTGAGCGCCTGGGAGGGAGGTGGGGTCAGCAGGCCGGGCCAGTGGAGCCTCGGCCAGGATGCTTCCCTTTGCCCACTGTGAGCCGCAGAGGTCCTTGAGGACCGGACCCCCGGGGAGGGCTCTTCAGGACTTGGACAGGCCTCGCTGCCCTCCCCAGGACCCCGTGAGGGTGGCGGCCAGAGGAGCCACTCAGCCGCCCCCAGCGTGGCCGCCTGGATTCGGGGTGCTGGGCGTGCAGCACCCCACGAACCCCTCCTGGTCTCCTCGTGCAGTGCAGGACACGCCGGACATTGTGTCGAGGATCACGCAGTACATCTCGGGGGCCAACTGCGCCCACCAGCTGCCCATCGCGGAGGCCATGCTGACCTACAAGCAGAAGAGGTACCTCCTGGGGCCTGGGCGGGTGTGGGGCGGCGGCAGCGACCCGCCGTCCCTCCGCGGTCTCGGCGGGCAGCCCGCAGTTCTCGCTGTCCCAGCTCCTCGGGTTGCTCATTGGGCTCTGCGGGAGGGAAGCCGAGCTGGGATCAGGGGGAGCCTGTGAGCCATCTGAGCAGCCCCCAGTTCTCCTCGACCACCGCACCCTTTCCCGACGCGCATCGGAGTTAGAATGAGCTAGTCGCTTTTTCTTTCTCGTTGTGTGTTGGGACTTCCGGTAGTAAAAGTGACAAGAATAGCAGTCCTGGTGCTTGGCCCCCAGCAGCAACCTGCTTTCTCCCGCCTGGGCACACGCTCCTCCAACAGCAGGGCTTCCTGGCAGGGAGACCCGTTTCTCACCCTGCCCAGTGCAGGACGGTGGTCAGGGGCCATGCCCAGGACGGGGTGGGGCTGGGTGCACAGGTTGGGGGATTGAGCGGCCCCTTAGCCAGCCCCCGGACAGAGGCGTCCGGGTGGGGAAGGGCAGGAATAGGCAGACCACAGCCGGGCTGATGAAGTATAGCTCCCCCGCTCCCGTCGGCGGGGGTGGGGTGGGGGTGGGGGGACGGGGCGGGGGGGACGGCGCACAGCTTCTTAAGGCGGAGGTAGAATCGAGCCAAAGCCTCTGCAGGTGCCCAGCGCACAGCCTAGCTCAAGGTTCCCGGCTCTTCCTCTGCGAGGGGCACGGGGACCACTGTGCTGGTGCCGTGCCTGGGGGTGCCTCGCCGCACCTGAGCATCTAGTAACGTCATGTTTTTCTCTTTGGTGGCTTTCTGAAAAGGAGAAAGAACTTTCATTTTGACTTTACCTTCAGGTACCGCTGTCCCTGGGGCCGCGCCCCCTTCCGCCCGCTGGCTGGTCTTTAAGGCTGTTTAGCAGGGTCAGCAGGTGGGCCCCGGTGCCCTGCCAGCTGCCCTAGCCAGGCCTGCACTCGGGCCCCCACCCGGCTGCAGCGACAAAAGCCTGCTGCCTGCAAGTCGCAGGGCAGGCTCTTTGTTTCAGTCCTGAGTTTGGGTTTAAGAAATGGCCGGTTGAACTTCTCCCTGAGTTGCTCCGTCTCTGAAGCCCGGCGGCGCTACCTCTTAAATTAGCAGCAGGGGCTGGTTTCACCCCGAGAGCTGCCGGGCGCGGCACCACTCTCCGACTGTGGGCCTTGCTCCCAGCACGTGGCGTCAGCAGCTGGGGGAGGATGGCGTTCATGCTGACCCTCCACGTGGGGGCGGTGGGGAGAGGGGATGGGGAGCTCGCTCCGGGTGGCGGCAGTGGTCAGTGGCCAGCTCCAAGCCCCCGCCACCCTGCACCCAGGCGGCAGAGAGCAGCTCCGGGCCGTGCTTACCTGGATGGGACCGCTGCACGCGGGCGAAGTGCTTGTCTCCCCCAAGGCGGCTCCACCCTCGGTTTGGCTGTCCGTTGGGAGCTGAGCTCCGGATGCTCCCAGAGTTGCCCTTTCGCACAGGGCCCCTGCCTGCCTGGCGTCCTGCACTGGGTCCCTCAGGGCGCTTCTCTGCCATGGGTCTCAGGTTATTTGCTCTCCTGGGAAAGCCCCCCAGGGAGGGTCCTTGGGTCCCAAGTGGCCTCTCTGCTGGGCCCTGGGACAGACCAGGAGGAGGGGTCTAAGCTCGTTGGACTGTCCTGCTAAACAAGCCTCAGGGGCTAGAGAAAGACCAGCCGTGGTGTGCCCTGCTGACCCCTCGGGCTGTCCTGTGGGCCTGCGCCGGCTTCCCTCCCCTCCCCGCCCCCCCCCCACCCTTAGCCAAGGCGCCAGGAGTCCGCGGCCTGCTTCGCTGCCTGGGCCACAGCTTCTCGACTGTGCTGCAGTTGGTGCTCGTGAGCCTCGAGCCGGGGCTTAGGAGACCCTGAGCCTCCTCCATGCCTCGTGCCCCCGCCTCCGCGTTACAGTGGTGACACCGGCATGGGGGGTCGGGTGGGGGCTCCGGATGCCCTGGGTGGAGCCCTGTGAAGGCAGCGTGCCATCCACGCTTGGAGCCCGGGGCTGGAAGCGCAGCAGGTCGGCCTTTGCCTGCTGTGACAGAGAACAGGCTGCTGTCCACCTGGAGGGGTCATGAGACCCAGGAGAGGATGGGCAGCGGGCACGGCCCTTCTGGTCCCTCTCCAGCCCAGGCCCCGTGAGGGCACCTGCAGGGAGGAGCCTATCTGCCCAGCGCCAGCTCCCGGCCTGGGCTCGGGCCCGCCGTTGGTCCCCCCGGGCAACCGCTAGAGGGCTTCCCAGCGCCTCTACACCAGCCTCGTGTGGGCTGCGCCCCCTCAGCCTCCAAGCCCCCCCCCCACCTCAAGTGGAGGCACGCTACACCTCCCCCCATGTGCGGGTCTCAGGAGCCACGCCCAGGGGCCTTGCCGCAGAGCCACGGCTCAGGCCCTAGGAGTTCTGTCCGCTGCCCCTGACGAGAGCACGTGTGCCCCTCCACATCCAGGGTCCAGGTTGAGGGGTCTCGGTGGAAGCTGGTGTCACCCCCGTCCCGCCGGGCGCGTGCCGCGTTCTGGATGTGGTCTGCATGGCCCAGGGGCACGGCTTGGCTGTGGCGTTTGTGGCGAGCAGTCTCCTGAGGCCCCCGTTTGCCTGCCTTCCTGCGTGCCGATCGTGGGGCGGAGGGGCGGGGGGCGGCGGGCAGCGGCTCGCCGAGGGTGGGAGCCCTGAGGGTCCGAGCCTCCCGTGCGCTGGGCCAGGGACCCCACCCGGCTTCCTGCTTCTTGCCACCCTGCATGCAGAAGGAGGTCTGGGCGCAGGATTTGGGTTGTTTCATTGCTTGAAGTGAAAAAAGAGAAGTTTTCTCTTCCAACTGTACTCTCCTTGCAAGGGGGAGAGAGATTGGTAATCTGGTCACTTTCAATTGGATGGACTGAACCTGTAGGGTCTTTCACCCAAAGACATTTGCTGTCTCTTTTGCGAAGGTGGGGTGGGTGGTGCCGGGGCAGAGGTCGTGGGTGCCCAGATCCCGGGGGCGCCTTGGGGGGAGGCGGCGGCTCCTGCCGGGACCAGCCTGACAGCGCTATGTGCTGGCCCCTGGGCCAGGGTCACTTGGCCAGCTGGTGGCCACACTTCACGGGGAGCGCCAGCCAGGTGCAGGCCTCCGCCCCCCACAGGGGCAGGGAGGGGAGGGCCTCTTGAAGGCTCTGGCGACGTGGGGCTCCTGGTCCCCCTGGTCCCGGGAGTTGGTACCCAGGGAGGCCCCCAACCACCTGCTTGGAGCAGAGGCTTCTCCCTGAGTGACATCCCTGGGCCACTGCCTTGCGTGGCGCACACGTGCGGACTCACCCGCAGAAGAGTCAATCTTTGACGACAGGCCCTGGTTTAGGGAGATGAGACAAATGGAACTGGGAGGTCAGCTCGGAGAGCAGGCCCACGGCTGGGTGGACGCCGCCGGCCGAGGAAGCGGGGAGGGGCGCCTATCTTCCCTGAAGCTGGGGGAGGGACAGAAGGCCCAGGACCGGCCCCGCCCTGGGGACCTACACGGAGGCGGCCAAGAAGGAGGCGCTCTCCCAGCCGCCGGTGGAGCCTCAGTCCTGCGGGAGAACCCCTCGGACCACAGCCCAGGCTAAGGCAGACACCAGGCGGGGGCAGCCTGCTGCCGGCTGAGCCACAGGAGCAGCCCTGGCTGGGGAAGAGGGAGAGGAAGAGACGGGTTTGCACTCCCTCGGCTCCTGCCGACACCCGCACCCAGGGCCCTTGGACACCGGATGCCTTTGCCACCGATGGGCTGTGACCAGCGGTTCCGGCGAGGCTGAGGTTCTGTCAGAAGTCCTGCAGAGCCCAGGCTGAGGTTCTGTCAGAAGTCCTGCAGAGCCCATGGGCACAGCACAGCGGCACAGCCCTCAGAGCCTCAGTCTCGCCCTCGGGCTCCTCTTGGGGCATCGTTCTGTTAGAACGTGGCGTGTGCACCCCATCACCGAGGCCAAAGTCCTGGAGATAGGCCCCCCCACAGTGGGCACCAGCTTTACCCAGACCATCTGGGAGAAAACCTCCCTAGCCTGGCTTGGGCCAGTCACCCCCGATCACTGGCAGAGGCCCAGACTGTTCCTGGGGCATCCTGGGGGCACAGAAAGCCGGCCTCTCGGGGCTCAGTGAGTGGGGCCAGCAGGAAGACCTTTGGGCTGGGCTGGGCTGGCTGCCCTGAGCCCCAGGCCCCCAGGATAGAGTGGCGGATTCCTGGGCAAGGCTGCACTCTCCACCCTTCCCCTCTGGGCTGTCCCGTGGGCCTCTGGACCTTGGTGCAGAGATGCGTTTGCCCTTGCTGTATGTCAGAAGGGTTTGCGGGTCTGAGGTGCAGGCCAGGCGTCCTGCGGGAGGGTGGGAGCGAGGCAGTGGGTGGGGCAGGGCCTCTCCGAAAGGGCCTGTCCCTCGGGGAGAGCGCTAACTGTCTGTTTCCCTCATCTTAGCCCCGACGAAGAGTCCTCTCAGAAGTTCATTCCCTTCGTAGGGGTGAGTACTGCTCGGGCAGGCAGTGCCCTGCGCAAAGCTTTGCTGCCTCCTGGCTGGCTCCACCTGCTGCCGGGAGACCGTTTATCTGCCAAGAGGTCTTCCATAATCACTCTGTTCTTGCATTAACTTGATATGTTCCAGAACCTTCCTCACCAGTTTGAGCTGAGGACTTGCCTTATACATTTCTCCCACCCTAAAGCTCTCTGTTTTTTCTTGCTGCGGTTGAGGGGGTGAGCCCAAGCGTATCGCTGCCCCGGCTCTGCTGGGGCCTGACATGTGGAAGCAGGCAGCCCACCTGGGGGTGAGGATCCAGTTCTCAGCACCGTCCTGGGTGTCCGGGCCCAGTGTCAGGCTCAGCTCTTCAGGGGGTACCGAGGGTCGGCGGGCCTCAGGACAGGCCCCGCCTGGGGTGGGGGCAGAGGGCTGCCTCTGTCCTTTGGGAGCCGCAGGGCAGGCTTGCTCGGCTGGGATCATCCCTGTAAGTTGGGAGGTTTTGCTTTTTCCCACTGCCAAGGAGTAAGGGCTACTCCTCGCTGGCCAGGCCACGCGTCCACAGCCTGTGGTCCCACCGTGGTCTCCAGCCCGGCCTCTGCTGTGAGAGCCGTACGGCAGCCTGGCAGACAGCAGGGCCTCTAGGCCGTGGTTCACTCTGCTCAGGCGTCAGGTGGCTGCTGGCTGTACTTGGAGGGTGCTGGTCCGGAGCAGCCCGTCCTGAGGAAGCTGCTGCGGTGACAGGAGGGCCTGTCCCACTGGCTGCACTTGAGATGCCACCGCGTGACCGAGGCAGGAGCCGTTGTCGTGATTTCTTTCACGTGACACAGCTCCCGCCCTGGTCAGGGTGGGGTCAGGCCCCCCCTCCCCCACCAGCAGCCCACGCGGGTTTGGAGCAGGCCCCAGGGCTGCCTTAGTGCCCCACTGGGCAGGGCTTCCTCACTCCAGCACCTGACCCGCTGACGTCTGCGCCCGCCAGTCTCACAGGCACGAAGTTTGCTGAGTCCAGGGTGTGGGTCCTGAGAGGTTCGCTCGTGGAGGTAGGGCGCCAGTCCTGCCGGAGGCCACGTGTGTCCTGAATGCTGGCCACAGCTCAGGGCCAGGCCAGGGGCTGGCTGGCAGCCTTCGTCCCGGGAGTGAGGGATGGCCACAGAGCTTGCTTTAATTCAAGGGCATCTCCCAAACATGCCCCCTGCACAGGGAGGTCCCTCAGCAGGGCCCGTGCCGTGGCTGACCACACAGGCGGTGGCTCCCTTGAGCTTAGCTCTGTCCCACAGACTGAGGGGCTGGGACCTGGCTCGGCCCCAGGAGTTCCTGGGGGCTGGGGGCACATGGAGGATGGGTGGTAGGAAAACAGGTCCCTGCCCGGTGTGGAGTCCCAGCACCACCCCCGGGCCACTGCCAGCACGTCCCGTTGCCTTCTAGGTGGTAAAGGTTGGAATAGTGGAGCCGTCTTCGGCCACTTCAGGTAACTCCATCATCCCTGCATTGGGGGCTGGGGTGCAGGAGGGCCGGGGCAGCCCCAGCACCAACACGCGCCTTGCTGAGGGGCTTCTGTTCCCCATGGATGGGCCACTCCTGACCCTGGAGGCCTGACAGCTCCCCCTCAGCCTAAGCCGGGGGGGGGAGGAGGGCGGGGGGAGGGGTCTCCCGCTTCCCACACACGCCCCCACCCAGCCCACAGCTCCCTGGCATCCCTGCCATGTCTGGGTCCAGAGGGCTTGGGGCAGAGCAGCGGGGGAGCTCAGCACTGGCCCCCAACTCCTTCCCAAGGTGACTCAGATGACGCGGCTCCCTCGGGCTCCAGCGCACTCTCGTCCACCCCGCCGTCCACATCTCCCGCGGCCAAGGAGGCCTCACCCACCCCGCCCTCCTCCCCGTCGGTGAGCGGGGGCCTGTCCTCCCCCAGGTAAATGCAGCCATGTGGGCGGACGCTGCCCACCAGCTCGCGCCGTCCGTCCCCCCAGCGCGGCAGGGACTGTGCTGAGGACACTGGCAGTTCCTCGTGGTCCCTGGCCGTACCCTGGGGTGCCAGGAAGCAGAGGGTCAGGGCAGAAGGTGGGCTCAGCGGCCCTGCAGGGGCCGTGGTGGCGCCGACCCAGGCTCATCAGACAAGTGAGTCGGGGCGCTGGACTGCCCAGTCCTGGCCTGGTGTCCCCACCTCGCCCCACCCCCTGCCTTCCTAGGGACGGGAACTACAGAGTATAAACACGGGGTGCTCTGCACACAGAGGGGATTTTGGAAACTCAGATGTGAGTAGAAGGCGTGGGGACAGTGGGTGGGGGGTCCGCAGCCCCCGTCGGATGCCCTCGAGGCTCTCGTGAGCAGAGCTCACCCAGGCAGGACCGCCGCAGGGTCGGGGAGGACTTGGGCCCTGAGACCGCACCTCCAAGGGGTCGGTGGGCCTGGGCCCACCAGACAGAGCGGCAGCGTGGGCGGGCGGCAGGCCTGGACACTCCTGGGTGACCCCAGCATCGTGACGATGCTGGAGCCACGGGTGCAGATGGGGCTGCCCCAGGAGACCGGGACGGCCCGCCAGCGGGCTCTGGGCCCCGAGCTCCCCTCCGTCCTCAGCTGCTGCCGGTGGTCCCCCGATGTCGGGCAGCACAGGCACCAGCGGGCACCTCCTCGCCTGTGCCAGCCGTGGGGGTGCTGCCGTCACCCGCTGAGGACGGAGGGGTGAGCCTCCCTCGTCTTTCACAGCCAGGGCGTCGGCGCCGAGCTGATGGGGCTGCAGGTGGATTACTGGACGGCAGCCCAGCCCGCAGACAGGAAGAGAGATGCGGAGAGGAAGGACCCGCCCACCACCAAAAACACACTCAAGTGCACCTTCCGGTCTCTCCAGGTCAGCAGGCTGCCCAGCAGCGGCGAGGCTGCGGCCACGCCCACCATGTCCATGACCGTGGTCACCAAGGAGAAGAACAAGAAGGGTGAGGTGGGGAGGCGGGCTGGCTGTCGGGACAATCGAAGGGGCCGCCGGGCAGGCCCCGAGGGCACCACGGGCCTGGGGGCCGCTTCTGACCAGAGCCCCGGGCAAAGGCCTCCTGGTGGGCGGGCGGTGGCAGGCAGGGTCCGTGCGGAAGGGGGTCCAGATGAGCAGGGTCCGAGGGCCGAGGTGAGCCCACAGCCCCTGCTACCCCCCCATCCCTGAGGGACAACGGGAGGACAGCACAGCCCCTTTTCCTCCTAGTGATGTTTTTGCCCAAGAAAACCAAGGACAAGGATGTGGAGTCCAAGAGCCAGTGCATCGAGGGCATCAGTCGGCTCATCTGCACCGCCAAGCACCAGCAGAACATGCTGCGGGGTGAGCGCCGCCCTCCCGCCCCTCCCTCCCGCCCTCCCACCCCTCCCTCCCGCCTTCCGCCCCTCCCGCGCTCCCGCCCCTCCCGCCCCTCCCCTCCCCCTCCCGCCCCTCCCCTCCCCCTCCCCCCTCCCCCCTCCCCCCTCCCGCGCTCCCGCCGCTCCCGCCGCTCCCGCCGCTCCCGCCGTCCGCCCCCTCCCGCCCCTCCCTCCCGCCCTCCGCCCCTCCCTCCCTCCGCCCCCTCCCCCGCCCGCCCCTCCCCCTCGCCCCGCCCGCCCCTCCCCCTCGCCCCTCCCGCCCCCTCCCGCCCCCCTCCCGCCTCCCTCCCGCCTCCCTCCTGCCTCCCTCCCTCTCTCTCTGTCTCTCTTTCTGTCTCTCTGTCTCTCTCTCTGTCCCCCAGCGGGAGTGTGTGTGGGGGGGGGGTAGGATATAGAAGTAAACCAGAGCCGAGCTGGGTGGCTTTTCTAAGTTCACCTCAGGGAATGCTTTGGTTTGCTATGAAGTCATATTGCTATGAAGTCATATTGCGTAGTTTAAGCTTTGAACACGCGTGGATGAGGCTATTCGTGTGCGTGGAATGGCTTTTCTCAGCCCTTTGTGCTTTATCTCAGCCTTTCTATAGAAGATACTCTGCAACTAACAGAATATGGAGCTCTCGAGATTTTTCTTTTTTCATGAGCTCACGTCCGCCTGCCTCTGTTGATTTTCTGGTTTAAGTGGAGAGTGTTTTAAATTGGGTTTGCAGACCCCTGCTGAGGCAGAGGGGCTGTGGACAAGCAGGTCCCCTGAAGTCGGGGAGGGGTTGGCCGTGGGGGCGGTGGTGGGCAGCTGGCAGGAAGGTCAGCAAGGTGGGCTGGGCCGTCCCAGACCTCTTCCTATGGGGCCACTGAGAACCAGCGAGTGTCGCCTGGGAGCCTGGGAGTCCCCGGGGGTGTCAGGCCCTCCAGCCTCGTTCTGTGCCACGGCCTGGAGGAGGGGCAGGTGGGTCAGGCGGTCTTGTCCCCCACAGTCCTCATCGACGGTGTGGAGTGGAACGACGTCAAGTTCTTCCAGCTGGCGGCCCAGTGGTCCTCCCACGTCAAGCACTTCCCCATCTGCATCTTCGGACACTCCAAGTCCACCTTTTAGCCCCGCCTGCCAAGGGGCCGCGCCGGCTCCCTGCCCTGCAGCCCTGCGATGGCCGAGCGCCGGGAGGGCCCAGCTGCTTTTCTGTTAACATTTCAGTTTACTGCAGAGACAGACCCTTAAAAACCCAGAGAAAAACAGTCTTAAGTATGAACATGCTCACTACCTGGAAACTAACGAGGCAGCCCCCCACCGGGACCCCACAACTGTTCTGCTTCTTAACCAGAACGTTCCGGCAGGGGTGGGAGGTCAGGCGGACAGTGTTGAACTTGAGAATCGTGGAAGGTGTGTTGTGGCCTCAGGACTCCCCCCACCCAGCCCCCCAACAAGAAGGGTTCTTGCCTTTGCGTCCTGTCCTTCCTGAAAGCCAGGACTCTGCTTCCTCGGAGCCAGGGTCCGGCAGGCGGCCACCCCGACCCCAGGCTGCCTATGTGCCCAGGCACCGAGCTGGGTGGCCAGAGGCCAAAGGCCAGCCTTCTGTCGGGGGCGTCCTGGGCGGAACAGAGGCCAGTCAGGCCAGTCAGCCCAGCCCTGGGCCCCAGCCACCAACCAGGCAAGAGATGCCCTGGCACCGCCCACTCGTGGATCCCACTGAACTCCAGCCACAGGGGGCAGTGGCGGTTTTATAGTCACGGATTTTTTAATGCTTTCAAATACATGTTGCAATGTAGCTGCCAAAAAGACGTTGCTCTTCTGAAGCCCTGACAGCCCCTTAGGGCTGAGGCAGAGCAGCTGCGCTGCCCGGGGTCCCAGCCCCCCACACCCACTGCTCCCCCCGGCCGTCCCCGCGGCGCCGCTCTGCTTCTGCGAGTTCTGCCCGCCCCAAACTTAGTGGGCACAGTGGCTTCCGCAGCTGCCACCTCCTGCCCCCACCCCAGCCCCCCTGCTGGCTGGGAGGTGTTTGGCCAGGCAGCCAGGTGTTTGTCTTCTGAAACACTAATGTGGCCAGTTAGAGCCCAGACAAGGCGGCCAGACCATAGGGGCCAAGCCCCGTTGGGGCTGTGGGTGAAGCTGGGGCCCCACCTCTAGGCCGGGCTCCTCAGGACGGAGGTGTTTGTGGTCTGGGTCCCTGCGGAGGGGGGCGAGCCTCCCCTCCACCTGAGGCCAGGGTCCTCGCCAGTCCTCCCACTGCCCCACAGGCCTGCACCCCAGCACTCCACAGGAAGAGCCCCCCAGCTCCTGCCCCTTGGCAGCTGTGGCGGTAGGACCGTGGTGACCCACCCAGGGGGCTGTGAGCCCAGTTTCCTAGGGCCGAGAGCCACACATGCTGTGCTCAGAAACAGTGCCAAACGCAGACAGGCTGCAGGCCTTTCCCGCTCTTCTGGAGGACAGGTCTCACCAACAGCCCGTGGCACAGAGGGGTCCCGCTTAGTGGATGGAAAATGGCCTATTTTATTACCTGCTTACCTCCCCCAGGTGGCTGTACGGGGTCCGAGTGTCCATGGTTGAGGGCCTTGGACCTAGCTGGCAGACAGCATTTGGACATGACCTTGGACCAGGGGCCCTGCCCCTCCCTGGGAAGGACCTGGGTGAGGGTGCAGGCCGCTGAGCTGAGGACCCCTTGGGCGGCCTGTGCAGCATCTACCTGCGGCTACACTCAGAAGCAGCCTGGGGACCTTGAGCCTCCCCCCTCGTTCCCACCACTGGCCTCAGGGCCTTGGTTACTGCTCGAGTTTCCAAAGGTCACACTCAACAGGAAGGAGGTGCAGGTGACACACCCTTGACTTAGCTTTCCAGCTGCAGAGCTAGTTTTAGAAGAAGGGCCAAAGGGGGCTGTCCCATCCATCCCTACTGTGAGCTGTCTTCCTCACGCCTCCCTGTGTCCTTGTACCCACAAGGAGCAGACACCCAGCACCTCCACCCTGTGCCGCTGGGCCTGCAGAGCCCAGTTGTGGTCTGTCCAGTGCCACGGGGCCCACCGGCCACACTGTTTATGGGCCCAGGAGGTCGTGCAGATGACCCCGACCACCATAACTCACTTGGAGACCTGGGCTTTGCTCACGCCGGTGCCTCGGTTTCCCCATCGGCTAAACGGGGATGGTCACGTTTCCCCAGCCTACCTCATGGAGCTGTTCTGAGGATACATACAAAAGCACTTTGTCCCTGGGAGGAAGGTGATGCAGAAGCCAAAGCCATCTGTGACTGAGCCAGTGCAGCCGTGAGCACATGGAGGGCGGTGGGGGCATGTGAGGAACACGGGCCCCAGACCATGACCCACAGGACAGGAGCAGGGGTCCTCAGCCCATTGGGTGACCAGTGGTCCTTAGGACTCAAAGGTTAAGCCACCAGCCACCTTCGGGTAAGGCCAGGCTCCTCGTGGGCCTGGTGGCATGGTGTGGGCAAGCTCTGCCCTTGCTGAGGTCCCGTGGAGGTGAGCTCCAGCCCTGTATCTGGGCCACTGCTTCTCCCTCCTCGTGTTGGTCCCCTGGGTCCCCATCTCCTCAGGGCATGCAGGCCGGTGTCCCGAGTCAGTGTCACAGCTGCAGATCCGGAAGGAGAGGGACTCTGGGCCCAGAACCAAAGGTCTCTGTGCAGCGGCAGGCAGATCAGAGCAGCCAGGGCCAGCATTGCTGCCCTGTCCTCACTCCCAGATATGAAGACCTGACTGGCCTTTGTCCCAGAACAGGTTCCTCATGACAAGACCGGGCCACTTGCTCCCAAAGGCCAGTTGCCTGACCCCTACACCTGTTCCTTGACCCCCTCCCGAGACCCGTCCTGTCCTCCGGTGGAGAGGAAGATAAGTCCTTGGTAGGGGCCTGAGGACTGGGCTTGGGGGTCCCTCCCCCAGGGGAGGCTAAGGGGTGCCGCCGTGCGTTCCTGCAGACCCCCCGTCCAGTTCTTTGTGCATTGTTTGGTTTCTAGGATGTACGTGTTGCTAGGTTTTGTTTTTTTTTTTTTAATGGGAAACAGGATTAATGTAAATAGCGTTTTTGGAAAACACGTTATGTGACCACGTGGAGTATTTTAAGGTGCTGATGCGACACTAATAAACGCGGGGAGCACTCCCAGGCCCTCCCTCGCCTGCTGTGTGATTCCTCTCGAGCAGCCTCGGCCCCTCCATCCGTCCAGGCGCGAGCTCCGCCCGCCCGTCGCGGGCCGGCGCTCCGAGCCCCCACGCGAGGCGGGGACCCAAGGGGGCCTGAGTTCAGGGCGCGGACGGCCGGGGGCGTCTGCGAGGCGAGCCCCTCCGAGCGGCGCGGGGCCGGGACTCCTCGAGAGCCCGAGATGAAGCCCCGGGCCATGGACACCGGAGTGGAACCAGGTCCGCGTGACGAGCGGAACCCGGGTCGGCCCCTAACCACCGAGACCAGGACGCAGGCACGGAAACGGGCCGGAAGCGGAAACGGCAGGGCGGAGCCTGTCGAAGCGGAAGTTCGTGGGGCTCGAGTCCGCCCCCTCGGGCCTTTCAGAACCGCTGTGGGCCCCACCCTTTGACCCACCCACCACAATGGGCCCGCCCCCGTACCCGTAGTGTGCCCCGCCCCTCCCCGCCCCCCCAGTGTACCCCCTACCCCGTCCTCGTAGTGTGCCCTCCCCACCCCCGCTCCCATAGGTTGTGTGCCTCGCCCCTTCCCCACCCCTGCACCCCTTGTGTACCCCACGTCTCCCCCACCTCCGTACCCGTAGTGTATCCCGCCCCTCCCCCGCTGGCCGCCACCTCCCATGGTTCCTTCCCTTTGACGCTCGCCGTGTGTCCCCATGACCCTTGCCCTGACACTCCTCAGCGAACTCCTCATCCCCAGACCCCATGGAGTGGAGAGGGGCCGGCTGCCGTCTGCTGCGGCGTCTTCACGCGTGGTCGTGCGGGCGGGGGGCGCAGAGCCTGGACCTTGGGGTGTGGCCCGGGGGCGTCGAGGTGAGGGGTCGGGCGTCACAGGGGTCGGGAGGAGAGCTGGGGGGGGCCCTTCTTTCTCGTCTGGTCGTTCCGCGCCTTCAGTGCGCCCCGCAGGCAGGGTCCTGAGGAGACGCACCTGGGCCGTCTGGGGGCACATGCAAGGAGCTGGAGCCGCGGTGGGAGAGGGGGCGTCCCTGGGGGAGCCTGCAGGAGGCCGGGCAGGGCGGCGGCCCAGCTGTTCCGGCCTGGCTTGACCATGTGGAGAAGAATGGCTGTAGGAGCTGGGGACCCAGGACACCCAAGGGGGTCGACCCTGCTGGGTGTCCCTGGCTGAGGCCCACCCAGCACTGTCTGGGCAGTGGCTGGAAGATGAGACCCGCAGATCCTGAAGCGGCCTCCCTCTGCCCGAGGGGCCCAGGTAGCCGTGGGCACCTACCCCCAGAGCCCCAGAGGTACAGGCGAGCCCCTCAAGGGGCTGGAGATGGACAGCGGGAAGCGTTTGTTTAAGGCCTTCCTGGGGAAGATGCCAGAGTCCCAGTCGTCCCAAGAGAACGGGCAGCCCTCGGCTCCACCAAGCCCAGCGGTGGCCTGGGGCCAGCCCGGGGCCCCGAGCAGCAGTCGGCAGGTGCTGCAGACTCAGGACTGGGTAAGCTGAAGCGGGCTGTGGCCTCTGGGCCCCCGGGCTCCTCTCTGGAAACCCCGGAGACTGGCCGGGGAGGTGTGGGTGGAGAGGGGCCTCTCGAGCTGGGGGAGGGCCGAACAGCGTCTGATAAGAAGCAGGTGCTGGGTTGGGGGCCATGCAGAGCGCCAGCATTCTCTTCCCAGAGCCCTGGGTGGGCACCAAGGTGGGCAAGGCCCCTCCTGTCCCCCACAGCTGTGGGCTCTGCCCCTCTGCCGGCCAACCCAACCCCGGGCACCACCGAGCGGAGGGATCCCAGTCAGGGGGAGCTGTGCCCTCAGAGCAGGGACGGTGTCTTGCTGACCAGGAAGGCGGGCAGTCGGCAGGAGGACCTGTCAACCAGAGTCTGGCCAAAATGTTTCTGGAGGCTTTGCTTTGAGACAGCCCCAGTCTGGAGGGGTGGGCAGTGGGTGGGCAGCTGCTCGGTCCCCGTGCAGCGGTGAGGGGACAGGACACAGCTGCTCTGGCCCCGGGGGCGCCTCACAAGCAACAGAAGCCACGCCCCCAGGAGTTCTGTATTGTTCCCTGGGCGTCAGGATCCGGGCTGTGGCAGGCCAGGCTCAGTGGAGCCCGTGGAGCTGTGCGCTTCGACCCGTCTGCGTGGGTGTTCTCGAGGTCAAAGGTTTACGTGAGAAGGTGGCGGAGAAGGAAAGCGGGCTCCAGGTGCCCTACCAGCTGTGCCCTTGCCGGAAACCAGCCGCCCCTCAGCTTCCATGAGGCCGACATCTCAGGATGGGCCAGCTAGGACATAGAACACACAAGCGTGTACCTGTCGGGGGCAAGGACTCCTCGGGAGGGGCCGGGGCATGGGGCCATCCCACCGCGCACCTGCCCATGGAGGGGTCGGGCGGCTCCTGGGCAGGGGCGACCTGCCAAGTTTGCAGTTCTGGGAGGTGGGGGCCCCTGTGGGTAAGGGGGGTGTGGGGATGAGGCTGGGAGGCAGGACGTGGCACAGAGGAGAGGGGCTTCTGGGGCGGTGGGGAAGGGGTGCAGACCCCTCTCCGCAGACTCCCAGCTTTCTGACTTGGGGGCACAGAGTCCCTGCAGTGTCCCCCACACCCTGGCCGCTCCTCCGGTGTCATCCTGCTTCTTCCCTCCACTGCTGCCAGCCCTTGGGCGATGTCAGCCACTTGCCGTGGCCTTGATGGGCGCACCAGTCTGCTGTCTCTCTGTCCTGCAGGGTGTCCATCCTCTTTGTCCCCGCCTGGTGCACCCTCGGCACGGAAGGCTCTTCCCAGGGGTCTCCCCACACCTGGGCCTTGTCAGGCATCGTCTTTCAGGGACAAGCCCGGCAGGCACAGCTTGGCCCTACCAGTCCCTTGGTCCCTGCCCTTTCCAGCCCGAGTCCCACGAGAGCCGCCCTCATCTGCAGTGGTCACTGCAGGGCCCCAGCGCCCCACATGGTGGGGACACGTGCTCACAGAAGGGCAGCGACCTCAGGCTGAGGCCTAGGTCTGAGAAGACCTACCCTGACAAGGGTCTGCAGACGTGCAGCCTCACACAGAAAGCTGGGCAAACCTGGGCCTTTCTGCTTCTGAGGAGTCCCACCGAAACGACTGCAGAGGGCTCTGAGGAAGGCAAAAACCCACAGGGCAGAATTGGGCTGGAGGGCCGACCAACAGGAGGTGGCAACCACATTCCAGTGGGTGGCCACAGAGTGGGCAGAGCTGGAGAGTCAGCTCCCAGCTGCATGGTTCAGGCCGCAGAAACAGGAAGCTGCCCCAGCTGCCAAGCCCCAGCCTGCCCACATTGATATCAACTATCAGTCCCTGCTTTATTTTTCTTTTCTTTTCTTTTTTTTAAATTTATTTATTTTTGGCTGTGTTGGGTTTTCGTTGCTGCGTGCAGGCTTTCTCTAGTTGTGGTGAGCGGGGGCTGCTCTTCGTTGCGGTGCATGGACTTCTCATTGGGGTGACTTCTCTTGTTGCGGAGCACAGACTCTAGGCACGTGGGCTCAGTAGCTGTGGCTCACGGGCTCTAGAGCACAGGCTCAGTAGTTGTGGCGCACGGGCTTAGTTGCATGTGGGATCTTCCCAGACCAGGGCTCGAACCTGTGTCCCCTGCATTGGCAGGAGGATTCTGAACCACTGCGCCACCAGGGAAGCCCCAGTCCCCGCTTTAAACACGAATTAACAGCCAAGGGCACCAGACATTCGGGGAAGATCTCTGTCATGAAGGAGAGCAAAACACCTGGAAAAAAAGGAGTCAGAAGGACCACAGTGCCAGGCAGAGCAGAGCAGAGCTGGAGATGTGTCACCATCCGCGAGGTGACCTGCGCCATCTTGGAAACATTGGCCCACGCAGCCGAGCAAGAGGGGCGGAGAACATGAGCAACTGCGGAGGAGGTGACGCCAGCATCACGGGAGACACGTGACTGCGCCCCGCCAGCACAGGAGAGTGGACTGGAGTCCGTCCACAGCAGAGGGTTTGGGAAGAGGGTGCAGACAACTGCTCGGAAATCAGTAGTCTTTATAGATGTAAACAGACTCTAGAAGATAAATGAGTGAAAAAGGCACATTTGACAACAGGAATAAACTTAACAGGAAATAGTGCAAACCTGTTTGAGAGAAACTTTAAAACACTCCAGGGCATTACCAAGAGACTTGGCGGTGGGAAGACACCATGTTCTTGGAGAGGAAGACTCACCAGCACAGAGGGTTCTCCCCAGGCGCTTCACAGCTCAGTGTCATCAACGATAAAAATTGCTAAAAGCTCATCTTCCCTTGTCAATTTGGCAAACTGGTCAAATAGAAAAATAAGCAAGAATAGGTTCAGCTCTCACATGAATTCATATCACAAAGCTTCGATTATCAAGGTGATAGTGTCCTGTCATGTGATGCATGAACCACAGTGTGGAATAGGAAATGTAGAAACTGACCCACATGCCTGCAGACACTTAGTGTGGGCTGAAGATGGCACCTCAAATCCGTGGCTGTTGGGGAGAGGAGGTGGTGTTTTTGATTGACGCTGGGACACTGTGCAGCTGCCTAGAAGAAAGTAAGTTGTAGCCATACCTCTCAGAGTACCAGGATGAGCTCCAAATGTGTCAACATTTTAAATGTAGAAGAATAAAACCATAAAAGTACGAGAAGAAACCCTGGGCAGATCCCTTTATAACCGTGGAGTAGGGGCAGCCTTTCTAACCAAGCCTCAAAGTCCAGAAACCATAAAAGCAAAGAGAGATACATTTAACCACGTGAGAGAAACAAACAAAAAAACCCCCTCCATCAAGGCAAAATATACACCATGAGCAAAGTCAAAATAACTGACACGGGCCCTTCTGCCACATGAAGACACAGCAAGAAGATGGCTATCTATGAACAAGGAAGCAGACCCTTACCAGATATCGAATATTCTGGAGCCTTGATGTTGGAATTCCCACCTCCAGAACTGTATAAGCTAGGTTGTTTGTGAATTACAACCTCACAACGGAAAATGAAGCAGCCTGGTTAACGTCCAACTCCAAATTCCAACTCCTCCATCACCACACTTCTGCGAGTTCTCTGCGGCCAGCCTACCCACCAGCCATATCTCCTTGGGGAAGATTTGTTGAAGTTAAAATGAATGGCTCTGAACTACATTTATCAACATGGATAAACCTCACATAACGCTGAATGAAGATAGCAAGTTGCCCAAGCATGTGTTCAATTGTGGTACCGTATGTAAAGTTCAAAAATATGGAAAGCATGCTGTATGTAGTTAAGGGGTGCCTATATCTAATAAGTGTACGAAAACATGCACGGGAGTAAAGTACACCAAGTTTAAGATAACGGTTCCTTCTTTAGACGAGGAGAGAGGAGTGATAACCTGGGAAGGGGGTATAGAAGGAACAATATTTGATCCTTGAAACTCCAAGCGTGTTCTGCCAGACCAGCATCATCATCGTCATTTGGTAACTCGTTAGAAATGTAGAACCTCGGCCATCACTCCAGACCCGCTGCCTCAGAATCTGCATGTTGACAAGACCCCCAGGTGGCTCACGTGCATAGTAAGATTTGGCGCGCGCTGTTTCTGGTTAACCTCAAGTGCACAGCTAATGAGTACGGCTGTGTCAGAATGCCTTAATTCCCAGGAGACGCAAGTCGAAGTATTCAGGAGCAAAGTGACATTGCTGTCTGCAACTTACATTCGAAACGTTCAGAAAATAAAAGTAGTTGAGATGAAGTAAAGGTGGCAAGATGCTAACAACTGGTAAATTGAGGTGAGGGGTGTACAAATGTTTATTGCACTATTTTCATCTTTTATGTACATTATACATTTTCACTATTTCAAATGTAGTATATGTTTAATGGAATTGCTTTGGATTTAAAAATCTACTTGGGGGAAAATTGACATCTTGACAATATCGAATTTCCTCATCTATGAACATGGTATGTCACTCCACATGTTCAGGTTTTCTTCTGTGTTCTTCAGCAATGTTGAACAGTTTTCTTCATATAGATTTTATTCATTTATTTTAAATTTACACTTACTCCTAGATATTTGACCGCTTTATTGTCACAACTGTGAATGGATTTTTCTGTTATATTTCTATCTGTTGCCAGTATATAGAAAGCTACTTATTTCAGAATATTTATTTTCTAATTTTTTATTATACTACACTCTTATTTTTCTAATAATTTACCAGCTCATTTTCTTTTTTTTTTTAAAAACCAAGTTAACCTTTTTTTAAATATTTATTTATTTTATTTAATTTTGGCTGTGTTGGGTCTCTTAGCTGTGGCGTGCGGGATCTTTCGTTGTGGTGCACAGGCTCTTTGTTGAGGCACGCAGGCTTCTCTCTAGTTGTGGCGTGCAGGCTCCAAGGCACGTGGGCTCTGTGGTTGTGGTGTGCGGGTTCCAGAGCACGTGGGCACTGTGATTTGAGGCACGCAGGCTCTCTAGTCGTGGCGTGGGCTTAGTTGCCCCACAACATGTGGGATCTTAGTTCCCTGACCAGGGATTGAACCCGTGTCTCTTGCATTGTAAGGTGGATTCTTTACCACTGGACCATCAGGGAAGTCCTCTCCCAGTTCATTTTCTTGAAATTTTTAGGAAGACAATGATAACATCTGAAAATAGTGAAAAGTTTGTCTCTTCTAATATTTTTAGAATTGTTTTTAGTTGGCCTACTAAATTGATTTCCTGCATGATTTAAATAGCAGTGATGGTGAGTATCATTGTCTTCCTGACTTTAATGGAATGGCTGCTAGTGTTTCACCGTTAATCTAATTTAATGTTGCTTTTAGTTTCTCTTATATTCTTTTTGTTGTAATACGCTAATAACTTTTATTGAATTAGAAATGCTTGTTAAATTATATTAAGTCCCCTTTTGACATCTTCGGAAATGACTTCATTGTTTTTTCTCTTATAATTTATGAATATAATAAACTTTTTGTAATAAACTATATTTGCATTTCGGAAATAAAAAATAATAATAATTGACAAGGTTGCCAAGACCGTTCAACGGCAGAAGGCGGTTCTTTTGTTTTTTGGGGGTTTTTTTTGCCCACGCCACGTGGCTTGTGGGACCTTAGTTCCCTGACCAGGGACCGAAGCCAGGCCCTTGGCAGCGAGAGCACAGGGTCCTACCCACTAGACCGCCAGGGAATTCCCTGTCTTTTCAACAAACGGTGCTGGGAATACTGGATATCTACAAGCAAAAGAATGAAGTTTGACTCTTACCTAATGCCACGTAAAAAAATTAACTCAGAATGGATCAAAGACATAGACGTAAGAACTAAACCTATAAAACCCCTAGAAGAAAACAGGGGGAAACATCCTGACGCTGGATTTGGCAATGATGTCTTGGATATGACACCAATGGCACAGGCGACAAAAGTAAAAATAGATGAATTGGGCTTCATCAAAATTAAAAACTTTTGATCATCAAAGGACACTGCCAACAGAGGGAAAAGTCAGCATGTGGAATGGGAGAAAGCATAATCGACTCCTGAACAACTTGAGGGTTGGGGCACCGACCCCCTGCCCAGCAGTCAAAAATCTGAGTAAAACTTTATAGTTGGCCCTCTGTATTTGAAGTTCCACATCGTAACCCTAACCACTGCCAGTCCGCGGCCTGCTAGGAACTGGGCCGCACAGCAGGAAGTGAGCAGTGGGTGAGTGAGCGAAGCTTCATCTGCCACGCCCCATCACTGGCATTGCTACCTGAACCATCCCCCTCCCCACCCCGAGGGCAAAATTGTCTTCCACGAAACCGGTCCCTGGTGCCAAAAAGGTTGGGGACCGCTGCTCTAGTACACATTTATTGAGAAAAACCCATGTATGAGCAGACCCATGCGGTTCAAAGCCATGTTGTTCAAGAGTCAACTGTATTTGCAAATCCATATCTGCTAAGGGATTAATATCCTTAATATATAGAGAACTCCTAAAACTCAACAACAGCAACAAAACCGATAACTCGATTCAAAAATGGCCAAAGGACTTGAATAGACACTTCTCCAAAGATCCACAAATGGTCAGCAAGTACATGAAAAGATGCTCAACTACATTAGTTCTAGGGCAACGCAAGTCAAAACCGCAGTGAGATAGCACTTCACACCTATTAGGATGTGGCTATAATGATAATTTAAAAAAAAAGAACACGTGCTGGTGAGGGTGTGGAGAAGTCAGACCTCTGGCGCGCCGCTGGGTGGGATGTAAATGGCACAGTCACCACCGGAAACAGTATGGAGGTTCCTCAAAAAATTAAGCGTAGATCCATCGTATGATCCAGCAATTCCAGTTCTGAGTAAATATCTCAAAGAACCCAAGGCAGAGGCGCAAACAGGTACTCATAGATCCATGCTCGCAGTAGCACCATTCACAATAGCCAAAAGGTAGAAGCGAACCAAGTGTTCATTGATGGCTGAGTGTGGTAAAAACATACAATGGGAGTATAACTCCGCCCTAAAAGGGAAAGGACACAACATGGATGGACCTTGAGGACATGATGCTGAGTGAAATAAGCCAGACACAGAAGGACAGACACTATATGGTCCACTCATTAGGTCCCTAGAGGGGTCAGATTTAGAGACAAAGTAGAAGTGTGGGTGCCAGGGGCTGGAGGAGGGGTGGGGAGTGAGTTTAATGCGGACAGAGTCTCAGTTTGGGGAAATGGAAAGTTCTGGAGATGGTGTTGGTGATGGTCGTACAACAATGTGAATGTGTTTATGCTAGTGAGCTGTACGCTTAAAAATGGTCAAAATGGTAAATTTTATGTTATGTGCATTTTATCCCAGTAAAAAAACTATGCAAAAAGGGAAGAAAAAAAAGAAGGAACAAGAGATCCCTTGATGGAACAGGGCGAGGCAAAACAAATTCCAGGTCCCGGAAGTGGAGCTTCCTGTAATGAGTAGGGTCTGGCCTGGCCCCGGAGGAAGGGCTGGTGAGCACGGCTGGTCCTGGGTTAACCGAGGACACAGCCCCGAGAGGCTTAGATGAATCGCAGGTGAGCGCGGAAGTAGGGCTAGAGGCCCGGAGGGGCACTTCAGAACAAGTTCCAGAAGGACAGGGGAGAGGCTGAGCAAGGCCACGCTGGGCCTGGTGCTCCAGCCGCTGGCCCTGCAGGGCTCGGGCCAGTCTGGGCTGGACACCCTAGGCAGCCGGGAACAGTAGGTTGCACTGGAAACAGCGTGCACGCCAGTCACCTTCCTGAGGAAGCCCCAGGCCCATCCATGTTCCAACACCCACACCGGACAGAGCGCCAGTGTGAGGCCCAGAGGGGCACCTTACACACACATGCACACACACACACCACACACACACACCACAGACATCATGCACCACACACACACCACACGCATGCCTGCAAGAGAGGCAGATGGTCCCCAGAATGCACAGTCCCTTCGCAGAACGGGAGTCCCCACTGGCTAGAAAGAAAACTAAAAGGTATTTGATGTCAGGGACATAAATGAGGTTCAACTGACAAAAACATGAGAGGCCAGAGTTCTGGCCAAGATGCGGGGCGCAGAGCCAGCACCCCTGCTGGTGGGAGCTCTGGGGCGGCCCCAGGCAGCGCCTGGAGAAGGTGAGACGCCAGCTGCCCCGCAGGAGCCCACGTGTCCAGCCTGCTGTCCCCACAGTGGGGGTGGTGAGGTAATCGGGGCTGTTGGTTCAGGTGAGGGCAGCACAGCAGTGACAGCTGATGGACTAGCCCCTGCAAGTCCACGGGGAAATGTCTCAAAAGCAGGTTAAGGGAGAAGCACGCGGAAGAGCCCTCCGCACCCCGTGGCCCCGGTTACCTGCGTCAGAGACCAGCCTGGTGCCTCGCGTGGTTTGTGGCCACATCTGCTGGTGGCAGGACCGGAAAGCGGGGAGCAAACCCGGGCTCCCAGCTCACCTCCCTCACTGGGGGCGGAGAGAGGAGCCTTGCACGAGACCATATCAATATGTTTTATTTCTTGGGGGAAAAGATCGGAAGCAAGTACGGCATTGTTCATTTTGGGTAGTGGATTCCTGGGTTTTTTCATGTATTTTCCTTTGCATTTTTCTCACGTGGTTACCATTAGTTTTAAGCTAAACTGTGCCTAAGGCCGGGCTAAGGTGGGACAGCCCTTCCACGGAGGGGGCCTTGTGTGCAGGCCCGGGGGCTGGCTGCAGGGACTCCTCCGTGGTGGGCACAGCCCTCCCCTCGCCTGGGGTGACCCAGGAGTGCCCCAAACACAGCTGAGGCCAGTGGGACCCGAGCCCCCAGGGCCAGCGCCCACAGGCGGCGGGAGGCCTTCGCTGTGGGGTCTCGCCACGTGAGGAGCAAAGCAAGGACCCCGAACTGTGATGATCGGAATCCGTGTTACAAATTGATTTTCAAAAACCTGAAGAGACTGATAACAAAGGAAATTCTAAAGTGGGCCTGGATCTGCCCTAAGGAAGGATTTGTGGGTGGGCATCCCCAAGCAACTAAGAAACAAGTCCTCCCCGTCGACGAGGTTCACGCTGCCCAGGGCATCCCCCTGACACCAGTGCTGTGTGGGGAGGAGGGGTGCGCCATCTAACTGAAGCACAGGTCGAAAAGTCCTGAACGAGCAGGAGGTTAATCGAACCAAGCAGCAAACTGCACGACCACGAAGGGTCACCCCGTCCAGGACAGCAGGGCCTCTGCTCCTCACAGCTCTGTCCCCAGCGCCAGGAGGGTGCACGGCACGTCGCAGGTGCTCGATGAACATACATTGAGGGGACGTCCCTGGTGGCGCAGTGGTTAAGAATCCGCCTGCCGACGCAGGGGACACGGGCTCGAGCCCTGGTCCGGGAAGATCCCACATGCCGCAGAGCAACTAAGCCCATGAGCCACAACTACTGAGTCCTTGTGCCACAACTACTGAAGCCTGCACGCCTAGAGCCCGTGCTCCGCACCAAGAGAAGCCACCGCAATGAGAAGCCTGCGCACCACAACGAAGACCCAAGGCAGCCAAAAATAAATAAATAAATAATGAAATTAAAAAAATAAAAACCAAAACCTGTTGATTCTTAACAAGGTGGGAAGAAATGGACACTTCTGTAACATGGCGAAGGGGAGCATCAAGAGCGCACAGTGGATGTGTTTCCTGAAGCGTCAAGCAGCGGGCAGGGCATCGCCATGACGATGAGACAGCGCGTGGAGCCTGCTCAGAGTCAGGAGAATGAAATGAGCCATGCATACCTGGAGCAGTCACCGTGTGTAGCCAGCATACTGTCTACCTAGAAAATCCACGCAGGACAATTAAAAGACCACTAATGAAAGAGGAAGGTTGGATATATGATCACCATTCAAAACTTAATAGTTTCCAATGCACTAAAAATAACCAACCAGGAAATGTAGTAGCAAAAAGGATCCATTCACTTTAGCAACAGGAACTACGATGTCCTAGAAATAACTGTGTCTCGTTTGATGCCTATGTGAAGAACGCTATAAAATGTGACAAATGGCAGAGAATTCCTAAGGGGAAAGTTGTATCATATTATTGGGTGGGAAGATTTAGTGTTTTAAACCTGCCAGATTTTCCCAAAATAAATAATTCACGGCAATCCTAATTAGAAAAAAAAAATGTTTTTCATGAATCTTGAAAATGTTATCTTAAAGGTACACAGCGTTTCTGGTAGTGTATTCGTTATCTGTTAGTGCGTAACAAAAGTCTCCAGATTTCAGCAGCTCAGAACAATAATAAATATTTTTGTCCCAGTTTCTATAGGTCAGGAGTTTGGGAGCCGCTTAGCTGTGTGGCTCTGGCTCGGGGTCTCTCGTGAGGTTATTCCAAGACGCCAGTCAGAGCTGCAGTCATCCGGAAGCCTGAAGAAGGCTGGAGATCGTGGTCCCCTCGAGTGGCTGGCGAGTCAGTGTTCTAGATCCCCGGCACTGGTTAAGGAGCCGGTGGAGATGGTTGTCAACCTCAGGCTCAGGTGGGCTTGCTGGGTTTTGATTACACGACAAGACTAGGAAGAGAACTGCCTCTGAACAAGTGGAGGGGAAGTGGGCTAGAAACAGCACCTGATCGAGCCAGAAGAGGAAGACAGAGAAAGACCCTAAAATAGGCAAGACCAACAAAGCAGGAGACGCGGCAGAAGGGGAATTAGCACTGTCGGTTAACTCGGGTTAAAGGCAGCTGTTGTCAGAGTGGGTTGCAAACCACACAGCCCCTCGACACGCACATGGAAGGGTGCGGAGAGAAGGGTGGAATATTCCCACAAGTGGGAGGAGGCATACTGTCAACAGCCTGGCATTAGTTCAGCGGTGCTCAGCTGCCACCAGCGTCCCGTGGGCTCTGGGGTCAGGGCGGGTGGACGCCCCTCCACACACAGCAAGGCGGCCTGGTGGGCGCTCTCCAGGGAATGGAGCAGCAGGCGGGGTACCCCTGCAGTGAGGGCAAAAGAAGACAGTGTATTACTGCAGAGTGACAACATAATTTGAAAAACTAGAGATTTTTTAATTTTTTACTTGCCAAAGAAGCCATGCAAGAGTTTTTTGTTTGTTTGTTTGTTTGTTTAAATATTTATTTATTTAGGCTGTGCCGGGTCTTAGTTGTGGCACTCGGGATCTTTGTTGCAGCACGCGGGATCATTAGTTGCGGCATGTGGGATCTAGTTCCCTGACCAGGGATTGAACCCAGGCCCCCTGCGCTGGGAGCGTGGAGTCTTACCCAGTGGACCGCCAGGGAAGTCCCCAGGCAAGAGTTTTAAAAAAGAAGAGCAGGGCCTCCCTTGCCTGCTCTGAGCAGTGCATGTTGTGTGGCACTGGGGCAGAAGTTGGCAAGGAGACTTATGACCTGCACAAACAGTCCAGAAATGGACCCTGGTTTAAATCTGGGAATTTAATTTCCGAGATTCTGCAGAGCAGTGAGAAACAGACTTTTCAATGAATGGTATTGGGGTGATTGGCTATCCATTTAGAAGATCGTAAAGTAGATCCCCACCACTCATCACACACACACACACACACACACACACACACACACACACACACACACACACACGCTAAACATTAAAACCAAACCACAGAAGCACAGGGAGAATGTAGCAGTGTTTAGAATCCGAGTGGGAAATGCCCATTTTAGGCCAAATCCATAAAGGAAAATCCTGACAAATCTGACTGCTGTTTTTAAAGGCTAGTACAATCAAAGACACAAAAGTGTTACAGGACACTCTGGAAGAAAATACTTCGAATATATTAGAACATACAAATGTTTACCAACCGGAATCTGAAGAGATGCTTAATAGCAAAGAGAAAACAGTTTTTAAAACTGAGCAGAAAAGTGTGTTAAGTCTATGGACTTATAGTTCATAAAGGAGAAACGAAATGGGTGCTAAATGTGAAAAGATTGGCAAAAATGACAATTTTGGGGGCTGTTTGGCAGGGCTAACGGCGGACTCGGAGGGCTCACGCCAGGGAGTGCTCCCCGGGGCTTCCACTGCCAGTGTCCTCGTCCTCACGGTGAGACACAGCGCACCCCGCCTCCGCAGGAGACCCTCCAACACTAGCAGATGGAGAAAATGAGGTCCAAAGAATGGAGTGATTTGCAAAGGAATTGAGTCAATGCTGTATGTGGAAGTCAACAAAAACTGATCAGCGTAGTGCGATATTTGAAGACTCAGTGATATTTGGAAATTTCTGGCAAGGTTTCCGAAGCACTTCTTTTTCCATCCAAGATAAAGCCTCTTAGCCAGGCCAAAACATTAAACTTTGCTTTATGCAAAATCATTTGCTGGAGCGAAAGCAACACAGGGAAATTGATTGCATTTTGTGTAAAATAATTACCTTAATGTAGCATCTCCTGTATGCAGTGTTCACTTGGAAACAGAAATGGCTATCAGAATGGCTCTGCCTCAGTTTGTTAGCGTCAGCTTGACCCAACTTAGTATTTGCCACATGCGGAAACCAGTGTCCAACAAAGACTCTGGCATCTGTCTGGGGCACTGGGCTTGCATCTCAGCCCACCTCTACTTTGCTTCACTGAACAGATTTAGGTGGCTCGGTCATGACTGTGTTCTGCTTTAGATCAATGACATTTCTGGACCCAGAGGAAGCATGAATTGATTAAAGTTTCTAAGTAGCTAGTATGGGCTAGGAGTTCTGCTAGGTGACTGGGTTAAAATGTACGTCTGTTCCCAGGAGGTCCTCAGCCTGGTTAGGGAGGCAGGCACAGTTACAATTAAGGCAGTGAGTGCCACAGCACACACAAAGGGGATGGGATGGGGGCTATCTGGTAGAGCCTGGCAGCAGAGTGGAGAGCAAAGAAGTGCTTCCAGAGTCTTAAAGGATGAGTAGAAGTTAGCCTGATGAGGGCCCAAGAGGGGGATGACATGGCAAGTGGGCAAAGAACTCCAGGGAGAGGCCAGTGAATGGTTTTGAACAAGGAAGTGATTGGTGCTCCAGGAAGATTGTTTCTGTTTTCAATATCTGTAACTCTGTTTCTGTTTTGTAAATAAGTTCATTTATATGGTTAGCAAAGGGGAAACGTGTTGGCGGGAGGGATAAGTCAGGAGCTTGGGGTGAACATACACACACGACTATATACAAGGTAGATAACAATCAAGGACCTGCCGTAGAGCACAGGGAACTCTACTCAATCTCCTGTGATAACCTAGATGAAAAAGAATGAATATATGTGTAACTGACTCACTTTGCTGTGCACCTGAAACTAACACAACATTGTAAATCAAGTATGCTCTAATAAAACTAAAATTAAAAAAGGAAAAAACATGATAAAGACAGATCTGTGTGGAGTTGGGGAGGACACAAGGGAAGCAGTAGCTCTGTTTTACTGGTTTTGCAAAGAACCAGTTTGTGATCATTGCCCACTGTTTTTCCACTTTAATTTATTCACCAGCCTTTCCTGATTCTGTCTTTAAACTTTCCGTGAACTGCTTTTGTTGTTGTTTTCCTAGCTTCTTGAATTGTTTGCTTTGTGCCTCGTTCCAGGGCTGTTTTCTAATTTTCCAGCGTTTAAAGCTATCGCGTGTCTTCAGAGGGCAGCTTTGGCCACCCTCTTGGCTGGTGGGAGTCCTCCCTGGCCCCTCCCGGGGACTGGGTTTCCCTTCCACTCCCCCATCTGCGCCCACAGGAGCACCTTGTTCTGGTTTCCAGTTGGGCCCACGGGGGAGTCTGTTCTGCCCGTGGCCTGGAGCCCAGCCAATGTGCACGATGGTTCCTCTTGCTGGTGAGAATGTGGGTCCCCTGTGCGTGCTCTCTGTTAGGTCACTCTACTTAATTGCTTCAATCTGTTTGTAAAATTTTGTGCCAGTTTTATTACCACTTGCGGGCACATAATTGAGAACAGCAGCCCTGCCTGGCCCTGCGGGTCATGGCCCAGCTGCCCGCATCTGCCGGCTCCCCCCACAGGGACTGCGGGCCGCACCTGCCCCGAAGACACCTCCCCCTCCCCGGACCCTGAGTAGGCTCATCCTTTTACCTCAATCTGCTGCGAATGTCTGCTCCCCAGTGACCCCCTGGAAGCCTGCCGACAGCTGAATGTGGGGAAGTTTCCCTCAAAGTGACGAGGTTACCCTTCTCCCACCGCTTCTCTTTCTCCCTGGAGGTAATAATCACGCCCTCCTGCCCCTTCTTCTTCATTTTCTGTGCACTGATTATCGATTCTTTCCCAAACTTTCCAGAGGAACTGTGACACTCGGCTCACAAACGACCCGACCCCTCAGGTCTGGGGGTTCCACCGCCCCTGCCTCTGTGCCACCCTGTACCTGCCTCATCCAGGGACCCTCCCTGCCGCTCCTGGTTGGGACCCCAGTTCCTGGGCCCTGGGCGTCCCTCCTGCCGGCTCCCCCCTTGTCTGCTGAAGCCCCTCATCTCGCAGCTCCTCAGAAGGCCCTGAAGATACTCAATTTCCTGAGACTTTAGAGTTCTGAACATATCTTTATTCTGCCTGCACACTTGAGCGATACTTTGGTTGGGTGAAAATTCTCGGTGGCAAATAATTTTCTTTCAGGATTTTAGGCCGTTGTTGCATTGCTTCCACCTTGCAGTGGGGCTGCTTGGTGCCCTGGACCCTGCGGACTTCTCCTCCTTTGCACGTGCCCTGCTTTTTAGTCTCTGGAAGTCAGGCTGTTTCTCCTCCTGCCCTGGTTCTGAAATATCACCACACTGTCCTCTGGTGCCAGTCTGTTCCCTTTCTCGGTCCTGTGTGAGCCCCTTCAACCTGGAGCCTTGTTCCCTTCGTGGCGTGTGTGTGCGTGTGTGTGTTCATCTTCTCTGCTCTGTCTCTTTCTGGAAACTCTGTTAGTTGGATGTTGGGCCCGTGCGATTGACTCTCTTTCTGGAAACTCTGTTAGTTGGATGTGGCCCGTGTGATTGACTCTCTTTCTGGAAACTCTGTTAGTTGGATGTGGCCCGTGTGATTGACTCTCTTTCTGGAAACTCTGTTAGTTGGATGTGGGCCCGTGCGATTGACTCTCTTTCTGGAAACTCTGTGTTAGTTGGATGCGGGCCCGTGCGATTGACTCTCTTTCTGGAAACTCTGTTAGTTGGATGTGGGCCCGTGCGATTGACTCTCCTTCTGGAAACTCTGTTAGTTGGATGTGGGCCCGTGTGATTGACTCTCTTTCTGGAAACTCTGTTAGTTGGATGTTGGGCCTGTGTGATTGACTCTCTTTCTGGAAACTCTGTTAGTTGGATGTGGGCCCGTGTGATTGACTCCCATTTTCTCATACTTTGTTACCTTGCCTTTTTGGGCTTTGCTGCCCGTCCTTCTATTATTAGCATTTGCTGTAATGATGCCCTGTGACAAACAACTCCAAAATTTCCATGATTCACAACAGCAAACTTTTGTTTTTCTGTTCGCAGGTTGTGTGTCTTCCATGCCGCTTACCCTCAGAGGTCTTCCCAGGGAAGCCTGTGCTCGGGTGGACACAGAATCTCAGGAGGCCCACTCAGACTACACTGGGAATGCATGTGCTCTGTCAGCATCCTGTGGACCTGCCCAGCATCAGTGAGGCAGGAAAATATACTCTAGTGGGAACCGGCGTGACGTCACATGTTAAAGGGGAGGCGCAGGATTCGATTACAGGAAGGGAGTGACGAACTAGGGTCAACAGCCTACCCCAGCACCTGCTATAGAAGTTTAAATTCTGACGTCACATTTTTAACTCGAAAGAGCTCATCCCCGTTCTCTGAACAGCCCTTCTTCACGTCATCCTCTTCTTGTTTCATAGGTACATTGGATCCAGGAGAACAACAGTTACAGGGGGAGGTGGCCTGCTTCCTTCTGCTCCCTGTAACAGCCCCCTGTCCTCTGAGTTCCTTCTGCCCAGGTTGGTGGTTTGGCCTCTGTGTTTCACACTGGAGACGTTCTCAGGTTGGGGGCGGGGCCGCTCTTGGTCTACACTGAAGAGTGGGGCACGCAGGGCTGGCTGAAGGCTCCGTGTGCCAGGGGCCGCCTCACCAGCGGTCACGCTCTTTGTGGGGTGATCAGGCAGATTTGGGCTGCTCCGCATTGGGCACCCCCCTCTCTCGGTGTCTGTAGGCCTCTTCTCTGGGGCTGGCCTTTCTCCCCAGAAAGGACCCCTCCCCTCTCCTGCGCAGAAGGGGAGCTTAGCCAGGCTGCCACCGTTCTTCATGCAGAGTGGGAAGAGGGGCTGGGGGCTTCACTTTCTTTGTCTTAAACAACAGAAATGTATTGTCTCGCAGTCTGGAGGCAAGAAGCTCAAAATCAAAGTGTCAGCAGGGCTGGTTCCCTCTGCGGGCTGCGAGGGAAGGGTCTCTTCCAGGCCTCTCTCCTTGACTTGTAGACAGCCGTCTTCTCACACCATCTTCCTTCTGTTCATGTTTCTGGGTCCAAGTACCCACTTTTTTGGGGGGGGGCATCCTAACCATTTTGAAGTGTACGGTTCAGTAGTGTTAAGTATATTTGCATCGTTGTGAACCCATCTCCAGAACTTTTCCATCTTGCAAACCCGAAGCAGCACCTCGCCCTCGCCCAGCCCTGGCAGCCATCATTCCATGTTCTGACTCTACGGATCTGATGGCCCTAGGTAACTCGTATGAGTGGGCTAAAACAGCGGTCCCCAACCTTTTTGGTGCAGGTACCGGTTTCATGGAAGACAATTTCTCCACCGACGGGGGGGCCGTGGGGGGCATGGTTCAGGCAGTAATGAGAGCGATGGGGAGGGGCGGATGAAGCTCCGCTCGCTCGCCTCCTGCTGTGCAGCCTGTGGCGGGGGTGGGGGGAGCCGGGGATCCCTGGACTAAACAATATTTGTGTTTTCTGTGACTGGCTCGTTTCACTACACATACTGCAGCCTGTGCCAGAATGTCCTTCCTTTTTAAGGCTGGATAATATTCCATTGTGTGGACGGACCGCATTAGGCTTATCCATTCACCCGTTGATGGACGGTTGGGTCGCAGCCACTTTTCGGCTACGGTGCATAATGCTGCCGTGAGCATGAGTACAGAAATAGCTCTCTGAGACTTGCTCTCAGTTCCTTTGGATGTATACCCAGAAGTGGGATCGTTGGATCATATGGTAGTTCTATTTTTAATTTTTTGAGGAATGGAGACTGAGTTTGTCTTAATCCTCTCTTTATTTTTAGCATGGCACCCTTCCCTGCCCCCCATGGCACTCCAGAGGGTGACCTCCTGGCTTCCCCCAGGGAGGCAATGGGATGGCTCCCTGGCTGGGCAGAGCAGGAGAGGCTCTGAGGGTCTTTCACGGACAGCCCGCCTGGGAAGTTCTCCCTGGGGGGAGGGTTCCTGCAGGGGTGCAGCGCACTTCTGGTCTTTCCCAGTTAGTAACCGCTTTCCAGCCTCTGCCGACAGCCCTCTAACACCCGTGCCTCACTGCCTGTTCCTGTGTCCCTATGGACACCTGAGCGATATTTTCCACCCTACGCCTCTTTATGGTCATTTTAGAGGGGCCTGGGGAGGAGGTTGACCTTTGGGTCCGCCTTTCTTGAGGCGGCCGCAGTCTGGCGGCCTGTTCTGGGGCCTCCCCAGAGTGTGGGCCAGTTCTGCCCGGCCAGGACCGGGCAGCAGCCGGAGGGCCACGACCTCCGCGGTAATGGCCCCCAGCAGCCAGGGGGCCGACCCGTGCATGGGAAGGCAGGGCAGGTGCCGGCCGGGGTGCCCAGGGGCCGAGCCGCCGGGCACGGCCACGGAAGGCCCCAGGACCAGAGGCTGAGGACCTGCCTGCCCGCCGGCACTGGGGAGGCTGAGCACACAGCACTTTGGAAGCGTCCCCCTCCGCGAGGCGGGTGCGGGACCCCCAGGCGCGGCCGGCGCGGACCCCTGCCCTGTCCCCGCAGGTGTGCGAGCCGCAGGGGAGCAGGCCCCCGAGCCGCCGCTGGAACGTCAGCACAGACGAGCGCTGGAGGCTGGCCGTGCTGGGTGGCGGCGAGAGGCCGGGCCTCGCCGGGGCGACCCTCTCCTACAGGGTGCGCGGAGCGGGGTGCGCCGAGGGTTCGGTCCTGCTCCGCCCCGCCCTGCTCGCCCCGCCCCCTGACCCCGCCGTCCACGCAGGACCTCGCGCAGATCGTGGCCCAGCTGGTGTCCCAGGACGAGGACAAGGACGTGCTCTTCCCCCATCCACCGAGGTCCGCCGAGTCCAGCAGCGCCTTCCAAGCCTTCCTGGTCCGGAGCGCGCCTTTCTGGCACAACGTGACTCTGGAGGCCCAGGCCTCGAGGTCGCCGCCCTCCTAATAGACGACTCAGCCCTGCGTGTCCGTCTTCGGTGCCTTTCCTGTGGGTTCTGGGGAGGCGGCCTGCCAGGTCTGGGGCGCACGGCCCCTGCGCCCTCCCCAGTGCCCACCAGACAGTCATGACCAGCCCAGGGATGAGAAAACAGGCCTGGGAGGACGTCTGGCTGCCCTCTCCTCAGAACACTCACCCCTGAGGCCTTGGAGACCACCTCCAGTTGGGGTGACTTGCCCCAGCCCAATCTCCAAGAGGCCACCTGGCGGGGCCTGAGGGACAGAGCAGAGTGGCCCTCCAAGATGGCCCTCAGGGCTGCCAGGAAAGGCTGCCCACGCCCCCCAGGGGCCGTCATCCGGGGGACAGGCCACTGTGGGCGCCCTGGGAGGGGTGTGAGGCCTTGACAGTCCCCCCTTCGGGGCCTGGTTCATGGACAGCCCCTTAGCTGGCCTGGGTGGAAGGGGTCTGGGCTGGGGAGCCTAGCCCCTTGGGGAGCTGGGTGCCTGCCTGCAGGGGGCAGTGAGGTGGGACCAGTGATCTTCCGGGAGCGGGGAGGTTCTGGTCATGAACTGCTTGGTACTGGTGCCTGCCCAGGCCAGGAGCACTGCCTCTCCAGGAGGCCCCCAGGGGCACGTGTAACTCGGGGGTGATGCCGTGATGGGGAGAAGCCCAGAGCCTGCGGGAGCCAAGGAGGTTCCCAACACAGAGGGAGGCTTCCTGGAGGAGGTGATGCCACCCGTCTCTGCACAGGGAGCTTGTAGCGGAACAGGGCCTGAGAAGGCAGGGTGGGGCAGCTGCGAGGAGCTGGCCCTGGCCTGCCACGGTGTCTGCCTGTGCCCCGAGGTTGAGGGGTGGGTGGGTGGGTTCTGGGCTGCGGGTAACATGGGGCTGCATTTTGGGGAGACCAAGCTGGAGGGGAAGAGGAAGTGGGAGGAGGGGAAGAAGGGAGGTGATGATAGGCTCCCAGCCCGTGGGGGGCGGGGTGGAAGGAGGGCAGCAGGTGCGGTGCCATCCCCTGGACTTGGTGACTGACACTCAGGGGCTGACTGGGGGCAGCGTGTGTGGGTGGCCGTGAGGGAGGGGGGCTTTGGGCAGGATGAGGTAATCAACCCCCACCCCCAGGCCCAGGGTGAGGGCAACGCCCGGGTTTCTGCCTCCCTCCCAGAGCCAGCTGCTGAGGTGCTGCGACCCCACCTGCCCATCCTGGCCTCAGCTCAGGCCCCTCCTCCAGGAAGCCTTCCAAGATCATGCAGCTAGGCCCCCACCCCGTTCTCTCTGGGGTCCGCTGAGTGTAATCTTGTTCCAGGCCTGTGCCTTTCTCAGGATCCCTAGACCCCTAGGGTTAGTGGTGGGCCGCAGGGATGTGGGGTGGAGGCTGGGGCTGGGGGAGGTGTCCTAAGACGTGGGGGAGAAGGGTGGACGTGAGGGTAGGCTGGGCCCTGGGGGACACCACGACTCCCTCCCCCTCCTCCTCAGGGACCCTGGTGAAGTGCGGATAGGTGTCAAAGGCCAGAACCTGCTCTGGGCCAGGCTCCATGCTGGCCAGGAGGACCCCCTCCCACGCTAAAGTGCCAACAGTTACGATAGAGGTGACAAGTGCTGTGGAGTTCTCTGCCCCAAGCGGCCTTAAAGGACTTCATGGCCAGGGCCTCACTGGGCTCACCCTGCCAGGTCTCTTGGTCTCACTTAGGGTGTCTCATGAGGCTGCAGTCGGATGGGATGGGTCCAGGATGCTGGGCTGGCCAGCCCTCTGTCCTGCGAGTGGTCTCAGGGCCTCTCCTCTGCACCAGGTCTCCCCCTCTGGGACCACCACAGCAGCAGAAGTCGCGGGGCTCCCCTGGTGGAGCCCGTGGCCTGCTCCAGTAAGGCGTGGAGCCCCAGGACGGGTGGCAGTGCCGGAGACGGTTTCGTTGTCACCCTGGGTGCGTTGGCTTCCTATCGCTGCCCTAACAAGTTTCCGCAGACTTAGTGTCTTCACACAAATCCATGGACGTTAAGTTCTGTAGGAGTCTGAAACGGGTCTCGCTGGGCTGAGACGAGGGCGTGGGCAGGGCAGCCTTCCTGCGGGGGCTCCAGCCTTCTCCAGCTCCTCGGGACGCCTGCACGCCTTGGCTCGGGGCCCCGTCCTCCATCTCCAAAGCCAGCAGCACAGCACCTCGTCCTCCACTTTTAAGGACCCTGTGATGATGGGCCGCCTGGACACCCCAGGATAGCATTTTAAGGCCACCTGGTTAGCAACCTCAACTCCCCCCTTGCCGCATAACCCAGCACAGCCACAGGTTTGGGGTGAAGATGTGACATGTCGGAGGGAGGGGCACTCTGGCATCGAGTGGCTGGAGGCTGGGGCCTGCGCAACATCCCAAGAGTAGAGGACGCCGCCCCGCCCCCCGCCCCCAGCTGAGAATGACCGGGTCCCAACGTCACCAGTGACCCAGCTGGGAGCCCCTGGAAGAGAGGAGGGTCTAAGGGGGCCTGGAAACCCGGATGAGAGGAGGGTGTCACCCAGCAGACAGGTCAGACAGCACCACTCCGGTTAGGACACTGCCCCCAGTCACTGCTGACAGTGGACACTGCAGTGTCCCTTTACTCTGCTTCCCAACCGGGAGGTCCCTTCCTGAAGTCTAGGAGGAGCAATGCACCTCCCCAGACTCACAGTGACACCCCCGGGCCGGGGGTCTGCTTAGGTTCTCCTGTGGCAGAGAGGACGGCCACCCTCCTGTGTGGTCTCCCTTGTACCCTAGCACCCGCCTGTTCTCGTGGATCAGGTGGGCTCAGAGCAGGAGCAGAGGCCACTCTGGACACCCCAGGCAGAAAGGGGAGCCCCCCAGCCCAGCCCACAGGGCACGCCCCACCCCCCCCACCCCCAAGGGCTGGCAGGGCGCCTGGGAGGTGTGTGTAGTTCGTGCCCTACTGAGGGCCACAGACAGTCACTGCCCAGTGTTGCCGGTTGAAAAAAATGAGTTCATTGGCTTTACAAGAACACTTGCTCACTATTCAGCAATCCAACAATAAAGTTTAAAAATCTCGCCCACAATTTCATCATCGAGAGGACCGCTGTCGACATTAGGTGGAGGTTGTTCAGATATTTCTAAAGGCCTAGGCAGAGGCGAGAGGATATATGGAAATACAGAATAGGGACTTCCCTGGCGGTCCAGTGGTTAAGACTTCGCCTTCCAATGCAGGGGGTGCGTGTTCGATCCCTGGTCGGGGAGCTGAGATCCCACATGCCTTGTGGCCAAAAAACCAAAACATAAAACAGAAGCAATATTGTAACAAATTCAATAAAGACTTTAAAAATGGTCCACATCAAAAAAAAATCTTAAAAAAATACAGAATAAGTGTAGAATTCTTTCAAATTTTTAAAAATTTAATTTTAAGGGAAAACATGATCACTGAAATTAGATGAACGCTTCTTCACCCCAAGTTTACAAGATTTTGCTAAGATTATTTTTAGAAGTTACAACAAACATTGAGAGATGGGTGTCACTGGGGTTTGGGTGGTGTACGTCCATCCGATGCCGGGCTTTGAACGGTGAAGGGTGCCGGCACCTCCCCTCTGGCCCCGGCCCACCTTGCAAAGTCACTCCCGTCCCCTGCGTTCCACGTGTCATATCCGCATCCCACTGGGGGGCCAAGCTCACCGCCAGCACCTGCCCACTCAGTCTTTGTTTCAATTGCATCTTTATTGGCTGTCTTAAAGGTCAGCTTTCACATTTTTAAAGAACTTTATTTCTCAGGTTCTTCTAGGTTTAAAAATGTTTCCCTGAGGCCTTTAAACACGCATGAGAACTTGGCTGGGGCAGGATTCTTCAGTTTAGCTTTCTTACCCTTGCAATTTGCTCTTCAGGCTTTGAATGTTGATGGAGAGAGCAGGGCCAGCTTGGGGTTTTGTTTTTGTATGTGACATGCTTTCTCTGAAAAACACTTCTAAGAATCCCTGAAGTTTGGTAAGCAGGCGAGGTGGGTCTCCGTGTGACTTGCACCCCACCGTGGTCCTGGAGGCTCCCAGGTGACTCCAGGGGAACTTTCCTGTAGTGAGTCTCTGAGTGTTTTTTCTAACCGTGGGCGGCCTCTGGCACCGTGTGCCTTCCTCTGAGGCCTCTTGCCTCCACGTCTGCTGCTGCTTCTCCCATCCCTCACCAGAGGTCAGCTCAGGTCACTCGGGACTCTCCAGGCCCTGCACAAGGACGCAGCCCCGTCGAGTGGCCTCTGGGCCACTTCACCCACCGTTGGACTCCCATGGGTCCCTCCTTCACCAATGTCCCAGCCTCTCCAAACAGTGCCCCCACTATGATCACCCTGTCCCCTGACCCTCATCACTTTGTCTTCAAGGCCCGTAATGTCATGTTTATCACCTCTCCCCCGCTCCCCACTGGACCGCACAGCCGTCCCTGTTAGTCGCCCGACATCCTGCCCCTCGCTGTTTCTTGTTCTAGCGACGGCGTGATTTTGAGGAACTGTGTTTTCTCAGCTCCTAAATCTTGCTCTCGTTCTGCTGTCCCGCCATCTACTCTCTGACTTCTGATTACCGATCTCAAGATTCCAGGGCTCCTGTGGAGTTGTCTTCTGCTTCTTCAAGTCTCTTCTGCCGCGCCTCACCCCCGCCCCCTGCTGTCCTTGAGGCCGTGGACTTGGCCACACCTTCACACACCCTCCTGGCTCTCTCCTGAATGTCTACTTCCTCTGCTACTAAATGGATGAATTCCTAAGTCTTTTTTGCAAGGTGTCTCTGGTCTGTAGGCCTGCCCCTGAGCTGGTGTAAGGGCTGGGCATTGCGTGCAATCTCCCTTTTTTGTTAGTCTGGAGAGGGGAAAGCAGTGTGGAAGCCAACGGAGGAGCGGGGGCTCTGTGCTGTCTCCCGAGGGTTTATTAGACGTCACTCTGCTTTGGGAGCAGGGAGACCTGTTATTCCGGCGGCTTCCCTGAGACGCGGCCCGTGGCTTTGCTTCCGGTGGAGGTCAGCCCGGACTGCCGCTCACCCCCACGGCCCCGTCCAGGGAGGAGAACAGCCCCCGCCCTTTGTTGCTTCTCCCCGCAGCTGGCAGGCGGGCGGCCCTGCGGAAA
This sequence comes from Delphinapterus leucas, assembly GCF_059928025.1. Lineage (NCBI taxonomy): Eukaryota > Metazoa > Chordata > Mammalia > Artiodactyla > Monodontidae > Delphinapterus > Delphinapterus leucas. Next base: position 181,065,408 of record NC_143130.1, read on the forward strand.
GCTGAAAGCCCTGCCTGGGCACTTATCGGTGGTTCTTAACTAAGTTTATGGTCGACTTGTTCGGTGTAGGTGGAAGGGGACTTCATGCTGCAACTTCGCTGTTCAGATGAGGAGATGCAGGCCACGAAGCTAGGACGGGGGCCTGGGGGTAGGGAGACCATTCCACCCACAGCGCCCCCGCTTGGGGAACCTGCCTAGATAGCCTCAGCCCTAAGCTCCTCCCTTGCAGCCGCCGTCAATCACCGCGGAGGTGCTCGGCCGGGGGCCTCTCCTGAGCTCCACCCCTTCGCCACTCCCCTCCGTGTCTCGAAGGGATGTCCCTGAGTGGACAAGGCAGTCACCCTGGGGCCCCGACACCTCCCTCCGCTGGCCTCCTAGCAGCCAAGTTGGTCCTGGCTCCCAGCGTGGCCGGGAACCCGCTTCTCTCCACCCGGGACTCCCCCCTGCACCCACTGCTTTTCCTTGCGGGGTGCGCCCAGGCCACCGCGCTCCCCACCATCCTCGGACCTTAAGCTCACACTCGGTTGCAGGTTCTGCCGGGCCTGGGGAGGACAGGCAGGTGCCTCACCCACAGGGGCCCGTCCAGACTCGCTGTACTGGGCACGCACCGCTCCCCGCCCCACCAGCCGCGGGGTCTGGGCCGTGTCAGAGAGGCCTGCGGGACCCCCGCTCTCAGGCGGGGCCTTGCAGAGGGTCCTCTGGGCACGGCCACGCGCCTCCCTTGGCCTTCTCCTCAGGCCACAGTCCACGGAGGCAGTGCCCGCACGGAGGTGGGATGGGGGCGCCGCCGCTGTCCGGGCGGGGCGTGGGGCTGGGCAGTGGGGCAGGGACAAAGACCCCTGGCGTGAGCGGAGAGGGCCGGGCCGGGAGTCAAGAGGCCGCGGCTGGGCCGCTGCGCTTCAGGGAAGTGAGGGACTCGGAGGAGACCCTGCGACAGGAGGGAGGGTGGGAAGGAGGAGCGGGAAGCCCAGGAAGGACTCGGACCGGCGTGGACGGCTGGTGGGGGCCGCTGCGGGGAGGGGCTTGGGGAAGACCCCGGGGGGCGCGGGCAGGCGGCTGGGAGCGCGCGGCCGCGGGTCGGGTAACCGCCCACTCGGTGGGCGGTGGCGCCCGAGGTCCCTCCCTCCTCGCGGCCGCTCCTCCTCTTCCTCTCCCGCCCGCACCGCGGCCCCCGGTCCCTGCGCGGCCTCGGCGGCCTCGGCGGCGGCGGCGGCGGCGGCGGCGGCGGCGGCGGCGGCGGCGGCGGCGGCGGCGGCGGCGGCGGCGGCGGCGGCAGCGGCAGCAGCAGCGCGGCCCCTTTAAACCGCCCGCCCGCTCGCGCCCCCGCGCCTCGCGCCCGCGCGCCTCCATTTTCCCGGCCGCCCGCGCCGAGCCCCGCGCCCAGCCCGGCCCAGCCTGCGGCCTCCGCCGCCGCCGCCGGACATGGCCGCCAACATGTACAGGGTCGGAGGTAAGGCCGCCGCCTGTCCGCCCGCCGCCGCCGCCGCCTTTATGCGCCGCGGGCCCGACCCTGCCACCCCGGGCCCCGCCGGCCCCCATCCCCCCAGTCCCCGCCGGGTCCCCATCCCCCCTGGGCCCCATTCCGTCCCCCATCTCTTCTCCCCTCCCTGCCTCGGTCCCAAACCGCCTCTCCGGGCCTCGCCATACCTCCGCCCGGGCCCCCTCTGCACCCCCTGCCCGGGTCCCCCGTCGTGTCCCTCCCTCCCCCATTTTCCCTTCTTCCCCTTCCCCTCCTCCGCCCGCCTCCCCATCGGCCCAGCCCCCCCATCGGCCCACTTCTGGTCCCCTCCCTCCGCCTCTGCACCCCTCCCCCACTGCAGGCCGTCCCGGCTGGGCCGTCCTTCCCCCTCCCCCGGCAGCGCTCACCCACTCTTCTGCACCCCACCCCATCTCCTTCCCCTCCCTCCCCCTTTCTGAGCAGCCCGTTCCTCCTCCGCCACCTCTGCCTCGGCCATGCTCATCCCAACCCGAAGTGACCCCTTGGGCCGGCCCTCACGAGCCGGTGCGGGTAGTGGCCGAGCGGCGCACCAGGGAGGCGGGGGCTCTGCCCACCTGTTGGGGGCCGACCGTGTAGCCTGTTGGGCCCTGGCAGAGGAACTGTGGAAGGCTCTGAAGTCGCAGAGCATCCTTCCGGGCCAGCGACCTGGCGGGAGCCCCCGACCCCGGAGCAGAGCTGGAGCACATGGTCTGGGGGGGGCGGTGCTGGCTGCCCTCCTGGGAGCGGGAGTTTGGGGGCCGCAGGGGTGTGGAGTGCCCACCGGGGCAGGCAGGGCTGGCTCGGGTGCTGGGGTGGGGAGTGGGTCCCCTCTGGGGTGGGGAGCCTCATGCGTGGGAGCCCAGGGGCGGCTGAGAGCTACCCCTTGGGCCGGGCGTGTGCTTGGCGGCTTCCCCTAGCAGGGTTCCCTCTCCGGGTCCTCAGCAGCCTGTGGTCACCCCGAGCATGCTTTTCTAAGACACCCCCAAACTTTCTGCTGCGTCCTGTTTCCCCAGCCCAGCAGGGAGGTGCTTTGCAAGGGTGCAGAAGGGGCAGGTAGCCCCCCGGTTAGGGGGTCGCTTAGCTGGCTGAGGCCCTGGGGGGCTGGCTTCCTGGGCTGCTCGTCCTCCCAGTTGGGCCCCAGGAAGCCGCCGGCTTTGGGCCTTGTCACACTTCGTGGGGCGGGGGCTCCGGGAGGCTGTGCCGCGGGTTTTCCATGGGGTTCTGAGCTGGTCCTTCACAGGGAGGTGAGGTGCCCACCCTCTCTGAGCCTGAGATGCTCACTGGCCCACCTTTGGTGGAGTGTGTCAGGGCTGAGGACGGCGCTGGCCTTGCTCACCAAGTGTCCTCTGCCCTCAGTCTGCGCTCTCTCTGGCCAGGTGAGCCCGAGTGTCAGGCCAGCCTTGTCACCGTGGGCATGCACCCCCATCTGTGCAGGGGGTCAGTGCAGTACCTGCCCGGCCGGCAGGCCCTCCCTTGCTCTCTCCGGCTCAGAGGTGGTCATGGGAACGGGGGCCTGTACCCCGTGTGGCTCAGGCCCCTGGCGGACGCCTGTGGGGAGCAGGCTGCAGTGTAGGGGCCCTTCTGGCAGGGGCCTGTTCACTTCCTAGCCTCGCCACTCCAAGCAGGAGCCGGCCGTCTGTGGGTGGAGGCGGGAGGGTCACCCCCAGGACCGAGCCGCCTTCTCTGCCCCGGTAGCTTCAGCCTCTGCCTCACCCCAGCTGCGCAGCCCAGGGCTCCTGCCTCCCTTGCAGCTGCCCGTTCAGTGCTCCCCGAACCCGTGCCCTCTTGGGCCACCTTTCCGCAGCGCAGACCCCTCCTGGCCTCCTGCGCAGCCTGAGGCCCCTCTGGTCTGCCCACCCTCCAGCTCGCCCGGTGCCCCCTTGGGTTTAG